>NC_135310.1:67734336-68066122 GCF_048772815.1 Callospermophilus lateralis
TTAGAATCAAATAATTTTGGAAACATAAGGAACTTTGGTGATCTATCTAGCCATAACTTTCCATTGTCTAGGAAGTATCTGAGATCTTGAGTGATTAATTGCTAAAGGTGATTTAGTCATTTATTATAATTGGAATCTAAAATTTTACATTCCTAACTTAATGATTTGTCTACTGAAATACATAGAAAAGATTCTACTTATCATCTGTTTTGTGAGATATTTGGTGCATTAAGAAGAGTTCATAACGAAGGACTGGCCTTCATTTAGTTGCCCATAAAATGACCAGCTCTTTTTTTTTTCCAACATAAATATTTCTTTTAAGGGCTTCTCTTTGTAGTTGTCTCTAAAACTAATTTTCCCTTTAGTATACTTTATCCCATACTCAGTATTTTTCTTTCTTTTTTTTAACCTTCATCCCTGCTGTGGAATCATATCAAATGTACTTTTTTTTTTCTAAAATATTAACTATATCTCTGTCTCTGAACATCTTTTATCTAGCATGGCTATGATATCTTCAAAGAACTCCTGAAGATTAGTTATGCAAGGCTGCATCCATTCTGGCTAGCCATCACCAAGTGATACTTCAGCACTTTGTATGAGATGATTGCTGACTAACCCCCTGGAGTTTTCATCATTTCAATTAGCACAGGAAGGACAGAGAGTCAAGAAATCTTCACTCCGGTGCTACTAGTGGAAAACATTCATACTGCTTCTTGATATCTGAGAAGGCATGTGTCTGTCTTTAAATTTAAGGTCAATAGTTACGACTTCCTGCTTAAAGCTTCATTAGTCTCAGGAAAACACCAAAAGCCTTTGCATTTTTATATCACAGTTTCTTATTTTTGGCTTTTGCTTTAGGATAGCATGAAAATAATATGTCCTTGTGCAAGTTGGCAGGAAAGGTTGTGCTGCTCTAATATTGGAGTTATAAAAAGGGTAGAGTTGCTTTATCTTGTGTGAGGAGGTAATTGTGTTTGCACCGATTGTTACTCTTTGGCCTGTGAATTCTTTGCTCTATTTAATTTCTGGAAGAGAGGCATTTGCTTATAAGATATTTTATATTTCATTATGAAATAATAAGGGAGCTAAAGCAAGCTTGATTAAATTACAGCTATTCAAAAATAGAAAATTTTCAGTTCCAAATTTAGTGTTGTACAATTGAACCTGTCAATTAGTAGTAATAAAACCATAGCTGAAGTAGACCCATGAGCATATTTAGCTGGCTCCTGGATGAATCCTTTCAAATAAATTTAAAATTCATTTTACCAGATAAACAAAACTTTTACCAAGTATAAATGCTGTTATATGGTAACACAGAAAAGAATGAGAAGGTTCATAAAATAGAAATTAGAGATACACATTTAACTTATTTCTGTGGCAAAGTGACATCCTAGAATTAACTCCTCTTTAAGTGTAATTTTAAAGAAAGAAAAGCAAAGAATATTTATCACATGAACCATGCATGAAAATAAGTTTTTTAAACTACTGCCAAATTAGTCAATTCTCAGGAAAAATAAGCATTTCAACTTCTCTGTAATGATATAATTCTTTGTTTTCTTTTGCAGTGTGCAAATTGGTTATATCTATATTTAAATAAGGGCCAACTTTTAAATTTGTTGTGTAAAAGATAAGTAGCATCTCTAATAAATACTTTACAGTGTTAATTATATACTAAAATATAGTGATAAATACAAAAGGAAATTGGAGTTATCATTAGAATTGATTCATTTAAAATATTTCTAAACCCTATATAAAAGGTACTATATTGGATCACTTAGGAAATTATACAAAGCTGTATGGTTCGAGCATCCCCTGTCATTTAGAAGCTCATATTTAATGAAATAGGGCAAATCATTTCTCTTCTGTTCAAAATCAACAATTACGTCCCATCTTATTTTGATGAGTGCTTCCCATCTTACTTGTACCCTTGTGACCTACAACACGTCTCCTATCCCTACTCTGCTAACTCTTTGGTCTATAATATCAACACAAGCTTTCTCACTGTTGCCCAAAGAAGCCAGACACATGACTGGCTCAAGACCTTTGCATATCTTAAGAGCCTTCTTCTTTTTAACTCCACAAGATCAGATCCTTCACTCAAATCTTCACTCACAAGTCTCCCCAGTGAGATCTTCTCAGACATTCTCTCTAAAAAAATTAAGACCCACTTACACTTCCTATTTTTTTCCTTACCTAGCCTTCAATATTATTCAACATACTATATAGTATACTTACTTATCTTTTAACCTTGTATATTTTCTAATAGAATTCAAGATTCTTGATGGCAGAGAATTTTATCTTCTCCATTCTCTGCTATGTCCCACTGCATGAAATGCCACCTGTCACAGAGGAGGTGCTCAGCAAATGTCAGTCTAATGGATGAATGAAAAGGGCTAAGAGAATGTGTCTGAAAATAGCAATGATATGATAAAGACATTAAATATTATAAGCAGAAAATGGCTATAGATATAATCAGTTTGGGCACTCTGCACATCTGATTTGGGATGGCTTTCAGCCAGTACAATTCTTCCATTCTATTTTTTTTTTCTATGAAGTGGGCTTACGTCATTAGTAGACTACTGTCCCTATTCCATAAATGCTGATGATATCATGAAATTTCTTTAGAATATTTTTATTTTAAAGAGAAGCTAGAAGTATGTCTATTCTTTTTTTGAGGCTAATTATTAAACACACTTAAATTGTTGTGAATAATTCCACTTTAAAAATATGCCATGTTTGATAATAGATCTTAAAATATAAAATTAATTTCTACTTTTCTAATTAGCCTCCTCCTATTTGCAGTCTTAATAACTGAAATAACATAGATTCATCATGTTTTTAATCAAATTAGCAAGCAGATTTCCTCCTTTATTACCCTTCCATAAAAATCTATTTAGCATAAAATAAGGATGCTGTAGCATTTCCAGGCAATATTTGATTATGTACAGACTTAAATGCTTCCAATTCTAACCAATTGTTAGAGGGTGCATCTAATTATATCTTCACTTTTAATTCAGCAATCTGTTTTTCCAGTTGTTTCAATCTGGCATATCACTCTTCTCTCCTATCAGCAGAAAAAAGATATAATAGCCCTGCATAGCATTGATCAAGCAATTTTCCTAAATGAATAACTGGTGTTCTTTATGGGCAACACTGGAATCTGCAAGCAAATAACATCGTTTGTTTAACTAAGTTTGGGGAAAATAACACTAGGAAGAAAGAGGATTTAGAAATTAAAAGAAAAACCAAGAGTCACAGATGATGTCATAGACAGGTCCACACTGCTGTATGTGTGTCTGCATGTGCATGCAGAGCCCAAGGCCCTGTGTTCAGAAAATATATTCAGGTGAGAATCCTGAAGACAGAATGTAAATAGAATACCCAGTTTAGAGAGTAAGAGCCCACAAATTAAATAATATAGCTCACTTTATCAGGAAAGACCCACCTCTCTACTTGCTGAGTTGGGGCTTTCTGCATCAGGTGCACAGCCTGAGGTTATCTTTCTCCAAGTGGCAAAAACAAAGCAGATCGGTAGGGTGGAGTGAAGAAAGTAAATTTGCTTAATTTATTGAAATTATGTCCTTTCTCTTTTCTCTGTCATATGACTCCTTCCTAGTTTCTAACAGGGCAGTGCCTTCTCATTATATACCAATAGGCATGACTAGGCCACCCTATCTAAAATTTAAATTCACCCACCAAATTCATGTCATCTTTATAGTTTAAAATAACTTTGTTGAACAAATACTGCAATAGCTACTAACGGCCCTGTGCTTAGTACACCCATACTGAGAATATGGTATGCCTAAGGGTTGGCAATTGAGACCAGGAGAAAATCAAAAGCAAGAAGAAATAAAGGAAGAAAGAGAGAGCAACAGAGGGAAAAGAGAGAAGAAAGGGGAAAGAGAGAGGAGTGTAGGGAAGGAAGGAAGAAAGGAAGGGAGGCAGGCAAGAAGAAGAAACTTGTTGTCTATCACCACCTATTTTATGAGGTCCATACCATCCTAACCCTCTAGCTATACACCAAAAGACCTGCAGCTTTCAAATCATCTTGAGGTAGTTCCTTTTTCATCTTCTCTGTCTGGAATGCACATTCTAGGAAACATTTCCTAATTCTTCAGACTTTTCCTGAACATTCTGTGCCTGACGCCTGCACCATCCTCTCTCCACTATTTATATCTTAGTTATTGAAGTACATTGGGGAAGTATTTGTTGGCATGGACATTTTCGTTCTTTTGTCCATACAACACTCAAGGCAATCAGTATCATTCTGCTTTTGTTTTTCTAGTATGGAATGTAGTACCTGGCACATCACGTACACTCAATGGATGCTTATAGAATTATGGGCTATCAAGGAATCCTCAACATCTCTGAATTTTTACTTGCATTGTGTAAGAGAAATAACAGGTAGAATGTGTGAAGGCTACTTTACTCTTCAGCACTGTGAAGAGAAGTTATATTCATTATATTATTTCATTCTCCCAACAAAACATACAAGGTAAAAGACATTAGCACCCACATTTTCGAGGTAGGGAACTCAATACCAGAAAGATAAAGTAACCTGTTCAAGGTCATGCAAGTACAAAGAGCATAGAGAATTAGGTTAGGAGAAGATGAGGTAGATAATACCACATTATTTGAAGCTGAAATGGTCTTGGCTTCATTTCTAGCTGTGACATTGACAAATTATACCATTGAGGGAAGGATCCTTGTCATAGTCAATTTAAGCTGTATAACAAGATATCATAAACTGTGGCTTATAAATAAACAACAAGATTTTATTTTATGGAAGTTGAGAGGCCCCAAATCAAGGTACTGACAAGTTGGGCATCTAGTGAGGATCATTTTCTCTATCTCTGCTGTTTCTTTTGTGAGGGCACTGATCCCACCCATGACAACAAGCCCTCTTGACCTCATCAAGCCTCAAGGCACCAGCTAATACCATCATGTCAGTGATTAGGTGCCGCAGTCTTTTGCTGGGCACAAATCACGAGTCTCCACACAGCTTGTAGATTCAAACAGCAATTCTTTATTCCCGAACTCACACCGGCTGTCTACAAACACGCTCTGGGGGAATCCACGTTCTCTGCCCAAATCCCCTCTCTCAAATCCACTCCTGCCTAAATCCACCCCGCATGGGCTTCTGTCTCTCAAAATATACTGTCTGACCTAAGCACTCAAGAGGAACTCAGCAGCAGGATACGCCCTATTCTAAAGGGGGAACACCCTACTCTCCTATTATGCTAAACTTCCCTATTCTAAAGGGGGAACACCCTACTCTCCTATTATGCTAAACTTCCCTATTCTAAAGGGGGAACACCCTAAACACGGATCCTGCCCTGGTCCTTGAGCAAGGTCACCTTTCAGAAGTCCTTCCACTAGACAGCATGGGAGTAAGCTGGTAAGGAATTTGTCATACCTACTTGGCTGATGGCTCCCAGCATCTCCCCCCTTCTGATTAATTAAACAACAAGTAATGTGGCTTAAGGACCGTGCCTGGTAGGTTGTCCAGTTCAACATATGGCTCTTACCCGTCATCGGAAAACTGACCTTTAGGTAACTGACCTTTAGGCGTCAGCCTCCTGTCTTAGGTTGATACCATTGCAACTGGATCATACCCGTCACTGACTACCGGTCCAGCATACAGCCATACTTGTGGATAGGTCTATGCACCAGTGGGGGGGTGAGGTTCTTTGCCTCACCTCTGTTGGCCCCCAAATTTGGCCTTGGTGCCAGTGGGGGAGTGAGGTTAATGTGGCTTAAGGACCGCGCCTGGTAGGTTGTCCAATTCAACATATGGTTCTTACCCGTCATCGGAAAACTGACCTTTAGGCAACTGACCTTTAGGCGTCAGCCTCCTGTCTTAGGTTGATACCATTGCAATTGGATCATACCCGTCACTGACTGCCGGTCCAGCATATAGCCATTGGCCCCCAAATTTAGACCATCACTAGCAGAAGGGAGGAGGATACAGAAATGCCACGACACCAAGCCAATTGACAGTTCCTTTGGAAAAATTGCATCATTGGTGACACCATCAGCAAAGATCACTGGTGACACCATCAGCAAAGATATGCCAGCATTACCACAATTTGCTGCACTAAACGTAGTTACATAGTCCAGGCAAGTTCTGTAAGCAGTTCAAAGGGGAGGAATCTATCAATCTGTCCGTCTCTTCCCAAAGTCCGTTTCCTCCCAAAGTAAGTTGACTCCTTGATTGAGCATACTTGTTGAGTTATATTCATTGGGATGAAGATAGGAATTCTGGCAATGATGCTAAAAAGACATTAACCTGAAAAGAATTATTAAATATAATGAAAAGGAAAGGTGAAAGTAAACAAACAGATCTGTTAACCTACTTAAAAAACAATCCTTAACAGCTGTTTACCTGATTTAAATTAGTAAACAAGCAGATCTGTTAACCACCTTTAAAAACAATCCTTAACAGCTGTTTACCTAATTTAAATTAAACCATTTAAATCACGTGAATAAAAAAAAATAATAATTTGGATCCATTTTCTCATGAGCGCTCCTCATATATGAAATATGGACATACGCACACACAGACATATAACACAAAACACAAATGTGCAAACAAACGTACAACACATAAGATAATAATAAAGGCCTTGTAGCTTTACCTAGGTGAAATCTCCATTGCAATGTTTAAAAACTCTATAGTCAAAAAATAAAACTGATCAGAAAAACATTAACCTAGGTTTGTATGAGCTCAAAAAATAAAAATAGAACCTTATGATGTGGAAAAATGCAATAATAAAATAGATATTGAAAAAAGCATCCTGGTTAATCACAGTCGCAGATGTAAGAATGGCCAAGCTGGAGTTCTGGATATCAGCTGTTATGGATTTGAGTCAAATTATCTTCTTTTTGATCTGTAGAAATTGCTTTAGTTAGTCTTTCTGGAATCCAAATCGGCTGCTGTTCTCCCTGTGGAAACACACAAACAGAGCCCCGACTCCAGACAATCACTGGGTCTGGACCTTTCCATTGTCCTGTTAGAATATCTTTCCAAAGAACTTTAGGCTTATGCACATTTTTTGGATACATATGCCTTTCCGCAGCACTAAGTCCTGATGAATCCAAATTTAAAAAGTTTAGAGTAAAAAGCGTTATTTTAAGTTTATCTTTGGGGGATATATACCCCTTTCCAATTCCCTCTTTTTGTTTTAGTAAGTACGTTTTAATAGTTTGATGAGCTCTTTCAACTATGCCTTGTCCCTGTGGATTGTATGGAATTCCTGTTATATGAGTAATACCAAATGATGAGCAAAATTGTTTAAAAGAGGTAGAGGTATAGCCAGGACCGTTATCAGTTTTTAACTGTTTAGGAACACCCACAGTGGCAAAATTTTGTAAGCAATGAGCTATAACATCTTTAGTTTTTTCTCCGGCATGAAGGGAGCCCATCAAAAATCCGGAAGAAGTATCAACTGTAACATGTAAATATTTTAATTTTCCAAATTCTGGCAAGTGTGTGACGTCCATCTGCCAAATATGGTTAGGTATCAGTCCTCTAGGATTGACTCCAAGATTAACTTGTGGTAAAAGGGTCACACAATTTTGACATTGTTTTATTATATGTCTGGCTTGTTCCTTAGTTATTTTAAAACGCTTTTGTAAAGTATTAGCATTAACATGGAATTTTTTATGAAAATTCGTAGCTTCTTCTAGTGTAGAGAAAATATGTATGTCATGTGTAGTTTTATCTGCTAAATCATTGCCCAAACTAAGGGCTCCAGGCAATCCTGTATGTGCTCTAATATGTCCTATAAAGAATGGATCTTTTCTGTCCCAGATTAGACTTTGTATAGTGGAAAACAAAGAGAAAACAGTAGAAGAAGGGGAAATCCTACCAGCATCTTCAAGAGATACTATAGCATTAACTACATACTGACTATCAGAAAATAAATTAAATACAGAATCTTTAAACATTGAAAAGGCTTGTAATACTGCATTAAGCTCTACCTTTTGAGCTGATTGTTTGGGTACTAAAAATGTAAAAGTTTGATCAGGGGTAACTACTGCTGCTGTACCATTATTTGACCCATCAGTGAATATATTTGGAGCGTTCATGATAGGGGTTTTTCTTGTCATTTTTGGAAAAACTACAGGATGCTTAGACCAAAAAGACAACAAAGGATTAGATGGTAAGTGATTATCAAATGAAACATTAGATTTACACATGATTATTGCCCAAGTATTTAACTCATTAGCTAACTCATCAATTTGATCCATAGTATATGGAGTAATAATTTTATTGGGAGAAATTCCAAACACTCCCTTTGCTGCTTTTATTCCTTTGAGTATTAATTGTCCTACAGCCTCAGGATACCTAGTAAGAATAGTGTTAGGAGAATAAGATAAATGTATCCACAATAATGGACCTTCTTGCCAAAATACTCCTGTAGGAATATTTTTTGTTGGTAGTACAATAAATAATAAAGGCAAACTTATATCAATTCTATCCAAATGTATATTTTCCATATATGTTTCAATAATTTTCAATGCCTTTCTTGCTTCAGGAGTTAACATGCGAGGTGAGTTTGGATCTGATGGACCTTTTAGAATATCAAATAAAGGTCCCAACTCTCCTGTTGGTATGCCTAGATAAGGCCTTATCCAATTTATGTCTCCCAATAACTTTTGAAAGTCGTTAAGTGACTTGAGTTGATCTACTCGTATTTGAATTTTTGGTGGACGGACCATGGTTGAGGATAATAGAACTCCTAAATAATTAATTGGAAAATTTAATTGTACTTTATCTATTGCTATCTCTAGATTATAATTTTTTAATAAGTTTGTAAGTGTGGCATAACATTCCAGCAATATGTTTTTATCTTTATGTGCCAATAATACATCATCCATATAGTGAAATATTTGTAGTTCAGGATTTTGATTTCTAAGTGGCTGGATTGCTTTATTAACATATATTTGACACATAGTTGGACTGTTAGCCATCCCTTGAGGGAGTACTTTCCATTCATATCTCTGATCAGGACCTTCATGATTTAATGCAGGGATAGTAAATGCAAAACGTGGACTATCCTCGGGATGAATTGGAATTGAAAAAAAACAATCTTTAATATCTATGGCTAAAACATGCCAGGTTTTTGGCAAAGCAGACAATTGAGGAATCCCTGATTGAGCAGGTCCCATAATAACCATTTCATTATTAATGGCTCTTAAATCTTGCAATAATCTCCATTTACCAGATTTCTTTTTAATAACAAAAATGGGAGTATTATGGGGAGATATGGAAGGTTGTATATGTCCTTCCGCTAATTGTTGTTTGACCAGATCATGGGCTACTTGTATCTTTTCTTTAGTCAGGGGCCACTGAGGAACCCACACTGGTCTTTCTGATTTCCAAGTAATTTTGATTGTCTCAGTGGCCCTTTCTGAAAATCCAACCCATGTCTGTCTGTTCCTTGATCTATTTGAATTGGTGCTGCTATACCTTGTCCTTGTTTTCCTAATCTTTTTTCTTTCCTAAAACCTTGTCTAGCCCTAGTAGTGGGCGCATTAGGATTGATGTTATTTGTTAACGTCAAACCTAATTGATCTAGGACATCTCGTCCCCATAAATTTATAGGAAGATGATCCAATACATAGGGCTGTATAGTTCCCTCACAACCTTCAGGATCCTTCCAATCTAATATCATTGCACTTCTATGGGGATTAGTAGCCACTCCTAGGCCTCGAAGCGTTTGAGTGGCTTGTTGTAATGGCCAATGTTTTGGCCATTCCTTACTAGATATGATGCTAAGGTCTGCACCTGTGTCCAGTAGCCCATTAAAGTCGTGTCCTTGAATATTTAGTTTTAACATTGGGCGAGAATCTAAATTTAAAGACAACATAGCCCAATCTACACCTGTGGAGCCTAATCCCCTGGAACCTCTTTCTACACTATGACTAGGAAATTTATTATGTAGGCTGGGTATTATTAACAACTGTGCTATTCTGTCTCCAGGTGAAATTACTGATATACCTCTTGGAGAACATTCAGACCATAACAATTCTAAACTTTACTAAGATTCAACTTTTCTTTTTCTCTGAAATGTATACAAACTACCTGACTTCTCAGAAATCATGCATTGATGAAGATACCATAATATAATCTATGTGAGAATACCTTGGAAATCATATTACTTTGATTTTATCATTATGATAAAGATTTTATAATTCTGTATATTCTTCTCTACAGCTATGCTCTTTTTGGAGGAAAAAAATATAAGAAACTCTACTGGCAAAATTTACAGTGTTAGAGAACTGATGTGTAAACAGTATTCTGTATACATAGTATACGTATTTTAATGAGATTTTTCATAATTTTAAACAAAATAATATGTCATAATCCTTTTACTAGCTATTTCTTCTTATAATTCTTTCTCTCTTTGTACCAGGGATTGAACCCAGGGGTGCTTAACCACTGAGCCACATCCTGAGCCCTTTTTAATATTTTATGAAGAGACAGGCTTTCTCTGCATTGCTTAGGGCCACACTAAGTTGCTGAGGCTGGCTCTGAACCAACGATCCTCCTGCATCAGGCTTCCTAATGGCTGGAATCACAGGCATCTCCTTCCATGTCCACTTTATTAAAAGAATTTTAAACAACCTACAATAGTGACCCCCATAATAGGCCTGGACACAGAGAAAACTAGTTACTGCAAATATTGATGGGTACTGCAAATATTGATGGGGCATACCCCAAAGAGAAGGAAGCGACCAATAGCCTCTGGTCTGGGAAAAGCATCGTTCAAGTGTGCTATATTCCCTCATGAGGGGTCTTTAAATAGCTCTTAATGCCTGTGTATTCTGATTCTGGTGATTTTCTTCCCTTTCAGATAATCTCCCCTTAGTCTCTTGTTCACTTTTGGGAAGATGCAAGCAAATTTTTTTCTCCTCAAAATAATACTATAGATTGGACACTAACATAGACTAACTTACTCTTCTGGCCATTGCCCTTCCTGATAACCAGATTTTGCTTTATTTATTTTTTCTATTTATAGACAGAAAGAAGTAATTTGCCTATTTCTATATATATTAAATCTTGTCTTATTATCATTTGCTAATATATAAGGAAACTCCCTAGATGAATTTAGAACCTAGAAAATTGCCTTAAGACTAGAACATATTTTCAGTCATAAAGAAAAATGAAATTGTGATATTTGCTGGTAAATGAATGGAACTGGAGACTATCAAGCTAAGTGAAATATGCCAATCCCCCCAAACCAAAGGCTTATTGTTCTCTCTGATATGCAGATGCTAACACATAATGGGGGTGGGTAGGGAAGAATAGAAGTACTTTGAATTAGACAAAGAAGAGTGAGGGGAAGAGGGGGTGGGAATTGGAAAGACAGTAGAATGAACTGGATATAACTTTTCTATATTCAAATATGAATACACGACCAGTGTAACTCCACATCATGTTCAACCACAAGATTGGGAAGTTATACTCCATGTATGTGTAATATGTCAAAGTGCATTCTATTGTCATGCATAACTAAAAAGAACAAATAAAAAATTTTAAAATAGACTGGAACATTTTAATTGAATTCATCATCTTTTCCATTTTCCTACATCCTGTTCCATTTCAAAATTTACTAGTTTTTAAAAGAATTTTATAGTTTCTTAGGCAAGTTTCTGAGTAAAATTTCCAAGCATGTACACTGTTGGTCTCATGCCTCACATTGACATTAAAATACCCTTTCACAAATATACATACATTGTTTAGGTGTATTTGGACAAATTAATTCTTATAGACAACTGATACGTGAAGTGGAGGAGTAATAAGATTTGACAAGGGAGAGGTATATTCATCAGACAGGAAGAGTGAAGTGGTAAGTTAAAGTCAAGAAAAATAGCTAGGTCATAGCCAGCAAAATCTAAGATGACACCCAGAATCTAGAGAAGCAGTGGTACATCAATGGGTCAGGTCCTAACAAGGACAACACTGTCACTCTTAGATTCCCCTATGTCCTTCAGTTCCCGGGGTTCTCAGCTTGCTACACAAGCCTTGAGTTCTCTTTGAAAACTTGGAGTGAGCTTACTCTCCATGCTTCCTCTCCACCATCCCAGCCCACTACACAAAGTGCAAGCTTCTAATCTACCATCTCCTTTCCTTCACCCTCACACTGAACTGTTGTTCTGTCTTCTCTTTTGAGAGCAAATCCCTGCTTCTCTGCTCCTGCAATGCTCTGCTTTCTTAATTTCCTGAAGCTCCTCATTCTCTACCACCTCCTTGTCTCAGAGTCTTTTTTTTTCATTATATCCTTTATGACTTATGTTCCACCGTTGGGTAAAAGCATCCATATCTCTGATACTCTTATTTCTTTTCTCTTCTTGCCTCCTGTTTATTCTCAATAATCCCTGATTCTTTGGCATCTGACTCTCAGCTTTTCTCTTTAAATTAATCGTGACCTAATTAAAGGACAATCATAAAGTTCATATAACATATCATGGTCACTCTGTTGCTTTACCATACCAACTCTAATAACTGTCCCTCAATGATCATCCTCATGACCACACACTATAAACTGTGGCTCTATTTCTGAATTTTATACTTAAATATGCTACAGCTTTTTATACCATAACCTTTTACACAACTTACTTTGATGGAGTATGGTATTGAATTTACTTGAGCTATAAAACTTCTAATTCCTTTATCATCCTTTTTCTACCTATTCTATTATCTTACTTAGGTAAATGCTTCACTGGAACCCTCACTCCTTACAACTTGACCTGGATCAGTCCAACACTTTCCTCATTTCTTATCCTCAGACTCCTGATCACTTACAGAGAAAATCATATGAACAAATGGCATAGTGTTGATAAAAATGCACTGTCCCAACTTACTCGGTCTTCTACAGCCTGATAAGCCTTAATTATCTTCCCATCCAAATGTACATTGATACTGTCTTCCTTGACTGTACTACATGAAAACAGCTTCTGTATTTTATCCTGTTTCTGACCCTTGCTTTTATGTGTTTGATCTTAGTGAGTTGTCCTAACATCCATTTATTACCTAAACCATAAATTTAATTCGTTGTTGAATTCTAATCCCCTGATATGCAGCCAATGTTCGAATCCTGACATTCCTTTCTAATACTCTGTCTACTTAATTACAACCACAGTTGCTCAGGTTTTTTATTTTGTTCTAATTATGGGTAAATTTCCCTAGATATGTCTTTAATCTACCCTTCGTATTGCTACACTGTGGTCATTCTATAAGAAGTTTGGATAAGTTTCAATTTTTTCAACAAGGCATAGCAGATCCTTTATAACTTGGATGCTGTTTGCTTTTTCAGACTTTCTCCTACTGCTCTCAAAATATTTTTGGCAGACATTCTTTCTATAGGACGACCAGAGCCTTTCATATGTTAAAGAAATAAAGCTTAGACACTGATAGGTACCATTTCTAAAATTTATGTGATCAAGAAATACTTTTACTTTCTCAATACAAGTATTGATAAAATTTTGTTAGGACTAGTACCATTCTAATATTTGGGAAAATGATAAAATAACATTTGATTCAATTTTTATCATTAAGAGGAATACTATAAAAGTAATCATAAAAATGCTCTTTAGAAGAAACTGAATAATAAAGGACAGTTTCCATACTGTGTTATGTGTAAACAGTCACAAATATTATGCCTTTGAAATAATTTTTAGAAATCTCATAAATGTGAATCAAAAATGAAAATAAACCTATATATTTCTAAATTTAAATAAGATTGCACATTCTATAAAAAACTTATTTTTATTACAAATAAAATGATGCCTTATTATAATTCTAAGATCAATATAGGACACTAAACAAATTTCTTCACCATTCTTCAAGTATAACTCCATTTCTGTCAAGATTTTAGGTAAGTGATGCATGACATGCTTTAGACATTTGAACATTGTAATGGAAGGATATAAATAAACTTAGCAGCAAAAGTAGCCAATTAAGACAGAAAGAACTCTGATGTGTGTGATGCTCATGAATAGACACTGATCAACTTTTTAAAATAATCATGGATATGAATTTGAGGTTTGAATTTTCTGCATTGAGAGCAATAAATAGTTGATGAAGTTTTTTTTTTTTTCAAAAGTGTGACCTCTGCCTTAGTAGTACTGTTTGAAATTTTACCTAAAGCTGAAAACCAAGGTTTTTTTCCCTAATAGAGAATTTCTAGTTACAAAGACATAAGTTGAATACAGAAAGGATGGGTTTTCCTGATTAGGCAAATTCATTTGTAGTTACTTAAAAATGTCTGTAGGTTATAGTGACAAGTGATCTAACAGAAAGGAATAAAAGAATGTCATTCTAGTAAAGTCAGCTCACTCTTAGCTGCTACCTTCACAGCCTCTGAATTGCTGACAGGTCATATAACTATATAATTTCAGACTTATTTGTGGTCTCAACTTTGCTGCTAACCTTCTGTACTAACAGTTTTTGCTTTCTATGGCCATTTCTCTCCTCCTCCTCCTCCTCCCCCTCCTCTTCCTCCTCCTCCTCCTTTTCCTCCTCCTCCTCCTCTTCCTTTACCTAAAGAAGTATCATTTTAAATTTCACTTTACTTATAAAGTGTTAAAAAAGAACACATAGGTGTTTTCACTTAGTTACTCAAGAATATTCCATTACATATCTTTCTTTGGAAAAGTCCTGATTTTTCTTTGTCAGCATTCAGATCTATTTTTGTTTTAAAACAAAGGGGAAAAAATAGAAATTCATAAAGAAGAGTAAAGGATAAAAATCAAATAAAACTTGCCCTCCACCTTCACTAAAATTTTCTGGATGATTTTTATAAAGACCTTTACCTTTTAGTCTACAAAGCCATTTTACCCAAAGATAGAGCAAAATCAAAATCTGTATTGGAAAACCATTGCTTCCCTATATTTTTAAAATCTAGAATGGACATGCCTAATTCACCATTGACTTCTGTGCCTTTTAATAACTGATATTAAAAGAGGTAACAAGAATGTAAGCAAATATGTAGAATAGTCACCAAAGGAATAAACTCAGAATAGTCCAACACTTCAACAGATGAGGAGCTGAAGCAAAAAAATTTTCCTTATTTTCATCAATGGGTGACTCAATAGGATAGCAGCCTCAGTTATTCCCATGTATATGATTTTAAAATAAATTCTTATTTTCAGAATAGTATGTTATAGTTACAAGTATAGATTAAGATTTACAAAAAGTTGCAAAGAGAACTCACAAAGTTTTTGTGTATTCCAAAATCAATTTCCCCTATTTGTAACATCTTACATTATTATGGTCCATTTATCCAAGGTAATGAACTAATATTAATACATTATTATTCACTAAGCTATGTACTTTATTCGGATTTTCTTAGCTTTTACTTAATGTCTTTTTCCTGGTCCATGAGCCTATCCAGGATGTTACATTTAGTAATGTCTCCTTGAGCTTCTCTTTTCTGGTAGTTTCTTAGCCATTTTGTTTTCAGTGATCTTGAGATTATTGAAGATTAGTAGTCAGATATTTTGTACCATATTCCTCAATGTGGATCACTGGATTTATGCTTTTCTGGCCAGGCTGAGGTCAGGAGGAGAAAGACCAAAGAGTTATGTAAGGTGCCATTTGCATCACACCATACCAAGGGCATGCTCTCAACAGGCCTTTGTCCTCTGGCAGAAGATGGTGTGAACTTTATCCTCTGGCAGAAGTGTTTATTAGGTTTCTCCACTGTAAATTTCCTCTTTTTCTGCATGCTTACATGGTGCTGTTTGGGAGGAGATCATTATGTGTAGCTCACATTTGAAGAATTGCAAGTTGTGCTCCTTTCCCTTGAGAGAGGAGTATGTACATAAATTATTCCAGATTCTTTTGTGTGGAACATTTTCCCTTCCTATTCTATTTATTCATTTGATCATCTGTTCATAGAAGTATGCACTTATGAATTCATTTTATACATTAGATTATAAAATAATTGTATAGTGTTTTTTGATCAAATTATGACTCTATTTTATGTTACTTAAAATTGGTCAATGGGAAGTTTTTTATTTTTCCCTTTTGTAATAGGCTCCTCCTCCTTCTCCTTTTTTTTTTTTTTTTTTGCTATTACCTTGCTTTTTGATAAAAGAGATCCACCATGCTTCCTTAGAATCAACCATTTCTCCAAAGACCCCTGTTCCCTTTTATTGAAGAAGCATGTTAAAATTCTTTTGTATTTTGAATGAAAAGATATTGCTTGGATGTTGACAAATGAAAAGGATTCTGTATCCATTTTGTTAATGAATACAACTGACTAAGAATAGGTTCCGCCATAGTTTTGTTAACTAACATGGAATGCCCAAAAGTCATAGTACCCTCTCAAATAAAAGCATCTGTGAAAAGGTGGGTTTTTACATGAGAGGAAAAAAAAGGCTTTAAGTCTTTCAGGAAAAAAGTTCTGTCTCATGGTTTCCTTGACTTACAGAACCTCATAACATGCACTGAATTAATAAGTTCTTAATAAATATTTGCTGATTGATGTCAGATGACCATGTATCTAAATTTTAACTTCATGCATAGGACACAAGAAAAAGTAAATGTCAAAGATTTATATACTCTGTCTTAAAGTTTTCATTTTCCCATGTCCTATTCTATTTTTTTTAGGATGTAATCTGTGTGCTATAAAGATCAAGTCTGTTTTATAAGTAATATTAAAAGTTTATATTCATGTGATATTAAAAGTCATATTAAATTGATTATTCATGAAATGTGTTTGAGAATGACTTTTGGTTTGAGAGTAACATTAGAAATATTTCTTTTCTTCTATTATTTTAAATCATCCAATGCCTCTCCTCTTTCACACACAGAACATTGCCACATTTAAGTGATTCTCTACAGTTCTTTGGAATAAAATTTGTTGTTTATCACAGAAAACATCAGGATAACATACATGTGCTGTGGAAATATATTCCTAACATGACATCAATATTTTAGCATCTGCAGATCACTTAATGAATACTCCCTATTTAAAGGGACTGCCAATTTTAGATACATAAAAATGTTTATCACGATTAAAGTATAGTAAACATAACAAAATTATTTTATAACTTCAGGGAAGATGATGTTTTAAATTGACTCAGGATAAACATGTTAAATGGGTTTCATTTCTTAGTAAAATTAAATCTAAGCTTTCAATTATATTTATTAAGATTTGCAGCAAACTTTCATAGGCTCTGATAGATAGTTTTGATTACTGAGATATTTCTCACTGAATCAATCTTCTGGTTTTCATCAAATACTAAGCCAACATATCATGATCAATGCTAAAGGGTAAAGTGATTTAACCCACACAACTCTTAGGGAGTCAAGGTAAGTGACTTTCTAACTTTCTCCTGGGTGATATTTCACTCAGACAAAACATTGCCTCGTGATCTAATGCAGCATATGGGTGCTATTTTTAAATAAGTCTGCAATCAGTATATTTTGTGGGCAAGTAGGAGATAAAGAAAATCATCAATTATCAGAAAAAGTCAATCTATAAATGATCATTTTTTTTCTTTCAGTTTTGTTAAAGGATCCATTATCTTCATTTCAGACAAGTCATTTTTCTAGCAATGAGTAGCTGGTTCAAATTAGGCTAGACCCCAGTATATGGAACGGAGATATGCTATTTAAGGCTCACTTGAAATCATATAGATGACTTTATTGGTCTTAGGAAGACATGTTTGTTTTCTGCTTCCTCAAATCAAAATTGCTTTTTCTTTATTTTCCTTTCAAAATTGTGGTAGGGAGATTAAAGATTTAAGACCTACCCTCTTAAGGCTTTAAGTATGCAATGCAGTATTGTTAACTATAGGCATAATGTCATACAGCAGAAATATACAACTCATTCATCCTGTCTAAATGAGATTTTATACCTATTAGATATCAATTTCTCATTTTTCTCTTCACCTATATTTTTACTTTCAACCATCAGCATGCTGTAGAAAAGCAGTTTTTTGCTGTGTACTTTCTTACACATAACACTGAGTTCTATAATCTTTTTATATGCCCATGATCATTATATCTTTTGATATTGAATCATGGTAAAAATTAATTAGATTGGTTGGCAACTGGTCTCTATAGCACACACTCTAGGCATTGGCATTCGTTTGCAACCTATGACTTTCCCCTATTAATACCCCTCCTTGGGTACAACAACTAATGTGCACTCATTTCTAATGCCAACAGAACATTGTTTGAGGCTACTATATTTTTCAAAAAAAAATAATAAGCAACAACTAAAGAAATATCTCTATGCATAAAATTTCAGTGAATTAATCCATATATACACACACACACACACACACACACACACACACACACACCCAAACACAAACACACCATCTCTCCATATGCTTATGCCTGGTCATAATATACAGCACTTTTGTGCTGTTGTAGGGAAAAATATCAACCAGAATACTTAAATGATATTGTCTTTTCTACTTTATCTGCCATTCATATTACGCAATGTTCAATAAAGTGATTTGATAAAAATATTTTGCCAATAACTTATTCTGATTTCTTTTCATGCAATGTATTAGTCCTTAACTTTGCAGCAGGGGGTCTCAGCAAAAGAGTGAGTTGTACTTCTTGAAAATCTTATGAAATTTGAATATGTCAAGCAGTTAATTGACAAGTTTACATAATAGGCAATGCACTGAGGATCAGGGAAAAATTAATTGCAATTGGTCCTATAGATTAATGTAAATGTTCTGGAAACAAATTAGTAAATACTAATAAAAAATTAAGATGTGTATACCTTAGGAAACAGGTAATATACATGGCTTTTGGAATCAATTGATCCTGGTTATAATTTCAGCTTTCAGTACATTTTGACAAATCATTCAATATTATTAACCTTTAATTATTCTATATGCTTAAAGGGAGTTAATGCTGGTACCAATTTCATGGAATTATTATAATAATAAAAAGAAAAATGATGTATATAAAATAATATTAACACCATAACTGTTAAATCAGTTGTATCTAAGAATTTGTAACTACTTTTAGGAACTAGAAAAGGAGACATATATTCTAATAAAATACTTGGAGAAAGAGGCAGCAAGTTTTGCATACAGAAGCATTGTTTACAATCCCTAAGTATTAGATATTAGGTAAATTTTCGAATTATTAATTGACTACAAATTATAGTCCAAACAAAGCATGAAATATGATAGAACTGTTAAAACATTAACTTACACATGTCAACATAGACAACATTCAAGACATGTTAACAGGACCAAGGAAATTAACAAAACTGTAAGATGTCATTTCCTTTTTTGAAAAAAGATATATAAGTTTTATATATGAAAAGAATAAACCTTTAAAACCTATACCCCAAAATACTGACATTGGTATTTTTATCATTTGGTATTATCTACATTTTTATAACAAGCATGTATTAATTTTATAATTATAAATATTCTGTATTTAAAAATGAATTGCCTGTTTATATCTTTCTTCTTTATTTTTCCCTTTTCAATTCACTTCCAACCTTGTATATCTGATAATCTTGTCAAAGTCCTGTTTTCTGGGAATCTGTACAGAAGTATGAGAAAAAAAAGGTACTTACACACATTTGTTTGAAATCATGTTTTAAAATGACACTTGCTTCAACTCAATATTCTATAGCAAAATATTAAGCAAAGTAAAACTATGTCTATACAATAGCCAAGAAACCACAGGACCTTTCAAATAAATAATATCTCTTTGATAATCAAAAAGCAAAATTTATTTATTTATTTATTTTACTTGAGAGACTACTGGTTTTGAAAATAACTTCTACAAGGTATAAACCGGACAAATATAAAAAGCCACAAAGCCAGACACAATGGAACAACAACAACAACAAAAAATGTAGGTTGTGTGGGTTAATGACTAGTTTGTAATCCCATCAGTAGGGATGTTGAGATAATTATTAACAATTACTGAAAAATTATTATTGGGAGGAATAATGTCCAATGGATGAATTATACACCTTAATGGTGTTAACTCCCAGAAAGATAGGGTAGTTTTGTCTTTTGTTTTGTAGGTGAGGATGTACAGCATTGTGTGGTAATTAACTTTGCCCAGGGTCCTCAACCAGCAATTTATAGAGCTAGGGTCAGAACCCAGCACTTATTAACTGATGTTTAAATTTTTTTTGTATTGAGTAGCAATAATAGCAACAAGTCATCATGTTTGATATAATTTGGGGGCTGTTTCCCTTTTCCACATTTGACTGCATTTTTCTGCCCCACACCTATGGGCTCTCAGTTATATAAATAAATCACCACAGAAGTGCAAAGGATTCTCTTTGTATATGGAAGAATTTCTTAGCAGTTCTATCTTTAGAGCTATTTTTTTTTCTTTTTTAGTAATGTCATTTAAAATATTTGACTATAACCTACAGAAAGAAATATATTTCATGTCATTACCTTGTAGACACGCACATACACATGCATATCTTCCCTAAATATACAAGAATCTTAATAAATCCAGACAGAATAACATGTTTTTTTTTTTATTTTCCTAGAAATTTAGAAGTCTGGAATTTTTGCTCAGGGCAATTATGTTTCATAAAAAATTTAAGAAAGCTTATGGGAATTGATCTGTGCTTTTTATATTTTACCATAAATTTGATTAAAGTGTCTCAAGACACATTATAAAATATTTTTTCATATAAAAATTAGTGTGTCCAAATCATCCAGACATCAAAACAAAATAAAGTTGAGTGGTAAATGGCTTGCAAAGTGTGTCTAGCCCAGTGTTGACAAGTCCCTAAACTGCCTCTCCTTTACAACCAGTGAAAGGACAAATTTCAGCTCTACTGTGAAGAAAAGTATTGAAGATATTCATCCATATTACCATATTACCATATTCCCATGGCCTGATTCACTCTTCAGTATTATCCAAATTACTGTTCTGTCATGGAATGCACACTTACCACTAAACTGTAAAGGGCAGCTGCAACAGAGATGGAAGAGTTCCTTTTGCAGGAAGAAGAACTGATGTTTTGCTAATTTTCAGCTCATAAAAGATTGTCAGGAAAAGAAATGCAGAAGTATAAGTCTTTGCATCTTTTGTTTTTTGTTCAGTTTTCCCAAAATGGTGTTGAATATTATTTTTTTTCAAAAAGATGGAAAGAATTCCTATAATAAATGAAATATGGGCATCTATAAAATATTTAACATATAACATAACAGTTCTTTCATATCTGTCCTAAAATCAAATGATATAAATGTTAGGGTGTGAAAACACCATGTACTATGGGAAACATTGGGATTTTGTAGGGAGGCTGCAGGGAAATTAAATTGATAGATGGCTCCACTCACCTCCACTACATTTTCAGATGAAGATTTGGGCAAATCTCTAATTCTCTGAGACTTATGTGAGAAATGAAGGGTATTATTATACTCTTTTCATAGAATTGTATAAATAGTAAAAAAAAAAAACCTCTTGTAGTTTACTAATATGTTTTAATCAATTTAGTATGTTTAGATCACCTCCCCTTCTTTAATTGTTGTCCATATAGTACAGAAAAGGGTTACTTGGTTGGCACCACACAGGAATTTTCTGTGTAATAGGGTGAAGGAGAAAGATGACTTCTTTGTTTCCTATAATACCTGCAAAGTAATAGAAAACCTTTTCTCAACCTCACTTTCTTTGGAGGATTTGTGAAAATGACTTCTAGAGAAATTAGTAAATGAATGCGTGAAAAATGGGATTTGCCAAGGTATGCTGAAGTTACTCAATAACTGCACAACCTCTGTGAATGTCTAGAAGTGGTAGAACAAGAATGGCGTCTTTAAAGCATTATCTCCTCAGAGAGATGAAACAAACACCTGAATTCCCCTTATTGGTTAGATGATTATGAGTAAGCTCAACAAAGATTTGGCACAAAGGGGTGAACGAGGTGGGGGAGTGTGACATCACTATACTTGTGCACTACATCTTCACTAGTTAGTGCGACAGCCTCATCAACTATAGATATGGAAAGGGAGGGAAAAACATCAAAAAGGAGGATAATCAAACTGCTTCCTCTTTCTAGTGTCAGTAAATCAATGCTAGACAGATGAAATTTTGGAAAGAGTCATTCATGACATGTTGTATTCATTTGTTTTTCAATTTTTTTTCATAAAAGTGGTTGATATAAAATTCAAATAGGAAAAGATGTGAAGTAGAGATGGTATTTGAGAATAAAAGGGAAATACAAACTCAGGAAAAAAATAATTATATCAGCCCTTATTCATTAAGGGCTCTTTATTAGGGACTGGACCTTGTGCTAATATGTGCCACTCACACAATGGTCGATAATATTATTAACCCAATTTTACAGCAGGTATAATCAGGATATTGTACTGATTCCTTAAAATAATTAAGGGAAGAAAGCTAAGTTTTGAAGAATTTCTGAAACATGAGTTCAGAAATGACAGTAGAGTAGCAAGCATTGTCTCAGCAAGAAGAAAGATTTTCAAGAGCTCCCTCTGACACACTACATAAAAGAAAGATTCAGGATCTGTATGAAGATTATGAACACATTTTCTATTCCCATACTAAGTTTAAAAACATGTACATGAAGTTCAATTACAATGCTGTAAAAGGAAAAAAGAATAGAGTGTTACTCTTAGAGGAAAAAGAATTACTTTTTTTATTTAAAATGTTACATAAAGTCAGGTTGGATATTTATATCTGTACACATGCCTGTAATCCCAGCAGCTCAAGAGGCTGAGGCAGAAAGATCAAGAGTTCAAAGCCAGCCTCAGCAAATCGAGGTGCTGAGCAACTCAGTGAGACCCTGTCTCTAACTAAAATACAAAATAGGGCTGGGGATGTGGCTCAGGGGTCCAGTGCCCTTGAGTTCAATCCCCAGTTACACTCCCCTCCCCCCACCCCAAAAAAGTATGAAACTTTAACACAAGGTCATTAATCACGATGAATCTACAGCATTTCTTTGATGTCTAAGAACCAAGAGATCTATGGCTCTGCCCTTTTGAGAGGTATTTTCACAAAAGGATAGGTATCAAGTTTTCAAGCAGGTTATGAAGATCTAGTCATTGTGTTCCTGAGACATTCAAGGTGAATGATGGGGAGACAATGCCATTAATGGTGTAATTAATGAGACATTAGCTGTCACACCAGGTTTCACTGTTCTTCTATCCTCTTAATTTATTTATTAGGAAACAATTTCCTTTCATTTAATTTGGGTAGCTATGAGTCATTTTTGATATCCATTTATATTCTCCTAAGGGGCCTTGGCAAACACATTCTTTTAACACTCACGGGTGCTTAAAATTTCCCATGGGTGAGTATTTCTGTGCAGCAATACAATTTATTTCTAACTTTTTTTTGTAGTACACTTATAGATTATCACAAAGGTTGTCCCAGTAACCATAAATCATTAGAATCTGTGGTGCCTTAAAACGAAGTGAAAAGTCATTTGACCTTTTGGCCAATTTCTTCTCTTAGATGGACTTCTTTCCTTCCACTACATTCTCTGGAGCTGGCTAGTCATTGCTAAGGAGATATATGGTAACTAAAGTGTTAGTAAAATCTCACTCTTCATTTCCTTCCTTCCTTTCTTTCTCCTTCTTCTTCTTCTTTGGAACATACACTCAATGTCTTAGAGTTTTGTAGTTCAGAATTCTGGTCTTAACTTTACCAGGTTGTCTGCTTCAGAATTTCATTTCTTCAGGCTCCAATGTAGGTGTTTGTTCTGGCAGGGCCAGTCTCACCTGAGGTGGCCCACGGAAAGATTGTCTTCTACATGACCTCAGAATGTTCAGTTTTTTGCTGGAGGCTGCTCTTACCGATATGAAGCCTCCTGCTGATTCTTGCTCTAAGAGCTCCTCCAACATGGCCATTTCATGGCACAGCTTTCTTCTTCAAGGCTTGTGAGAAGTAATCTCTCCAGTGGCTCTGCCAGTAAGATGAAGTCTTAAATCCATGACAAGGGAGTTACAGTAATGACCTCTCATTACCTATGTCATCAAATTTAACTACAGTGGTGACATCTCATCTTCCCCAGGTTTTATTGATTAGAAGCAAGTCACTGACTCCATAGTCAAGGGAAGGAGATCACATGCTGCTCAAGAGTCATTCTAGGAACAGTCTGCCACAACTGTCATCTCTTGTCTAGATTTTTTTAAATAGACTCCTGTCAAATTCCTGCATCTTTCCTCCCCTGCTTTCACCCACAGCTAGGATGAACTTTTAAAATATTGTATCAGATAACATTATGGGCTCAAAACCATGAATAACTTTCCATTTCAATTATGGGCTTCCATCTTACTTAATATATGACCTTTTAGAATTTTCAAAATAATACTGTGTCTGTATCTGTCAAGATACACACACACACACACACACACACACACACACAAACACACACACAAACTCACACACGCGCGCGTGCACACACTTTTAAAGACTATTAGGATTTCTCCATTTATTTTATTCTGAGACTTACCAAATGATTTGACTTTGTTATTTACTGTCTTTATATGTTCACTAAATTATTTTTACTAATTGCTTAGTATTGATTGGTAAGACTATGCCATTAAATATTTGACTCTTGCTCTATTGATTGACATTAAGAGTACTTTTTAAATTCTGCTTGTCATTATAAATTTGCAATAAATATCTTTGTTCAGGCTTCTTGGTGATGAATACAGATGTTTGTGATTAATAAACTATTGCAAGTAGAGTTACTGGGTAAAATCACCTATGTCCTTTAAATTTCTTAAGTATCAACATGATGATATCCAAAAGGGCTCATATTGTTTCTACCCCAAATAAAATTTCCACCAACTCATGATGACACTAGATATTATGAACTACATAGAATTTTACTAATGAGGGTTAAGAATGTAGTTCAGTGTCTAGTATGAGGCCCTGAGTTTAATCCCAGCACCCCCCCACACATAAATTATTAATGAAACAAAGTATCTAATTAAACTACAAAGCAGCATTTTTCTCATAAAGTAGTAACTTTGGGCATTATTTCCTTTATTTATCGATCATTTTTATTTCCCCTAAGAGACGACTAATCATGCTTTATTTTCCCTTTTTCTTGTGCCATTCACTTTTTGTAATTAATTTTTAGACATGCTTTATGTTTATTTTTTGAAAATATCATTTCCAGGTTTTTAAATGTAAAAACTTAACTTTGTTTATAGTGTCTGTTGTTATCCTAAGGTTTTTTTGTATAAGTGTATAGTTAAAATTCTTTAATTTTTTAAAAAATTTTGTTTAAGAATTCCTCTATTATTAAAGAAAAAGAAGTTTCTAGAGAGGTATATTTTTACCCTTCCAGCCAAATAATCATCTGAAACTCTTCATAGAAGCAGTTTATTAGACTTATTACTTAGGTTAATCAGGCTTGACCCTTAGAATTAAATTCTCTGCTCTGTCATTTAATGTTATTACAGGTGATTGTTCATTTCCGTTTTAATCATCACTTCATATTTCTCAGTCATTGCCTGGCCATGCTGAAATTCCTATATGAAAGTTTAAAAATGCAGAGATGACATTGCCTCTACCTCCATGGAATTTATTCAGGTGAATTAAGTATGTTTATAATGGAAAATGACATGAATTAAAGCATGGCTTGAATTTACAAACCTATGTATAAGTGGACCAAATTAAGTTTCCCAGTTGGAAGCAGAAGCAGAGAGCCCTTTGCTTTGAAGTGCACTGAAGCTTATCAATTCATTGCATGTAAGTGATAATTTAAAATATATCCTGGCTCTGCAGAATAGCATAAAGGTGTTATAGATGTTTTTCTGCTCGGTTGAGTGAGTGCTTTTAAAATCTCAGAATTTTAGGGAAGTGAAGAGTAGCATCCAAAGGCTGTGGAGCAGTTTTAATCTGTGCCTCCAGGGGAGATGATCCAGGGGCATGAGCACTAGGGTGGGGAGTATCACAGGGTGGGAGGGAAAGCAGGAGGTCAACCCTCATTCCACTCAAAAGCTTAAAATACTATAGGCGTGTTGCTATTTTTAAAATAAAAAACCTGACAGTGAAATTACCAAACAGAAGTATGAAATAATGATACTGGAAACAAAGCAGCTGTAACCTGAAGTGAATGAAAGCTGGATCCAGTTCTAGAATGCTTTCAGGAGATTTAATAGAGGGCTTTGAAAAGGAGCTGAGCAGTGATGGTCCATGGTTCAGGTAATGGCCAGGGAATATTTTTAGTGAAAGGAAATCGTTTTCAGTGAAAGAAAAGCAAATTCTACTGTGACCATACTTGTTACTATAATACATATTTAGTACTTTTGTGATCATTATCACATTTCAATTTGTTGTTCTGATAAGAACATTAAGTCAAAAAAGGAATTATTATTCCTAAGTGAACAAACTTAAATAAAGTGACTCACTGATTAAGATGCTAGACAAAGGCATTGTGCTTTTGACATCAGGTCTCATAGGAATTTTAATTCTTTGATGTTTTTGGATAAATTAAGAAACACAAGCAAGCAAGATTTATTATGTATGTGGTTTCTCCTGGAGAAAAAGAATATGCTATAAGTTTCTATACATAATTTCAATATACCATTATAGCCACTCTCTGTACTAGATGTCTCATTTTATAGATTAAAAAAAGGTAAATTCTGCTTAAATTACTCATGGAAGTCTACGTCTGCCAACAGATTGAAGAAATAAGAGCTATTTATTACTCTGATCTTAGAATTCAAGATTTTTTTCAAGAGGTCAGACTGTAATAAGCCCTTTTTAATGGTGAGAATGGGCTGAAGAGTGACAGAATAGAAGATGCCAGCATCACCTGTAATGAGTTAATTTGGACTGTCTTATAGGCAGATTTAAAAAAAAGGAGAAGAGGAAGAAGAAAGAAAGAAAGAAAGAAAGAAAGAAAGAAAGAAAGAAAGAAAGAAAGAAAGAAAAGCAATAGATTATTTTTGTAAAATTTATGCAGAAAAAGAAATTTTCTTTTGTTTGTATTTAGGGGGCAGGCATGCTAGAAGAACAAAGGGACAAAAGTAAGTGAGAAGTAAATATTTTAGAAACTGAATGTCACTCCAATAAATAAATAAATAAATAAACAAACAAACAAATAAATAAATAAATAGTTCAAAAGTTTTGACTATGGAGAAGGAGAAAATTCAGGAGTATGAGAGCCTGAAAAGTATTTTGGACCTAGTAGAAGCAACCTTCTCAGAGGAGATTGGAAGCCATGCTATAATAAAATACAATGAAGAGCACAATTTATATCAGAGAAAGACAGATGATGAAAAGACAGAAGAAAAACAAACAAAAACCAAAGATTAATGAATACTCTAGAACTAGAGTATAAATTTAGAGAAAATCAGGCTTATGAACTAAATGTTTAATAAAATAATAATCCAAAAAATAATCCAAAAAAATCCAAAAAAATGCATTTTTTACATATATTAAAGTTTTTATTATTGGGCTTTGGAGATAAAATTCATTTAGTAAAATACCTAAGTGTTTCTTTCTCTGTAGAATTTTTTAAGCTATTGAGGTTAAAAAAAAAGTATTCTGGGGAACATATTACTAGGGTCAACATGCTAGAATAGGCTCTTCTGCAAGCATTTTCTTAGACATATCAGTGTAAATCCATCTGGAGAAACAATCAGTAATCTGTAATAAAATACTGGCTCTATAACATGCCATCATAAAGCCAGCATGGATCTATTTTTTTACAATATGATTGCACTCTAATGTCCCAAAACAGTATTGTTCAAGGGTAAATTTGAATAAATACTGAACAGGCAAGCAGAGATATCTATCTATAGCCATTAATCATAGATGATATGAATATTGATATAAATATAGATATGAAGATAGAAAAAAAATATCTCAGATTAAAAGTAAAAAACAAGGTGGTGATAGTTCATAAAGACTAGTATGAAAAATAGGATGTGGCACTGCCTACCAACTCTCATATTAGGTTGAAAGATCCAGAGTTTACTATTGATAAATCAGGGATATGACATAAGCTACCATTTCAGACTATGTCAGAGACATTCCCTCTAATCCTGGGACCACCTAGCTTAGAAAAGATCTGTGGTGCTACTTCCCAGGACATGGGCTTGGGAGTCTTGCTTTGAACCTGCAGTTCTCATGGCAAGTTCATTCCATATGCACTATGGCTGTCATCTGAAATCTACAAGAACCACAATGAAGAAAGCCTGCCCAGGCCCTCCCTATGCTGTTGCCCACAGCTACCACAATGCACGGCCTTGTCTCATTCCCATTTTATACCAATTACACATTAATCTACATCTAATCATCATCTTTTCTAGAGTCAAACAATCTTTTCAGACCTCACTGTTTCTGTCAGTGGTACTGTTTGCTTGTAATGGTATGAAATTTTCAAATTTAGTATGTTCTTATATTATCATTTTTAAAAAGTCAAAAATAAAGCTTTACAAATTAATCAAAGTAAATATTTTAAGAACACTCTACATCCACTTCTTTCCATTCTCAGTCCCCAGAGGAAAATGGCACTAATTTTAGCATCAGTCCTTTCTGACACTTATTCTTTTTTTTTTTTTTTTTGCTACTTCTAACAAAAAATTAGATACGATCACATATCCTGATTTACAACTTGCTGGATCATAAAGTATGCTGTGTGGACAATTTTTTTTTAAATGCTGCTAAATTATTGGGATCGATTTTTAAATTCTCTTACTTTTATTCTAATCTTCCCATTGATCAAGGCATATGAAGATTTCTTTGTAATATCATCCTGCCATTTATTTCTATCCTGACATTCCCCTGGGTACATTAGTTAGGTCCTATTAAGACCCTAATGTGTTTAGAGACTGCTTCTAGTGTCCTGTTTTTGTTTATTTATTTATTTATTTATTTACTTATTTATTGTGTGTGTGTGTGTGTGTGTGTGTGTGTGTGATGCAGCCACATCAATGTTAACAGCAGCTCAATTCACAATAACTGAACTATGGAACCAACCTGCATGCCCATCAACAAATTAATGGATAAAGAAGATGTGGTATATATATACAAACAGAATATTACTCAGCTTTAAAGAAAAATGAAATTATGGCATTTGCAAGAAAATGGATGGAGCTGGAGAGTATCATGCTAAGTGAAATAAGCCAAACTCAAAAAACCAAAGCCCGAATGTTTTCTCTGATAAGCAGATGCTAATCCATAATGGGGCAGGGGGAAGAATGAAGGAACTTTGGATTGTGCAGAGGGTGTGGGGATGGGAAGGACAGTGGAATGAGATGAACACTACTACCTACATACATGTATGATTACACTACTGGTGTGACTCTACACCATGTACAGCCAGACAAAGGAGTATTTGTTCTCCATTTGTGTACAATGTGTCAAAATGCATTCTATTGTCATGTACAACTAATTAGAACAAATCTAAAAAAATTAAAGATGTATTAACAAAACCAAAATATACATTTTTAAAAGAATGTTTAATAGTGAAGAAGAAATAAGTTTTCTTTAACAGCTAACTTTAGAATGTACTTGGTATTCTTAAAAGTACATTAAAATGTACTTTCAAAGTTTTACATCTCTTTTCCATGGGTTCTAACTCTTCATGTTTATTTTAGTGTTTGATACTGATATACTATTGCTTATCAGAAGAAGACTGCATTAATAACCAACTTCTAGTTATTTCCTAGTCTTCCTTACAGAGATCCTTTCTTGGCATTCTTTTTTATTTTGTCTAAGAAATTTTTTTATCATATGGTTATTTCCAAAATAGTTAGAGAATAAAATGTTCCTACACTCCTAGGAAATAACTGATTTTTCAGTAGCTGTGATGGTAAGTGGTCTCTAGACATAGTTTTAAAACTGTTTTCTCAAACAATGACATTTCTAGAAACCAGCAGAATGACTCTTAGAGAAATTTGAAGAATTAATGGCAATGTATCACAGTGAAGAAATATTTGCAAGTCAACCTATTGGTAAAACCCCTAACTTTCAAAAGTCAGTTGGTCAGAAAAAGACTTGATCCAAAGAACACACATCTGAAAGTTAATTAATCAATGATATTGTCATTTGAGAAACCATGGCTCTGCAGATAGCATCAATAGACTTATTTTTCTCAAAGTCCACCAATCATTGAATTCTACTCTTCCTCCAACCCTTGTAAAATACTAGCAGTCATCTCTTTGATAATCTGTGGCTGAACAGTATATTTCAACATTCCCTACATAAGCAACAAACTCAACTTTGCTCCTTTTTGCTTAAGAAATTGAGGGAGTAAAATACTCTGGAAGTTAACAATTTGTTCACAATCTTGGAAAGAACATAGTTATATTCTTTGCCTCTATAAACTCTTTAATATATGCTTTAGTTTTATCTTTATTTTTTATTTGATGAAAGAAAAGTTTAGAAAGTTTATGACCAGTTTCATAGCTATAAACCTAGTAGACTGAATATCTAGAAACTTAACTCCTAATCCTTAAGTGAGCTCCTGAGTCCTAATTCTTCTGGAAAATGAAAGTATCCCCGAAAAGCACAAATATATTTGATAAATATCTAAACTAACATTCTATTTCTATATGTGGACACTTAGAGATATTCAAATATCCACCATAAGAAAAACTAAGCAAAAAGTCATCATAAAGACACCTAAAATATAATAGGCTAACATGTTTATGTGGCAGTGAGTACAAAATCAAAACACACACGTAAATCACTCATATTTATGTATACAACATAGATTAGAAATAAACGGTAACATGGGCAAATAACTATGAAAATTTCTAGAGAATAACCATTCTGGGAGGAGTTTCATGACATCAGTTTAAAGTCATAAATTTTAAAATAGCATTCTACTGGGTTTAGAGTATAAAACAATATGAAACAAAAATAAGTGATAGGTCATGAAATGTGAAAGGGAAGATTAATTTTTAATAATGAGTTCAGAATAAAAAATAAACTTAAATAAAGATAGTAGAAATAATTGAAATTAATTTTCAAAAATATATAGAATGATTTATCAGGATGATCAGAAAATCCACTGAGAGAATATGCATGGTTTTAAATAAAATTTGAGGATATTTTTATCTGCCTCCATTTATTCTAAGTACTTACCAATATAAATATTCACTCCACAGTGTTTTTCCTAAGAGGACTGGTTCACTGTGAAGTGTTTTCTTTGCTCTCTGTAGTGTAGCTACAGAGCAATCACATTCTCTAAAAATAAAAATTTAAGACCAATTTGAGAACAATCAACTGAGGTTTTCTAGACATTTTTTTTTCAGCTAATTCTTTCCCTGGAGCATGTAATTTAAAGTACAGACATTGAGCTTCTTATATCTGCTTATTCAAAATAAGAGTATACCATTAAAAATTATAAGAAGATAAAGTACATATGAATCCTTATTGTAGGAAGTCTTCTGTGGTATTAATTTCTCTATCAAGGTCAAAGTAAATGAACTACATTTTGGGGGGAATAAGCAAAATAAAGCATTTAAGTTCTCCTGGACACAGAGGTAAAATATTATAAATTCAATTGCCTCCCAAATTATCTCAGTTCCAAGTAATTCTGTGTTATGAACTTTGTTCCTCAATTCCTTTAAATAAGTTTTCCATGTCTGGATAAATAGTATCCATGGTATGAAAAATATTTGGGGGGTATTAGCAAGAACAATATTTCCTATTTTTCCATCTATTAATTCTCCTCCATCTAGCCATCTGTATTTTGATTGATCTACTTATGCACCAAGAATCACGTTCAGCTATATGAAGGATGCTCATTACAAGCACCAGGGCCTGGAGCCCCTGCTATGTGTGGCTCCTTCCAGGATACCTCCATTTTTTTTTTCTAAATTATCTCATCTCTTAATCCTAGTTTCCTTAACTGAAAAATGTGCTCTGTGGTATTCTGTTTAAAATTCAGTACCACAAATATGTGTAAGCACCAGTTATTCCCCAAGCAGTATAGTAGGAAGTTTTTGTACAAAAGAAACAGATCTTATAAAAAGAAACTTTTCTGAATGAGCTCTTAAATAAAAGCAAAACAAAGAAACAAAATGAAACAGGCTTTTACTATTGTAGCAGGGGTTTAGATTTGAAAAAAGAAAATAGTAAATGCTCTAAACATTCAAATATGGTAGGGAAGTAAGTTTGGAGATATACTTTTCAAAGTGTATTTATGTATTTTAGCAGCTATCAAATTACATCTAAATAGAGGATGGACCAGACTTATTTTGTATAAGCTTCCTATACTTTTTATAAGTGTTATTAGGAAGTATAAAACATGCTTTTCTGTTGGTGTGTCTTCTTTCATTGTTCATAATCCTTTCACATTCAAGAAATTTTTTTCAAAAAGCCTAATAAAGTATTTTCTTTTCTTTTTTTTTTTTTTTTTAGAGAGAGAGAGGGACAGAGAGAGAGAGAGAGAGAGAGAGAGAGAGAGAGAGAATTTTAATTTTTTTTTTTTTTTTTTAGTTTTATCAGCAGGCACAACATCCTTGTCTGCATGTGGTGCTGAGGATCCAACCCGGGCCGCACGCATGCCAGGCAACCGCGCTACCGCTTGGGCCACATCCCCAGCCCTAATAAAGTATTTTCAAGTTACCTAACAAAACAATCTCCCCAGAAGGTGACATTCTGATTAAAAAGCAATAGGGAGAAAGCTTGATTTACTGATAAGTGAGAGTAGGTTGTATTTTTTTTTTCATTTTAAAACTGTGTGGATTATTTGATCACTCTTACTTAAATGAATCATAGCAGATGGATAGTGATGTAGGTATTAAAGGAAAGGATCACAATTCTAAAACAGGTATGCTTTGCTTTATAAAATGAATCAATTTCTTCTGAAATAATAAGTCAAAATCTAACAAAATTGCACCAGGGATGATTGTAATTTAAGGAAAAAAAAGCATAATAAATGATTTGTGAGACCTATGATCATATTGTAAAAAAAAAATCACTTCTCATTTTATGTATTTTGTGATTTCTTTTTATCTTTTTTTGTGCTCATATTCAGTATCATACTTCCCTAAAGTGAAAGTATCCTTGCATCTAATATATTGAAAATAAATTAGCAAGAATGATTTTTACTTCAGTAGCACAAGTGGAACTTGGAAGTTCAACAGGAAAAGGACATTTCTAGTGAAAAAAAATTGAATTTAAATATGGACAATATTTTTTAAATAAGTATTATTTTGAACTAGATAAGATAGATAAGTTCTTATCCCAATTATACTAAGATATTATGGGTATTTTGACCATCTAATTTATCTGATATTTAAGCCTATATCTATTATGTAATAAAAGAGAAGCAAATCATAATGATTTTAAAGTTGCTTGCCTAAATGACAAGCAACACAGTGTTACCAAAGACTATGTTACCAAATGTGCTATAAAGGGATTAAAATTAAACCATAATTTTGGATAATTTAAATATTATGAGGTATTAAAAATGCAAACATATGTGAAGTGCTTTATAATTAAGAAATTTTAAGTCATGAAAAAATATTTATGGCAAATAAACAGTAGAGGTTCTTAAGGACTTAAAGCAAATGGAAAATATGCTTACAGAAAAGTAGAAAAGATTATATTACATTATGGGAAAAAACTTCCTAATAGAAGTTTTCTCAGTGGTAAAATGTTTTTAATATTTTAAATATATAGATTTATGGGTCATAATTTGATACTTGTATATAGTTATGATAATCAAATCAGGGTTGTTTACATATACATCTCCTTAAATATTAAAAAAATCATTAATATTTAATAATTATATATATTTATTGAGTATAGTGTGATATTTCAGTACATGCATACAATATAAGTTTACCAAATCAGGACAATTAACATTTCATCCCCTTACCATTCCTCTTGCTTGGTACTTTTAAGCTAATCTCTTCTTAAAATGTCTGATATGTTATTATGATCTAAAATCACTCCACTGTGCTGCAGAACATTAGATTTATGATTTCTGTCTGTGTTTTGGTTTGCAATGTACAACTTCCTTCCATTGTCCTCCTTTCCACCCTTCACAAACTCAACTAATCACAACTCTACATTCAGTTCCACTCTTTTTAAAAATAACCACATATAAGAGAGAATATGCAGGATTTGCCTTTCTGTGCTTTAGTTCACTTGATATCTATGTAGTTGCTTTTAGTTGTTTTTATATAAAAATCTTAAATTAATATAAACTATACACAGAACTAAAATTTGAAAGTTCTGTTTGATTTGGTCTACCCTGAGTGTTTAGCACAAAGTCAATGCAAATAATAGCTTTCATTAATCTAGAACAGGGACAGTTGAAACTTTTATTTCAAATACAAAATAATTTTTATATATTTATGCCTTTTTTATTTATCATTTGAATTCTTCCACCTCTTCCTCCTTTATTTGTTGACATTGGAATCTTTCTATGTTGCTTAGGCTGGTTTCCATTCTAGGTTCAAGTAATCCTCATACCTCAGCCTGAGTAGCTGGAATTACAGGTGAGTATAACTGCACTTAGCTGAGTTTCTTCTTTTGAGGACTGGCTGTTTATGTCCTTTGACCATTTTCTTAATTTTTTTTTTAGTTGTCGATAGACCTGTATTTTATTTATTTATACGTGGTGCTGAGAATTGAACCCAGTGCCTCACACATGCCAGGCAAGTGCACTATCACTGAGCCAGAGCTCCAGTCTCTCTTTGACCATTTTTAATTGAATTATTTTACTTTTGTTATTGAGATTTAAAGTCCCTTAAACATGGTGGACATTAATCCTTGTTAGTAAAAGCTTGTTCATATAAATTAATTTCTCTATTTTGTAAAAACTTGAGATTGATAGAAAAGTTGCAAAGATACACACACAGATTTCCCAGATTTCCTTCCCTCATTCTTAAATAGGCACATTTGTAAAAATAACATTCATGGAACAATATTAACCAAATTATAGGATCTATTCAGTTTTCCCCAATAATTCCCATATTTCCTTTCAAAGTGAAACATAAGTTACCATCTTGCATTGTTGTAATGTCTCCTTCCTCTCCTCAACTGTGGTTCTCAAAGTCTTTCCTGTCACTTTCATTGCAACTTTTGAAGAGCATAGGTGGGGCATTTTGTAGAATGTCCCTCACTTTTTTTTTTTTTTGTAATGATTTTCTCATGATTAGAGTGGGACTATGGATTTTGTGGAAGCATATCACATAAGTCTGGCGTCCTAATCCCATCACACCAGAGTATATGGCATCAACATGATTTGTCACTGGAGATGGTAATCTTCATCAGTTTTTGAGGGTGGTGTTTACCAGGTTTCTCTAGAAAACCTTACTTTCCCCAAGTCCATAATCTCTACTCTTTATAAATAGTCATTAATTTAGCCCATACTCAAAGGGAACAGAATTAAGGTTCATATCTTGGGGGGTGAGGTAGCTGAGGTATCTACATGTATTATTTGGAATTTTTATATAAGTAAGATCTGTCTCTCAATTTATTTGCTTGTTCAACCACTTACCTATATCAGTGTGGATTATTGGATTTTTGCTTTGTGCTTTAGCTTATAATATAATAAGATCATTATTTTGTTAAAGTGTTTCAGCTTTGGTCATTGAGAATTCTTTCTGGTTGGCTCTCACGTCCTTCTGACATGTCCCAAGGTGTTAGTTTTGCTTTGTTTTGTGCAGGTGAGGCTTACCTTGCATTTTTCCTGCTCAGGACCTAGCATCAGCTATTTTCCCCTATAAGAAGTTGGTTCTTTTTATGTTGGAGAATGGTGTTTAAAAGCTGAATCTGAATATGAAAGGGTTTTTTTTTTGCTACAGCAGAGTCACTACTTTTAGAACCTTTTGGCAGAGAGAGCTAATGTTATGTGGGTGTGCTCATGTATGCACATAGAAATACACTCTCTGTATTTCTATGTCTGAATGTATATTAAATAAAAATGAGTTTATATCGATATTACAACCTTAATCTATTAAATTTTAGCCATCTTATTTTTTTTAGCCATCTTGTTTCTAATTTCTTGTTCAGGTTATTCTGTCTGTTAACAATTTACTTATTTGTTTCATGCCAGAATACTTGCAAAGTAGTTACAGAATTGATAACTACCTTTTTTCCAATAACCTTCAGTGAAATTATAATTTGCATTTGTAATTTGTTTAGATTAATTAATTCCATTTTGGGATACCCCATCCTGTTTGTTTTCTTATTTTTTATTTGCATACTATATAGTTGTACAGTTCTGTGTGCTTTGATAACTACAGTAATTTCTTCAGCACTACAGTAACATATAGAACAGTTCCATTGCCCCCAAACTTTTCTATTGCAGTCACTTTGTAGTCAATTCTTTTATATGTCTAAACTAGGTCACCACTGTTCTGTTTCCCATCTCTTATGTTTTGCCTTTTCTAAAATTTGCAATACATGGTATCGCACAACACTTAGTCATTTGGGTCTGTCTTCTTTCACTTTCCAAAATTCACTTAGGATTTATGCATGCTATGAATGAACCAATATATCCTTTTGATAATTAAGTAGGGTTCCTTTGTGTAAATATACTACACTTTGTTTATCAACTCACTGGTTCAAAACAGCTGGTTTTTTATTTTTATATTTTGACTGTTAAATATAAAGTTGCTACAAGTATTCACATATAGGTTTTCAGTAAAAATAAGTTTTTAATTCACCTGGAATTGGGGGTCATTGGATCATATAATAAGTGTAAATAAATGATCCTCTACTTAAGATTGATCAATTTACAACCCTTCAACTTTACAACTGAGCAAAAGCAATACATATTTAGTACAGCATTCACCTCAAATTTTGAACTTTGATCTTTTTCTGATCTAGTGATATGTTAATCTCTCATGATGCTAAAATTTATTATGGTCAGTAGGTTGGGTGTATTATATACATTTTTGATATATTTCAATATGTTCAATATGTTCAACTTATAATTGGTTTATTGGAATGCAATCTCTTTGCAAGTCAAGAAACATCTGTGTTTAATTTTATAGGGGACTGGTACATAGTTTTTCAAAGTGGCTTTGTAGCTGTTTGATTTCTCATCATCAATGAATGACACTTCTCTGTAGTCCTCTATACTATCAATATTTTTCATTGTCAAATTTTAGAAATTTTATACATTTTAATAGATTATGAGTCATATTTCACTGTGGTTTTAATGAGCATTTCCCTAATAATTAATGATGTTGAACATTTTCTCATATATCCATTAACCATTCATAAATATCCTTTGGTGAAGCACAGATATTTTTCTCATTTTTCAATTTGATCACATATTATTAAGTATAAGAGTTCTTTATATATTCTGGCTACAAATATTTATCAGAATTTGATTTACATGTCTGCGGCTTATATTTTCATTCTTTTATGAGTGTATTTCACAATTAAAGTTTTGTTTATTTTATATCTAAATTTTGATTCACTTATTGAAACAAAAAGGTTATGATTAGCTAATTCCTTCAGTAACAGCAGAAAATGTAACTGAAATTAAGAAACTCCAAACTTTAACATGTGTTATTATTTGGAAATTATTGTATATTTGTATATTTTTCTTATCCATATATGTTTCATAAATATGTGATTATATAAAATCTTACTTTAAGTCAGAGTTTTTGGATGATTTTTTTTCATTGAAATTTTAAAGTTATATGCTCTTTACTGTGTCCAGAAGTTAGCTTAAAAAACTTATTAGGTAGTAGAATTGTAGCATTTTGTCAACAGTTCTCTTGAATACAGTTGTTCGATGTTGCAATCAACTGCACATATGTAACTGTTGAGTCCTTGAAATGTGGATATTTTGACTCCAGAAATGCCTTAATTTTAAGTAAATTTAAAATTGATATTTGACTTAGTTATTAAAAAATAAAATATATGTGGGAAAACTTGAATTTGTTAACCTAATTCTTCAATTGTAAATTTCATAATATTTTAATGTAAGCCAAGTATGTCCAATACAAATTAATATCTGAATTGAGATGTGCTTTAAGAATACACTGGATTTTAAATATTAATGGGAAAAATATAAATTGTCTCATTAGTGTTTTTACATTGACCAAGTGTTAAAATTATTCTATCTTGATTAAAAATATTATATTTTATATTTTAATAGATAGGAGTACTATTTTAATAGAAAGGAGTACTTCTTTAGAATCTTAAATTATGCATTAAATTATATTTTATATCAAAATTTGTTTGTATTCTGAAATAGGATGTCAATACTCTACCTATCACCACCTCAAACTCTAAAAATAAAATCAGGCACCCAACATTTTCCTCCCTTCCATGAAGAAGGATCAAGATTCACAGCATTCTTCATCATGGGTGCCAGATTTTATATCCTTAGACAAGAGCTACAGCAAGAAAGAATTGGGAGAGTGGAGAGTAAGGCTTGAGATGTAAATTTTGGGTCTGATAATATTAGTGGTTAAGATACAGCATGTCCTGGTGCCCTAAACATGTTAAAAAATTATAGGTTTTTTTTAAGTGAAGGGCTTCAATTCATGGCTTACTTTCTTCTGAGGGAAAGAATTGGGCTGTTTCCTTTCTTTGCCATTTCTAAGAGTTGAAACATACTGCTTAGAAGTTCTTTTTTCCTGCATTGCTTTCAAAACCTTTTTATTTTTAATTGACACATAAAAACAGTAAATATTTATTAGACATCATGTGATGTTCTGATACATATGTACAATGTGCACTGTTTAAACAGGGGTAGACATATACATCTCAAATGTTTATTATTTCTTAAGAGTATTAACTATAGCATTTTAAAAGTATAATTAAACATCAGTATATATTCTATCATGATAGACAATAATTTTAAGTTTTAATTTTGATACAGTATTAAATCTAAGCTACGGAACATCCTTTCATAGTAGATAATCTTATAAATTTGTTTTATGTTTTGGGTGAGTTTTAAACAATATATGTTGCCTATAATTTCTAATTGAACATATTTATCCCACAAACAAGCTGGATTGAGAAAGTAAATATTTACTTACAATACAGAGAACATATCATGGGAAGCACATAAACAGTTGTTAAACTATTCCACTGTGTTATCGAATTCTTGAGTTATTACATTCTAAACCTGTTGAAAAAGAGAGAAACAAGTATGTTAGCTAAACACATTGGGTGTACTGTATATGAAGCTAAAGAACCAAAAGGGAAACTAAAATAAATCACACATCTTACAACCTAGACTTTTTTGTATGTATTATTGTTTCCTTTATTTGTATCAATTCATGGTCTCTTTAAATTTTTAGGAAAACATTATTAAATTACATAAATCAATAAAGGAAAATGTTATTAAAAAGAATGAATGTTGTAATTGAAACTCTAAGGAATTGAGTATGCCTTGACAGCTAAATATATTTCATGTACTCCACTTATTACGTTTATCATTTGTACTATATAGCATAAAAAGTGGACCTATATTACTAAATCATCTAGATTTTTATAAATATATGGATGCTTAGCAAAAGAAAGGCCAAATAAGTAGATGATTTTTTTAAACCTTTTTAATTTTCATGTTGATACTTTTTAGCCAACATACATGATTGGTTTAAATGGAAGAAAATGCTTTAAAATTTTCTTGAATTATAAAAATTTCTTAAATTTCCACTGTACCTGCAATCTTGGAGATCCAGGAGACGGAGCTAACTGAACAGATATATTGGGCCTCAAAGGTCATCCTAAGTTCGGGCTTTATTTCATGGTTCAATGGAGATAGAAGAGCTTTGACTGGGAAACTAACATGATCTCATTAAAAATTTAAAGAATCACTTCAAATGTTCTGTTTAGTGCAGAGGAAATTGTGGAAGCAGTAGCCAGTCCAAAGGTTATTGCAGTAGTTGAAATGAGAAACATGGTTGTTATGTTTTGCCACAGAGGCCATGGAAAAAGTGTTTGGATATTTGTGATATATTTGAATAAATATAAATGTGGTTAATAATTTTGCCTTCTCATAAATGAAAATGCATTCAGAGACTTCTTAATTATGTACATTTTTTTTCTATAGAGAAGGGTTAATTTTAGTATTAGAAATTAGATACTTATTCAGGATACTTTAGTAGATTGATTGATTGACCAATTGATTAATTTTTGGTACTGGGAATTGAACCCAGGTACACTCTACCACTGAGCTACATTCCTAGATACTTTCCATTTTTTTAAATTTTTTATCTTTTATTTTGACACAGATGTCCAGGCTAGATTTGAATTTGTGATGCTCTTTAAGAGCTGGGATTACAGGTATGCACCACTGTACCAGCTACTTCAGTAGATTTGTGTAAAATCCACCAAAGTGGGAGAATATAGAAACATTAGTTTTACATAATTGTTTTAAAAAATACTATTGAACTTATTGATTATAGCCTAATTAGCTGGGCAAGATGGCACATGCCTGTAATCCCAGTGACTCAGGAGGCTGAAGCAGAAGGATTGAAAGTTCAAAGCCAACCTCAGCCACTTAGTGAGGCCCTGTCTCAAAATAAAAAAAAAATAAATAAAATAAGGAGTGGGGATGTTGCTCAGGGGTTAAGCACTCTTGGGTTCAATCTCAGTACCAAAACAAAACAAAAGATAGTGTAACGATTGGTAATAACACTATTGATATATAAATTTTAAAACTGGTAAAATAACTAAATGGAACAATGTTTATATATAGAAACGAAACATTAGAGGTCATTGGTGTTGCTAGAAACATCACAGATATATTCAGAACTGAATTCCATTCACAGGACCAAGACCTTAATTCAATTTATCAGATGTGATTAAATGACTTTGAATTTTGAACAAATATCCACAATGACTTTATGCCATTTGTGGTAATAAATGGGATTTGCTGCCAGAAGAGGTCACGAAGCCAATTCCTGTGACTGTACTTTAAATAGAATTTTATGACTTCAGAATTACTAGACTGAGTTTTTAAGCGCTCTTTAATTCAACATACTTTTTCTAAATGCCTTCTTCATAACAGAGAGCTGCCAGGTATTATGGCCCTCAGGGTTTCTAACACATTCTTCCTGCCCTTGGAAGGTTCACAGTCTAGAGGAGAAAGCAGGGAAAGAGAAATGAAGAACTTTGAACAAATGTCTGGCAGGGGACACTAACGTAGCAGCATTCCATTTTACTTGGCAGGAGCTTAATAGAAAATAGGTTGTACGAATGCTGAAGGATGACTAGGCAGTGCGGCAAGCACGCAGATAAGCAGGACAGGGATAATAGAGTTTGGGACTAAAAAGTAATCTGGCTTTAGTAGAGCAGAGTGATAGGAAGTGCAAGGAGGACACGTGGGAGGCAAAGAAGGTAAGCAGAAGCCTGGCCACCTTAGGGTTCCTTAATCATGCTGACAGCTTAAGCCTCAATAACACAGTAACAGCACTGAGGATAAATGAAAGTTCACTACATATAGGCTCAGATTTAAGGGTTTTATACATATTTTTTCTCATTTCATCCCATTAACAAGCCTATGAGGCAATGCTATTCCCATTTAGAGATGAAAGATATGAAGCACAGAGAGGTATATGATAGGAAGCACTGAGGTCTTCAGGTTGTAAGTGGTGTTTCTGGATTGGAACCAAGATAGGCTGATTCCAGAGCCCACTCTGGCCCCTACAGGTTTGCCTCATGTAGTCAGCATGCGATGCCCTATCCTTTCAGTATGAAGTACATGGAAAATATTTTCCTCCTTTACAGTATAAAAATACTGACTTTCCATTTATATTAAGCAGAAATGGGAATAAGATATTTTGACCTAACGGTAAAAAACCAGATGAGGAAAGGGAAGAAGAGAAAAAATAATAATCAATGTGTTTAAGCATTTAATTTTAGGACAAATTTGGGGCTAGATGGTTTCAAGGTCAACCTACTTGGTTCATATCTCTGTCGTACCTGAGAAAAGGAGAGTGGCAATGGAAGAAGTCTATGATTTGTGCTCACTTTTATGATTTCTGCTTATTTCACTACTAGGAATCTTGCATTGCTTGGGATTTCCTCTTCCTCCCTTTCCTCTTCCTTAGCTGGTTTGGATGATCTGTCCTGATCCTTAGAATGAAATTAAACTTACTGTAAGTCTTTTAAAACTGGGCAGAAGAGAATTTGACTCCTAAAAAAAGGTACCTCTGAATGACGCAGAGTAGGAGGATGCAGACTCTCCTACTTGCTGAGTTGTTGTAGAAGATAAGGAATTAATAGAACTTCCAGCCACTGTGAAATGTACTTAAAATGTACTTATGCTTGGGATATAGGTAATTGTTATGGCAGGTGTTTGAAATTAATTTGTTCATATTTATACATATATTTTATTAGCCATTTTTTTAATGCACAGTCTCTGGGCAAAGACAGAACTACTTATTTTATTTTCTTAAAATCTGTAGAGACATCCAGGACTTCTTCTTCAGTTTCTGCACCTGGGCCTGGAGGCAATATTGGAAACCTCACTGTATGCTATGCAAAGATCCTCCCAGTGTATAGCAAAGCCCAGAGATACTGATGCTGAAAAGATTAGGACACAGCGGCTTTTCACCTTTAACACTTGTTTCTCAAACTTAAATAGGCACAAGAATCATTTGAGTGGTTTATTAAAAGCAGATTCACTGAAATATATTTCTATAGAAGCCGATAAAAGTATGAGTTAGGACCAGGATTGTTATATCCAACAATCCTTCTACTTCTGAAGGAAACTTCTTGAAAATTTTGGGGACCATACCATGAAAAGTAATAGTTCCAGAGTATTCAGAAGAGCTGAATAAAAGTACTATAGAAATTAATTTCATTATTTAATTAATTATTCTGGCATATAAATTAATTGCATGTAAAGTAGGTGTTTCCATATAAGTTTTAGATATAAATTTAAACTATAATATTTCATTTAGATGAAAATATCTTGGAAAATCAATAACAAAATCTTTAAATTCAGGAACCTGGGGTATAGCTCAGTGGTAGAATCTTGGGTGGGTTCAATCTACAGCACAAAATTAAATAGCTAACTAATTAAGTAATTAATTATTCAAACTTTGTTGTGTGTTTGAAATTAACAAAAAATAATAATCTTAACAAAAATGTTCACTGGATATTTTATAGCACCAAGTTCATCAATTTAATTTGGAATAATATATTTTCTCTTTTCTAAAGTGTTTTTACACTGATGAAAAAAATTTTAAACATAATAATTTTTAAAATTCTTCTTCTCAAATAATGAATGCTTTGGGAAAGAAAAAAGTTCATTCCAATTTTAGCTGCATTTTCTGTGTTAAGTACAATGATTTGAGATGTGTATTGGTAGAATATGATTTATAAATACGTCAAGTTATTCAAAATTTGAAATACTTTATAAATTGTTTAGAATGCTTAGGGAAGTTTTACCACAAAACTGACCTATGACTTACAAGGAAAAAATTGTTTTAAAATATGTTTATCTTCCTTTGAATCATTTTAAAGCTTGAGTTTCAATTGCCTAGATAAAGGTACCTCACTATTCTGGCCTCAGCTCTTCCACAGGTGAAGATTTCATGACTGTGAATGGGTATTAACTAGTAAACAGGCACAAAGAACCCAGTTTAACTGATCTAAACCTCACAAAGACTTATTCTAATTCAAACTTTAAAAAATATTTGGGGAGAATTTAAAAATGTATCCAACAAAATAATTTACATTCATGCAATTTTCTGCTGCCAAAATTTTTGCATCCATGTCCTTCTTATTGTTTTATACATGTCCTTCATATATGTACTATGTATGGGGAATATGCAAACCTAAATACATATTAATATGAAAAAACATGAAATATAAAGCCATTATTGTGTAATTTGGTTCATAAATATTTCCATATTTATTATAAAAGTCAAAACACTACTAAGAGAGAGGAAAATAAAATACACGATACATACTTTCTGTATCAGATTCAACAATCCCACTACTTATATTCCAAAAGAATGAAATTGGTATGTCAAGAGCACCTGCATTCCCATATTCATTGTGGTACTGCTCGCTCACAACAGCTAAGATGTGGAAATATCTTTGGTGTCCATGAATGAATGAGTGGATAAAAGATGTTTATACATATAATGGAATACTATGTAGCTCAAATAAATGTAATAAATATTTATTAGGTAAATAATGGCTATGTAGCTTAAAAAAGGAAAGTATGTGTCTCACAACAAAATGGATAGAACTGCAGGATATTGTACAAAATAAAATAAACCATTCATGGGAAAGATAAATACTATGTGAGATCACATACACATGGAATTTTTTTTAAAGTTAGTTCCACAGAAACAGAGTAGAAAGGTTATTATCAAAGGCCAGAGGAAGGTATGGGGGAAAAAAAAGATGTTAATTAATGAGTTAAAGTCCCAGATAGAAGAAATACATTTTAGTGATCTATTTAAGTGCAGGGTGATCACAATTAGTAATAGTATGTTGTGTATGTCAAAATTGCTAAATGAATAGATTTTTAATATTCTCATTGCAAACAATGAAAAGTTGGTGAGGTGATGGATATATTAACCAGATTGAATCTTTCTACAGTGTATACGTATATATTGCATATATACATTAATACATCTGTTTGCATCCCACAAATATGCAAAATTATTATTGGTCAATTAAAGAGAATAAAAATAAAATATAGAGATAAAAATATTAAAAAAGAAATAATTTTTCTTTGTGTCTTTTTCATTTGTACCTGTCCACTCTGGTGAGAGAGTAGAGTGGTAAATCCTTTGATAGGGATGGGTCGTGGAGAACCTTGGACAGAAAGTACATACAAGGAATGCTTTGATCTGTACAATGTATTAATTTTTTTCATACACTTGTGTTACAAAGTCCTTCTTTATGAAACCATGTAGGAAGTAGTTTTCCTTTTAAATATCTACCTGCGATTAATCACCTACTGTGAATTGAATTATGTCCTCTACAAAAGATATATGTAATTCTTAATTCCCAGTATTTGTGAATAGAATTTTATTTGAAGATGAAGTCTTCAGAAATAGGGTTTTCAGGTGTAATTCAGCTAAGATAATATGGTAATTACCTTGATTAGAGTCTCATTTCACAATGTATCTATATATCAAAATGTCATGCTGCACATCTAAATATTTATTTATTAAGATTACCTCAATAAAGCTGAGGTCACACTAGATTGGCCCTCAATCCAATCACTGATGTTTTCATAAAAACACAGACACAAAAAATGCAACATAATGACAAATAAGAGAATGAAATTAGTATGTCACTTATCCAGGAATGTCAAGATTGCTGGTGATCCCCTGGAGTTGGAAAGGCAAGGGAGAATTCTTCCTGCAGCCTTAAGCAGGAGTCTGACCCTGTTAACAACTTAAGTTTAGATTCCTGGACTCTAGAAAGAATAAATTTATTTTATAATATGCTTTGTTTGTGATAATTTCTTATGGAAGTCCTAGGAAATTAATGTAGCCTTCATATATTTAATTTGGATTTGGTTAAGGAGGGTAGTTGGAATAATAATAGGATGCTGTAGTGTTGAATTATTGTATAAAAAGGAAGAAGCAAGAAAATTCTGTTCTCTCCGAAGATGAAAACTGAAAAAGAAGAAGAAAGGAAGTGTATAAAATACTTTTTTATATCTATGCACACACACACAAACACACATATAGATAGATAGAGAGAGAGAGAGAGAGAGAGAGAATTTTGTCATGACTTATATAACTACAAGTTTGTCATGACTAAACTTCAAATCATTTTAAATAATGCTGTTGCCTGAAAATATCTCTGAAAAGTTCTGGCTGCCTCCTGTACCTCCATTCAAATGTGTAGGAGAATCTTTGTTTACTGATTTAGCTGATGTAGCCGGACAGAACACCATTAACCTTCCTGATCATCACTTTTCAAAAGTGGTCCTGTCTATTCTGTCTTGGCCTTGCTCACTGTTTTTGTCATTTCAACCTTTGGTCAATTCCTCAAAGTGTTTTCCCATCTTAATATGCAATAATGCCTTTTTGCTAGCGAAGTTAAATCACACATTCTACTGTAGTTGGATGCATGGGGAAAATGTAAGCTTAAAATGATCTCTTTGGTATAACAGGGAAGATGTTTTCCTTTGAATTTGTCATTTTGTGGGAAAACACAAATTTTACATGTTATTTTTCATGGGTATCAAACCGAACTACATCTAGAGATTAAGATGAATTGACCTGGATTTCAAATTAACTGAGTAATATGCAAATATAACTCAAATTATAAACTTAAAAATGCTCTAAGGATAATTATGTTGTAGCAAACTGCATCACATAAGTAGACTCATGGTCCATCTAGAGCAGATTAAGAGAAATAATTTATAATACCTTTTGAAGATAAGCCCTTAACCATAAAAATCTAATTGATCAAAAAATTCCTATAGAAATAATAGATTCTAGTATTAAAAATAAACAAACCAAAAAAGACAACCAAATAAAAAATAAAACATCATATCTGCTGATTATGTTTTATAAATGGCTGTGACCTAATAATTCATTTTTAACTTAGGTGAATTTAGGGCTTCGTTTATATGCAAAATTTCTGATATATAGTTTTTATTATGTCTTTCCAATGAATATGGATATGAAATATGCCATTTTTTGAATATCCAAGTTTCATTAGCACACCCCATTTTCAAGGAATAAATTGATCCCTGAAAGACTAATTTTGTGACAATGTGAATATGTGACACTAGAAAAATTTTATCTGCATACAGTTGGAATCAAAAATTAGGAAAATTGTATTGTTTTATATAAATGCCCACCAACTGCCTTTTGAGATTTTATACTTTCATTATACAGATGCATATACAAACATACCTATACATGATATCAAGCAAACTCAAATAACTGTTCATTAGTCAAATATAACTTTACATACAAACACTTTTTGTTTATTATAGGCCAAAATGATACATGAATTCCTAGTGACATTGACCAGGCAGACAAGGAGAATGTGGAAGGACAAAGACTTTCTCTTCTCCCCGGTAACAGAACTTGTAATATTCTTAATGCAAGAATTGAATGTGTAATGAAATATGCACATTTGTGCTCTTATTTTTTTCACTAAAAATATTCTTGAAGATCTTTAGTAAAACAAGATACAAATGTGTATGCACTCATGTATATATTTGCATGAACTGGAAAACATTACTCAGATATTTAAATGCTCAGTTTTCCAAAATTAAGAACACTTAGTTTAAAAATCTGAAATCGTAATTAAATGAGTAGACTTCAAAATGTTAATTCACATTTAGTTACAATTATAAACAATAAGTGACATCTTTTCCCCTTTGACTTCCACCTTTCTCCAAACATGGAGTCCTAATTCTAATTTGTAATAAATATTTCCCTCCTTTAAATCCACACTGACTGCCCAATCTGAGTCTCTTTGCTAGGGCAATTGCAATGTTTATAACTCTGCATTGTATCAATGATAACTTCCTGAACTTCAAATATAGAGGTTTAGTTCTGGTCACCCCAGTTCCAAAAAAAAAAAAAAAAAAACCCACCAAAATTTAAATTTTTCAATATTGTCTCAACCTGTAGGCTAGTCTAAAAAGCTTAAATCAGAAAGGAAAGAAAAGAATGGCCTTCAAATTTTAAACTTCAACTTTACTTCTGGACTTATCTATCATCACTCCTGACCATATCTCCATACCTCATTCACATAGGTCTATACTCCATTTCAGAAATGTATCTTTAGATATTTTCAGGGCCTTTGTCCATGTGTTTTACTTTTGCTTAGTATTTTCATTAAAACTTGGAAAATTCTAACTCTCCAATGTACAGTACAAAAACTTTCCACTTTATAAAATTTCATCTTTGAATGCTCTGTTTTACAGTTACAGGAATATATTCTAATATTTCCCCAATGGATTATGAATTTTTTTGAGCACATTCACTATTATTATGTCGTATCCTTGGATCCTAGAATAGCACCTTAAACATAATATTTTAATATAAATATTTATTACTGTTTCTAATTTAAAATAATATATTCTCTGCAGACATTTTATGATAATAAATGTTAAAAATTGAAAAATATTCTCAAACTCTTATGTGTTCATTTCTATCACAAATGTCCTCCTAATTTCCATGGAAATGTAAATACAAATGGATAAGTAAGAAGAAAGTAACTTTCTCTGCTTTGGTATTGGATTACAAAGAAATTGAATCAATTATCACTAAACTTCAGCATCTGAAAATGAACTAACAAATACAAGAGGATTTATTGGTATTCCATTGACCTTTCTGTTGCAGACTGCATAAAAATCTCAAGGGCTAGCTTAGAGTTCAATTAATAAAGATTGCACATAATGTACAAGGTTGTTTTGTTCTCCTTCCATTGAGTTTTTCAGTCAGTAGTAGAAACTAATTACTCAACTTGTGTGTAGGAAAATTGGGTATTTAATGGTGAATATTTTATAAGAATTTAGTTATGAAAGAAATGGATCTGTATCTGGCCACTGAAAGGCAGAAATAAGATGACATTTTAGACTCCAAATATGCCGAGAAATTCACAAGCACCAGGAAGGAACAGAAATTCAATGTAAATTTTATATTTGCATTCATCAATATTCAGGAACATTGTGATTTCTTTGCACTTGGTCATTTTCATATGATTCTTTAGAAGGTACTCCAGGTCTAGGAATGGAAACATTGGTAACTGTTTTCTTTAAAGTGTGTTAATGAAATACTGTTTCCAACATTTTAAAAAGAAATACTAAAGGTAAAATAGAAAAAGGATGAAAAAAGAAATAGCCACAACAGCTTGCACATTTTTATAGTTTTAAATGGATGAAATTATCTTTCTGTTATGAAACCAAGTCACACATTTCATTTATACAGGAAACTAAAATAGTGTTTTAAGTGAGGCACAGAGGTATATAGGCTCGTCTATTCCCCAAAATTATTGTGACTCATTTTTTAAAAAAATTATTTCCTAGAATAAGTCTAGAGAAAACTGCAAACTTCATGCAGAACTCCACATTTTAAGGAAAAAAATGTGAATCTCTGTGTTATTTACTCATTGATTTGACAAATATTTATTGAATACATATTAGGGAACAGATTTCTGGTAATGCACAAGTAAAGGATGTACAGACTCATCTCCAAGGATTTTATTGTCCTTGAGGAGATAAAGGAAAATGGAAATCAAAGTATCATGTGGTAAGGACTAAGATAAGGGCTTGCACAAAATTCCATGGAAGCACAAAAGAGATGTATACAATTAAATTTTAAAGAGAAGCTAACACAGAAAATGTGGTGCCTCCTCTGAATCAACCATATTTCAAAAAGGAATTTGAAATAATTCCTAAGGTATTTTTAAGAATCATAAGATGAATATATCTGGTTGGATAGTTAAGTTGTTGGTTGCATCTTTCCTATCAAACAATGCTAGTTAATGGCCTACTGTCAAAGAAGGTCTCTGATTTCTATTAATGAAATTAATGAAATTTTATATCCTTCTTATGTCATTTTAAAAATAAACTATTTAATCACGTGCAAGACATACTTAACAAATTTAAGGATGAATTTAACTAGGGAGCTTTATCTCCTACATAATATAATTTACTAAGACAATCAAAGACTAAATCAGTGAGTTAAAACTGACAATGGAATTTAATAGCAAAAATACAAAGTTAGATTTAAAAGTCCTTAGTGGAAGTAAATAAATGAAAGACTCCAGATTGTCTTTTAAACAAAAAGAATTTAGAGTTTTAGTGAAACGAAAGGTCACTGTGGATCATGGGTGATAATATTGGCTAGAGCATGAATAGAGTCTTGAGCTACAAGAAATTTACATTCAGGGGAAATAGCTTCATCTTCTCCAATAGAAAACTGGCTTCAGCAAACCAGTGATCTGTGAGTCCAACACTGTGTTAAGGTCATAAAGATGACTAAAACTGTTGCTTTCCCAGGAAAGTTACCTTCAAGTGAAGAAGGAGAGTATGCACATGACTATTATTCCCCATAAATTACAAATTGCTTAAGCTTAGGTGCTCTAGATGCTGACCTTGGTCTTCCAATTCTTTGGTTTGATATTGGATTGCTTGGACAAGTGGTCTAGGAAAGTTATTTATATCTATGAGTCTTATATTCGTAATTCATCAAAGAAAAGAAGTCATTTATTCTATAAAGATTCATTAAGTGCTTTATAATGTGCCATATACTCTGTTAGGTGTGGGAATCTTCAGCAAACAAATTACATTTCTCCCCTCATTAGGCTTATATTCTAGAGGGGAGAGCTGAAAAACAAAGAAACAAATGAATAAAATCTATGGTGTATCAAACTGTCTTGATTATACATAGAGGAAGAAATATGCAGAGAATGAGGGCTGGGGACAGAACAGAGTTGCAATTTTGACATAGTAGTCAAAGAAGGCCTTGTAAATGGCCTTAGTAGGACTTAGTAGGAAGATGAACATTAAGAAAATATTTACAGGAATGTGAAACATAAATGTGATTTCCTGAGCAAAGACTGACCTAGCAGAGAGCATGGTGAGTCCCCAGGCAGTGAGAGAAGAGCAAGCTTGGATTGATAAAGAATATAGGAGGAGGTAAAAGCAGTGAAAGTAAAATAACAGTGAAGGTTAGCAAGAGAATAGACATCTAGGCAGTGTGGGGAAGACAGAGGAAATTGTTTATTTTCTTGCTTCTTTAAGACAGAGTCCACCATATTGCCTAGATTGTTCCCAAATTCCTGAATTAAAGAAATCCTCCTCCCTTAGTCTCTGGAGTAGCAAGGACTGCAAGTACATGCCACCATGCCTGGCTAGATTATGTATTCTATGAACCATTGTAAGGACCTCAGCTTTTAATTGGTGAGGTAGGAAGTTACAATTTATGAGTAAAGATGAGAAATAATCTCATTTATATTTTAAAACAACCACTCTGTGTAATTTTAACTATAATCCACAGTGAAGCAAGGAAGCTAATACCATTGAGATGAAGGAGCTGAATAATTGAGGTAAGATGTCACAGGATTTTGGATAACTCAAGGGCAGAAGAATTTAGAGTTGATGGATGGAGTTTGGTCTGAGAGAAACAGGAGTCATAATACCTCCAATTATCTTAGTCTTTGCTGCTGGATGAACTTGTTGTTCACTGAGTTTACCTTGCTTAAGGATTATGATAAAGACCTTCTATTTTATACATAATAAATTTGAGATGTACATTGGACTTCCAAGTAGAGATACTGAATGAGTAGTTGGATATGTGGTTTCCAAGTTTATGGCAGAAGTCATGATAGATAGATGTTATGAGTTATTAAGGTCTCCATAATAAATCAACAAACATAGAGTGCCAGACATTCTGCTTTGCCCTTTTACAAATATTAACTCAGCTAATGTTTCCACAGTTTTATTGCATAGGTATTATTACATTTTCACAGATTAGGTAACAATTAGGGATAGATGGGGAGAGATAGATCACTTGCCTAAGTTTACACCTCTAACAAAGTAGTTGAGCTGGGTATTCAAAGTCAGATAGCCTGCTGCAATAGTGTGTTCTTAGCCAAATGTTCAACATGAAACTTGATGGAATCATTAATAGACCACAAAAGGCCAGGGAAAGCCAAAATTTAGAAGCTGTAGTGATGGATGAACAACAAAAGTAGGTCCAAAGTGAGTTTTCAGCGATGTATAAAGAAAGCCAGAAAATGGTTTGAATTTCTAAAGAGAGATCTATTCACCAAATACTGCTGATAATTCAAGTAAAATGTGGACTAAATCGTTGCCTGGATTAATCAATTTAGCAGTTGTCGGTACACTAGACAAGAACAACTGGTGAATGGTGAGGCAACCTGCTTAGAGCGTGTTTATGGGAGAGGCTAAGGATAGGACTCAATCAGGCAGTGAAGATATGTCTTTCAAGGAATTCTGTGAGGAGGATCAAAGAAATAATATATTATCTGATGGGAAAATGTGAGCAGTAAATGAGGATTTCAGTGTGTTTAGAAAGGTATAAACACAGTAAATGTTCATCAAAGATAAATGGTCATCAATATTATTTACTATATTATAGCTAATTAGGACTGATTTTTTATGTACGTGTGTGTTTGTTACAGTATGTGTGTATGTTCGTGGTTGAAGCATCAATAGAATGCATCACAGATGATGTGACATTTAAAATAGAATATAAATAAGAACTCAGCATAAATCACAAAAGGACATGGGTAATCCTGACCAGAAGGATGGGATAGGAAACTGAAGTGGGAGAAATAAGAAACAGAAGTTTTATAACTTTCTCTTGCCTGGAAGACTTTTCCAGAACTTTTATAAAATGAAAAATATTCCTGGTTCCAGTGTTGCTTGGGAAGTGCTGTGTTAAGCATTGAAAATACTGCTTCTTTACTAAAAACTTTCTCAAAGCTTATTGAGTATCATACAGCAGGACTTACAAAATTTATTTGAACTTAGATTTTTCAAAAAGTAAAGCATCCCATCTGAGGAAACAATAGCTTATAGTAGAAAGAGACTTTTCTGACTCAATAGCTTCACCACAACTTTCAGGTATTTGGCTTGCAGTGCACCAACTTAAAGCTTAAGAGTCATACAGAAGTGTATTTTAATTTTGGCTCTGCAATCATGTAATCTTGTGGACTTATTAACTCCTCTGTCCTTTGCTCATTGACATGTAAAAACTTGGGTGGTAACACATGCTTGCCTCTGAAGGACTAAGACACAGATAAGGACCATGTGTATCAATTTTCTGATTCTTACATAGTCTTTGCAGAGGCTCAAGTCACAGAAGTTACAATAGTTTTTACCTTTTGCCTGGCATTGTAGCTATGTTGGCAAGGCTCCTGCCTTGAGTTGGAAAGCTCTCTGAAAGCACTTTATTTCTTATCAATCATGTCCCAGTATATTATACACACAATACTCAATAAATAGTTGTTAAATTGAATAGTTGAAATCCTGAAAAGAACAACCATTATGTTTTTATTCACTCTGCATTAAACAGTTGCTAAAATAATGAATTCCAAAATTCATTTTTTGTAGATTCTTATTCACTCAATATCTTTGAAGCCATTTTATGCTTTACCTAGGAAAAAGTGATCATGATATGCTTGTAAATAATACAGGCATGAAGAAAGACATATTTCAATCCTTACTTTTGCTTTAGAGAGCTTTTCTGTTAAATATCCTACTTCATAATGCAATCTAATTTATAAACTCTTTTCTGCAATTTCTTAAAATGCATTTACACATATTTTAAGGATTACAATATTCCTTCCTCTTGTCTTAGAAATTGTCCATTTAAGCCCTATAATTTAAAGGTGTGATCAATCATATATCCACCTCCTCTCATCCAGGGAGAGATGTCTAAACCACAATTGACTGCATGAGACACATGGGAAAGATAAATGAAGGCTTAGGATAATCAACAGAAAAAAAACCGACTTCAACAGGATCATGACAAAAATAAAATAATCCTATAAAAGAAAGTGACTTTACCAATTAATTCACCAATTTAATAAATATTTAGTAAGCACCTTTAATGTGTGAAAAACTGTGCTGCATACTGGCAACATACTGATCAGCAAAATAGATGAAGTTTCTGATTTTATGCCTGGAGAATACAAACCTAATAGGTGAATAAATATTAACCACATGGCCTCATAAATAAATGAGAAATATCAACTAATACAGTTCCCTGGGAGGAAGAAATGGTAAGTAAACAATGTTATCAGTAAAATGAGGCAATCTGACAACGCATTTCCTAAATAAGTGAGGAATGGGGTAAAAGCTGATAGATAAGTATCACTTATTTAGGAGAAAAAGTAAGGATAGAACATTCCAGAAGGAGGGTATTACATGCAAATAGGCTCCATGGTGAGTTATACCATGACACAATCAAATGCATGAATGGATTGAGGAAAGGATTGATCACAGAGAGCTAGAAGTATAACATTAGAAAATTTTGGACACATCATTAGAAATCAGTTCACATGGAGCCTTAAATTCTATAGCAGAAGTTCTGATATTCATCTCATAATTTATAGAGTCATTTGCATACTGGAAATAGGAATATACTCACATCATTCATGTTTTTATATTTTTACTATGAATATATATCCAGCAATATATCATTTTAAAATTTCACACATGTGATAGCAAATGATAAGTATCATTCTGAATTTGATTGGTGCACTTAAAATTGTATTTCAGAGATAAGTTCATGAAGATGCATGCAGATGTAGTTAACTCATTTTTGTTTAGGACCATAAGAGTATTTTGGAAATGATTACAAGGTTCTTCTCTGTTAGTTTTATAATTGTGTTAAACAATTTTTTTGTTAAAATAGTATTACCTTTTTAGGATAAACTCTACTTGGCCATAATATATTAATGTTTTTTTCACTGCTTGTTATACTTTGGCACATTTCATAAAATATCATTTTCGTATTCATGTTCATAGTAATATATTGAAATTAGATTTTCTCAAACTGTCTTCATCTAATTTCAAGGTTATGCTTACATTATAAAATCAGTATGAAAATTTTATCTATGAAACCAACTTCTTACTCGAGAATTTTTAAAACTTTATTGTAAAATCATCTGGTCTTGGTGAAGCTGGTCTCAATCAACTTTTTGTCTGAAAAAATTTTCAATTGAGAGAGATGGAAGTATTATTTCAGAAACCATATACATTCTCTTCACCTAAATTCACCAGTTTTTTACATTCTATCATATTTATGTTTTCTTTTTCTCTCTGTATCTGAAAGTATATTCATGAACTTCACTATGACATATTTCAGGATTAATAGTCTAAAAAAAAGGGCATCCCCCAACATACCCTTAATACTAAGACAATAATAATTGTATATCATATATTATGGAGCTTATATAGATTTCTTTCAATTATATAGAAAATCTATTTGAAACTGTTTTGTTTGTTAATCAGGGATACAATCAAGATTCATGCTTTGCTATAGGTTTAGTTTCTTATAATCTACGATGATTCCACTGACTTTCTGAATATTACCATCTTTACTTCTTTATGGAGGATATGCAATTTTTTGTGTGTGTTTGAATAATACCAAATTCATATTTGAATTTTTGGTAGTTGAATTCAAACTAAAAAAATTGTGACAAGATTACACAGATAATGCTTTGTATCTCTTATTGCATAACGTTAAGGGTAATATAAACCCAGTTGGTGAAGCTATGCCTTATTCAAACTTTCCAAAAGTTTTCCAATTACAGGATAGTAGGGGATAGGAAAGGTAGGAGAATACAACAGTCACTAATATGCCATTATGTAAAAATGTGAGTGTGTAACCGATGTGATTCTGCAATTTGTATTTGGGGTAAAAATGGGAGTTCATAACCCAATTGAGTCAAATGTATGAAAGATGATATATCATGAGCTTTGTAATGTTTTGAACAACCAATAAAAAAATGTAACTATATAATTTTTTATTCTTACTATTGTTGACTTTTTTCTTCTTGCTCTATTTCACTTTTAAGATCAGTTTTTGTCTCCTTGATTATTATATCACTAATTTGTTTTATTTCATTATTTTAAAATTTATTTTACCATATACCTTAGGTTTATCCTTTGTTTTCTCTCACTTATAGGTCATTGAACACCTTTTTCTAATTTTTCCTAAGGCATCAAGTCTATTTATATTTTTTCTGAATATTATTTTAAATGTATCGTAAATTTCTAAAAATCACTTAGTGAATCAGATAAAATATTTTAAATATGTATTTTGACTTCTCAGCTGAGAAATAATTAACTTTTCACATTTCTTATTTATGTTCTGAAAAAAAGTGTATTTGAGATGTCAAGTTTTGAAATTTATTGAACCAACTTTATTTTTAAGCACAAAGAAAACTCTGTGTTGTTCTAGATTCTATAGTTTTCATAATTTTATGAAAATAATGTTAACTCTTTATGAAAAGATGTAAACTGTATGCTGTTTAATTTTTTGTTTCTCTATCTTTTGTTTTTGTCTTTTTTTCCATAATTTTATATATTAAAAATCTCCTCATGTGTTCATGGTTTTTACAAGTTTCTGTGTTCTTATGGTTTAAGGCTGTCTTTCTAAAAATATACAAGCTTATGTTTGATTTATTGTCTCAGTCATTCTATGATTAAGAAATATTCATCACCATATATGCAAAGGTTTCTATTTTAATTGGACCTATCCTGCAATGTGACTTCAGAGACCACCTTCTTATAAGTTGAGAGCTTACTATTGTAATTTTTCCTTACTCTTTTGTGCTATGAGATCAATGTTTTAAGAGATTATTGAATAGAAAGGGAACCATTGCTGTGAGCAATATGTTGACAGCTCAGATCCCCTTCCCTTTATGCTCTGTGAGGAGCCCTTGAGCACATTGTTAAATATCCATACAATTATTGTATTTTGGTCAAAATGCAAGAATATGGATAAATTTTGCCTTCTAATAGGTCAATTAGATAATGCTAATACAAATAATGCAATACGAATAATGCCAACAAAAAAGAAGAAAGAATGTATATTAAACAACAGTTTTGGACATTTGCAATCAGGCAGAACAGGCTAGTTACCCCTGATAGAAGAGAAACAAACAATCCTTGGGAAGTCTCCAAATTCCTGCTAGGTCAGAGATTTTAGGCTGCAGTAGGGAGAAGGGAAGCCAGGTAGAACCTGATTGTCTGCTGAAGAGTGGAGATAAGAGAAATGAGAAAGACTATCAGGCTAGAGTTTTCCAGAGCAGCATCCCAAAGCAGAGAATTCCACAGCAAATCTCAAGATATAGGCAGAAGAGGAGGGTCTTTGGCTCAGTATTTGTTAGAAAATGTGAGTGAGGAGGAGAAAAGAATCAGCCAAAAGAAGCTCAAGTGACTAGGATAATTTGAACTATAATCAAAGCAGAAACATATTGATATTTAACATTGAGAAAAGAATATTCAGAAAAGTATTGGGAGCAAAATTAGTCCTTGAATAAAAGCTGTTCTCATCCTACTAAGAAAATCTAAAATCATTTCTCTAAAGAAAAGGGTCAAACTGATTATAAGTCACTCAACTGTGTCCTGGGAAAAAAAAGCTCGATAATTATAGATACACAAAACACCCAGTATCCAACAATGTAAAACTTATAAAATATGATATCCAATAAAAATAGTCAATCATGAAAGAAATCAGGAAAATAAGATAGTCCATCTGTTCAAGAAAGTAGAAGAAATACTGAAATAGGGAGAATATTTTCAAAAGACTCATTAAATTCTAGAGATAAAGCTATAATTTTCAAAACAAAAAACATACTAAACAAGATTAAGTACATATAAGACACTTCAGAAGACAGGTTAGTGAAATTAAAAATATGACAATAGTAATTAATTTGACACAAAGAAAAAAGTGAAGAGCGCATCATATAGCCCTAGAAAAACTTCAAACAACAAACTACACATGTATTATGAATCTCTAAAGGACTTGAGGAAAGGGGGCATGTTTTTTTTGTATTTGAAGAAAATTATAAATTTATAGAATCAACATGGTCATTAACAAAAAAAACATTAAGGAAACTATATCACAACATATAATGAATTTATTTAAAAATGAAGCAATAATTTTAAAGTAGCCAAAGAAAAAATATACTATAGAGAAAAAAAACTATGAATAATGACTATTTCTAATAAGAAACAATGCAAACCAAGTAACAGTGGGAAAATTTTCCGAAGTATTGAAAAGCAAAATTGTCTTCTTTCTGAGCCCCATGTGTTCAGATGGCATGTGTCCCTCTGCCAGTTATACAGAGGGCACAGGTGCTAACCTAAAATGGGCACGCTGTACATTCCTGATCTTGAATTGCAGGAAGCCTATTTTCTGTGACAGCAGGGTCCTGATGTCATCATGTACCTTTTAATCCCTTGGTGCATACAGTTTGTTCTTTTAGTGTATGAACTAAAAAGAGAGGTCAATCAGAGAAAAAATATTAAGTAACAGATAAAATGAAAAAATCTTGGCAGATAATTGGTTCTTACATTGAGATTAATTTTTATAAAGACACGGATTCTGCAATCAAAATCTGGCATTTGATACAGAAGAAATAATAAAAGTAGCTTCCTATTTTATATTAGTTATAAGATTAAAATCCAGATGGATTATTTTCCTAATTATGGAAACTATATATACTAATTAAAGAAAATAGAGGAGAATGTCTTTGTGACCTTAAGATGGTGAAATACTTCTTAGGCAAGGTACAAATAAATAAAATTTTAAGTGGAAAAACTAATTGATTCACTATTCAAAATTTAGGATTTCTAGTGAAGACAAAGTTACTGAATAGGTGAAAAAAAATAAGGAAAAGCAATTGCTCTGAATAAAACTAAAAACCAAAGCTGAACTAAAGGTTTGAACTGGAAACTAAAAAAAGACTACATAGCTAACAAATAAGAGGAGGTATATGTAAATGAAGGGAATATTGCCCATCTCAAAATGGCAAAATTTGAAATCTAAAGTCATAAAATATTGGCAAGAAATAGGGAGACAGTTCTCTTTATGCTGTCTGGAGCAAAGTATTACACTATTAAATGTATATGTGCAACCTGAAATTCAGAGGAACATGTGCCTTGGTTTGCCCAGGTTCTGAATCATGCTGTTATTACAGGATAATTATTAACAATGCCTTCTTCTTTTCTCAAAACTGGTTCAGTGTGAATGACAAATTATGATTGCCTTACTGATGACCCATAAATTCGACTCCTAAATCTCCCAGGAAAACTCTCACATAGCCCCAAAGTGGACATTCATGAGTACATATATGACAATGTTACCTATACTAGTTGAGATCTGGAGAAAATCTGGGTGAAGAACTAAATAATAATCAATGACAGCAACATGAGTTACTATATAGCACTTAGAAACAGTTACTGCTCTCTCTGTCCATGAGATAAAGTTTATTTGTTGATTTATATCTATACTGAAATTCTATATTTCTGGGGGCACTTGAGTGTCACGTTCTGACTCTTAGCCAAGATAAAAGCAGTGGATCTTATGATGTATTGAAGACACTAGGGTCAGTTTCTTTCCTGATTGCAACTGTCCCTTTGGGGTTTGGCAAACCTGGCTTGCTTATTTGGTTAAACAACAAAACAAAATAAAAACAATTCATAATTAGGCTTTCTCAGAAGCTTATTGGTATTCCTTTAGTGTTTGTGTTTCCTCAAAATTCATATGTTCAAGTTTCATACTTCAAGTTATATTATTAGAAAATAGGAACTTTGGCAGTTGAGTAGGACCCTCATGAACAAGATTAGTGCCCTTACTAAGGAGACTATAGAAAGTTAGCTAGCCTATTCTACAAGTAAGGACACAAATAGAAGGTGCCATCTATGAGGAGGAGGGACCTCACTAGACATCCAACCTGCTTGCACCTTGATCTTGGACTTCCCAGTCTCTAGAATTTTAATAAATAATTTTTATTGTTTATAAGTTACATGGTTAATTTTTTTGTTTTGTTTTGTTATAGGTGTGAATGAGCTATCACATCTTTGAACTCTTCCAATAATGGTGCCTTAAACCTTTGGATGTCTCTGGGACTTCGTATAATTGCTTGCAATATGTTTCTTTTGATATTGTATATCTATAAAAAAGGTTTTAGGTAAATATGCTTCATAGAGTCTAGTAAGCCTTCTCAAATAACCAGTGGGAGGAATGTATATATACATCTTACTACCCAGATAGATACTATTTGATAAAACAAGAAACTGAGCAAGGTAACATTGTTTAAAATTTATAGAATGCCTTCATTTTATTTGTCTATTTTTATGTGGTGCTGAGGATCGAACCTAGTGCCTCACGCATCCTAGGCATCTGATCTGCCACTGAGCTATAGCCCCAGCCTACAAGATAACATTTTATTTATCATAGTATCATCTATGTAAATTAATTAAATTTAGGCACATACATAACACAGCATGTTTTACAAGGATACAAATATACAAATATAATCAAGGGCATGTATCAAACATTACAGTGAATGTCTATGGATACAAATGAGGATCAGGGATCAAAACTTTGTAGATACTGGAAATCTTTGTGAGCTGGAGCACCTGAAAAATGCAACTTTCAGTATCTGATGTTTTACCATAATTTTAATCATTTACAGGTCAAAATCTTGTCCATTGGATATGTAAGTTGTGTAATTCTTATACAAATTACCTAAGTTCAAATTCTATGAGATATTTGTTCACATGTGTATCTAATTTGCAGAATACTGGGTTTAATGATTAGTTACAAAAGGGTATGCAATAAATTTTGTATACTGAAAAGTTATTATTAAACTTTAAAATAAATCAACTTGGCTCAAGTTTTGATAAATACACACACACACACACACACACACACACTAATTGGCAAGTATGATTAGGCGCAAAACCAAAAACTTAAATTTGGTGCAATTTTTGGTTTTAGTTCTTTATGCAAAAGCTCTTCTCTTGAGTCAGATAGAAAAGTCAATAGCTTTTAAAAATACATAACACTTATGAAATATGCCAGATGGTCTTTCTAGGAAATTTAGGATTTTTTTTTTAATTTTCACAGAATTCTTTGGAGAATCAAACCAAAATTATCTTAGCTGTTAAATCAGAGAGATATAATCTTCCATACAGTCTGATTTTTAGTGTGATTGAAAACTAGTCTATCTTTTTTTAAATTTAAGGTTGCTAAGCACTTCTTATTTTTGGTTAAAAAAATTTTGTATCTCCATCATTGTGGGTAGACTTAAGAAATTTAAAGTGTCCACAAAATATCTATTCTATTGACAAGCCCCTTCTGAAAGGTTAAGGCTTAGGTTTATGAATATCACATAATGAAATGTGAGAAGAAATGTTTTCTGGAATTACTAATGTTCCTCTTTGATACACTTAACACATGGTGAAAACCCAAGAAAATCTATTATAATGAATAGATAATTTAAAATATTTGAAGAGGTTAGATGTCTTTTTCCTTTTCTTTCTTATTCTCTCTCTCTCTCTCTCTCTCTCTCTCTCTCTCTCTCTCTCTGATCAGGAGATAGAGCTAAGAGTAGTGAATGTTGACTCAAGAGAAGCAGAATTTAGTTCAGGATGAAGAACTCTAGTACAATTAGAGCTACTTAAAAATGGAAAGGAAATCTGAGGAGACATTATGCCACTGGCCACTGAAGAAGTTCAATTGGAATTTCATGTGGCCACTCAACAGAGATGCAATAGAGGGGCTGAGACACTGCATGGAAAGTAGAAATAAGTGACATGTGACCAAGAGTATCATTGTACACTGTGTTCAAAAGATTTGTAGGTGAACACATTCAGAGAATAGAAGATAAAAGCATAAATGGTCATCAGTTCCTTTTATATTAAGTGCTAATCACAAATATTATCCTTCAGTTTACAATTTCATGATTTTGGCCTATAATAATTAATTAATAGCCTAAGACAATCTATTTGTGAGAAAAGTGGAACATTTGTCAGGACTTAGCATTTCTGAAATATTATTGATATATAAGATTTACTTATTCACTAATTTAATAATATGTTTAATATCTGCCTTGACACTAGGAATACAGTGCTGATCAGGAAAGACAGTTTCTACTCACAGAAACATGAGTCATAGTGTCAGAAGACAAATCAAACACATTAAATAATAGAAAATAGAAAAAATTCAGAGTATAATAGTAAGGAGAATGAACTGTAAGGATACAAAAATAGAAGCAGAGAGACCACTTACAAAATGGCTGTAATACTGCAGTTATAAAATTCATGAAGGACTCTCATTTCTAGCATTATGGCAGACTAGGTAACCAGAAAACAAAAAAACTCTCCTGGTTAATGAAATAAAGAACATAAAGTATCTAGAAACAAATAATAAACAAACAAAAATAAATAACTATGTTAAAATATTTAGAGACATTTTTTTGAGAAAAAAACAATGTATCTTTATTAAAAAGACATTAAAGAAATACCAAATAGTTGGAAAGTTATAAACTGTTCCTGAATGGGAAAACTAAGTCTATATTAAAGTATTAAAGATACAGTTTTCCCAAAAATACTTTCTAGATTCAATGTAGCTTTTTTTTTTTTTAGACATTAGAGATTTTTTTAAAGACAGTTAAGGTTTTGTTTCTTTGTTTTTATTTTCATTTGCTTATCTATTTTGTTGTCTTGGCGATGGACCCCATAGCTTATCACAATGGTCTGACACAGTGATCTGACAGAGTTGCATCCCCAGCCTTTTTGATTTTTATTTTGAGATAGGATCTACATTGCCTTTAGGCTGGATGAAAACTTACAATCCTCTTGCCTCAACCTTCCAATTAGTTGGGATTACAGATTTGCGCCACCATGATTACATTGCAGTTTATGCATAATTATAGCTCACTAATAAAAATAAATTTGAACAATTATGGCACTATAGAAAACCAAAAAATCAAAGCATATTCTAAAATATGTATAGAGGATAAGAAACAATAATAGCCAAGACTCCTCAGAAGCATTATGTAAAGAAACTTGTTATACAAAACATTGCAGACAAGTTGTAAAGTTGTCCTTGTATAATTCAGACAATATGATGTTCCACTCAGACAAACAGCTTAAAGAATTTAAGAACAGTAACACATGTATGGAAGCTTGTTTGGCTACATCGCTGGCCACTGGAAAATGGTAAGCTACTTAAGGAAATGGTGTTGTCATTTTGATACTCTTCCAAAGAGTCGGAGGAGATGTTATTCACAAAACTTGTTTGAAGAGGTATTAAATATTTAAACTGAAAGGCAAAATTTCAAAAGTTTTAGATGACTATTGAAATATATCCTTATGTTTAAAGGTTCAGAAACTTGAAGAAGACTGAAGAAGCCTAATCCCAGAAAAAAATATGAATATATTTTACTCAATTAAAAATTTAAAAATTATCTTCAAAATAAAATACATACAAAATAAAAAGATAAGATCTGAACTGAAATCAAATATTTTTGAAAGTATATCAGATGGAAGATAATAGAGTTGAGTATATAGGATACCTACTGTTACAATTTGGGTCTGAACTACCCCTAAAAGGATTGCATGTTGAAATATTTGTCCCTAATGCAGCAATATTCAGAAGTGGAACTTTTGGAAAATGATGAAACCATGAGAGATCTAACCTCATCAGTGGACTAATCCCCTGATGGATTCATAATTTTATGGATAATTAGGAGGTAATGTGGCTCTCCAAAGATCGAATATATGAGATATTTCCATTTTTTATAGTCATTGGAACTTTTAGATACCATATTTTGTTCAGTATAATTTTATTAATCTAATTTTTTATTTGTTAAATTTTATTTTGAATTCATATTTGAAGTTGGTGGAGTATACATACCTATATAAAATATATAGGCAAATTATTTTCATTATTTTTTGCTTCACTTCAATACTTATTCTTTCTATAACTTAGCTAAGCATCAAAAGATACATTTTAAAATTTCATTTTGTAAATCTCCTCACTGCTTTCATATAAGGTTTTCTTATAGGTTCTAGTAAGTATTAGAGAAATTATTTATAGCTATATGTGTATATCCTCTTAGATACAATTATTTAAAATTTATGTCATTCTTTCTTGTTTTCCTTTGGAAACACAATTAAGGTTTATTTATGAGACAACTGGGGAACAACAGGTCAGAACAATCAGTATAAATAAAATGTTAAATTTTTTTCAATAAATATTTTATGCATTAAAGCTTATTTAAATGTAATACTGAAAATAATTCAAAGAAAAAATGAATTTGTGTTTCTTTTGATATTAAATGGCATGAATTTACTTCCCCAAGTACAAAGCAATAATGCCAACGGATTCATTATTGTATCTGAAGAAGGTAAAGATTTTATTTTTGTGACAATATTGTTTCTCCATTATTTTTTAGCTTGATCTGTTCTTTTGTTTTCCTAAAAGAGTATAATTTTCTCAGCGTTCACTAAATTTAGCTTGTAGTTTTTTCTAAAATATTCAAAAACAACATTGTCATGATGATAGACAATTTTGTTGTATAGTTCTTAGGGCTTTTTCACATGGATAATGGACAAAAATTTACAGTTCAGATTATCTTGATTTTTTTTTCTGGCTGAGGCCATGTTTTTACATCAGAAATAGATAGAGCAACAGAATTTGTCATCCTGAATATCTCCAGAAACATGTTGTCTATATATATTAGAAGGCAAAGCAATAATGCTAGTATCTGGAAAATTAATAAAGTAACATACATTAAAAGAAGTGAATCAATCTCATGTACTTATTTCCCTTCTTTCAATAATCTTACCAAAATGACAAAGGAATAAACAGTATTTAAAGGCTCTGAGAGCATGGGAAATACAAATATCTGCAACTGAGAGATTTCAGCATATCAGGGAGAAACAGAAAGCAAATGGAAGAGTAGTAACTGGATTTAGCCTCCATACATATTCCTAGACAGAAGGAAAATTAGAAGATGTTAGTCAGTATAGCCATACTACCCTGGAAAATCCCAGTATTTGGATGCTGGATATTAAAGGAATTTGAAGTTTTTGAAAATGGAAAGTTGATTAAAATAATTCATTTGGATGTCATGTCTTCTAACATTATTTTGCATCTTAAAAAAATGTAACCTCCATTAGAAGAAAAAATTTTATTTTCAAGAGAAATTAAAACACAGTGGCACTGAACATGAGAATACCAAGGAAGGATGTGTAGATTAGGGCAAAATGTAGGTATACTGTAAGGGTCTGAAAATATCATGGTAGGACTCCCTAATCCTAGAATTTCAGCCTTTGAGATATACCTCGAAAAAAAAAGAAATTGAGGAGTTTTCTGTTCAGAACCTGAGAGTAGGGTTGAGAAGAAAAAGTCTAAATATTGACATTATCTAATACAAAGATCAACTCAATGATTAATGTTGTGAAATATTTCTAACATTTAATATTTCTGAACATATAAATATTTCTAACAATCCACAAAGCTTCAGTTGGCTTTGTTTGGCATGAACTCAAAATATGAATGAGTAACTAAAGATCATGGGACATTTAGCTAAAAAAAAGAGATCAAAGCAAGCACACTGAAAAAAATCTGATGGGAGAGAAAGTATAGTGACTATACTTTCTGGCAGTATAAAAGGAGATGTAGCTATAAAACAGAACAAAACAAAACAAAAAATGAATCCAAGCAGCCAAATAACAAGACAAAACTCTAGGCAATATTACCAGAATTAAAATTCCAGCAGAAAGTTTGTCAAACAAAGTTTAGGGAATCTCTCAGAATGTAGACTAAAAATAAAATAAAGAAAATTTTGTTAGAAAAAAAAAATAAATCCAGTAGTCAACTCTGAAGTTCCCACCTATTTGTTCCATAAGCATTCTAGAAATAAAACACAGATAAAATAAATTCAAAATTATTTTTTTTAAAACAAGAAGCAGATAACTAAGGGCACGATGAACATGCTCATTGAAGACATAATGTAACAACTTTATAAAGGAATTCATACTATTGTGAGTCATTTTGAAATTTCAGAAATTCAGGGATAATGAATTAATAAGAAGGCTATATTTATGAGTAAATAAAAGACATATTTTAAGTAAATATAAGTATAAGGTGAGTTTGGGAGGGATCATTTAGAAGGAAAAAAGAAAAAAAGAATTATTATTGCATTCTCAACAGGAGATACTGGATATTGAGACACTAACATTTTTTTAAAAATGACTGCTAATAAGGGATTCTACAGCCAATCAAATTATTAGTTGTCTGAAGGAAGAAAAGGATGAAACTGACATCCTAAAAATATGGGCTTAAAACATATTTTTAGGCATCCTTTGCAAATGTTATTGTAGGATGTACTTCACAAATGCGTGTGAGAAAACCCAGAAAGAGAAGTACTCAGGAAACAGGAATCTAGCCAGCAAATGAGCCATGGGGCCTCTCCAGGATAGCAGCTGTTCACCAATTCCAGAGAATAATCAGTCCAGACAGAAAAATGGTTGAGAGCTTTGGGATGAAATCTAACCTGAGAAGAAAAAAAAAAAAAAAAAAAAAAAAAAAAAAAAAAATATATATATATATATATATATATATATATATATATATATATGATAATTCTGTATTTGTAAAATCATACCTTGTTAAACTGAAAAAAAATTAAAATGGTAAATGGGTAAATTAATAAAAATAAACTTTTAATTCCAAAGAGCAATCAAAAAGTTGTGTAAAAAAGGAGAGCAGAGAACTTAGATCATAAATGAGTAGCTACATAATCATATAATAAAAACTGATCACTAAACTTTCTAATAGTCTTAGTTTAGGAGGTTGGATAAAAGGAACATATGAGTGTTGGTAGGGTTGTGGGAGAAGGATAATTGAAAGGATTCTGATTTCATTTACCATAAAAGAAAGTAAAATATCAGCATAAATATTGATTGAAGAAGTTAAAGCAACATAACACAAGTATAGCAGAACAATGTCTGGTATCATCTTTTCAGGTATTGTATCTCTGGGGTGGTAACCTGGGAGATGTAAATATTGGGTAGAAAATTGAAGCTTTTATTTACTAGAACTTTTGTACTGCTTAATGGGCTTGTACTACGTAAGCATGTGACTTGGATAAAAATTTCACAAATTCATAAAATAATGAAGAAATACTTGTGTGACTAATAATCAAAGCTTGCTTGTTATGGCCTATTTGTTGAATGACACATAAATCCAATGCATGTGTTCAAAATTGCCAAACAAGTTCAACAATATTGGTTGCTGGTGAATCCATGTGATGGATTTGGAAACTACTATTAGAAATTGCAAGGTAAAATAGCAGTGCAAATAAGAGACAATGTTATGATCTGCCTGATTAGTGTGAGTTGTTTTTATGTTTCTTGATATCAAACAATATATTTCATTGACCATTATTGAAACTATTTGTTTCATACTTGTAAAGAAAATGCCAATTATATATGTTGGTCCCTGCAATTCTATTTTTGAATGAAAGAAACCTAATGTTTTAGCCAGTCCTATGCTGAATACATTTTTTAAATGGAGCTAAGACAATATTAGGTGAAAACTCAAATAGTATGAAGATATTAGTATTCCTAGATAAAAACTAAAATTTGTATTCACAAAATAGTGTAAATTAATTCAACAGCCACTTGAAAGCCCTCAGGTAATTTCCAGATTATCAAGGAGGATGATCTACCAAGTGAACCTGAGGTCCTTGACATTTTGTAAAAATATCTTAATAATCCTTATTAAATTTTCCTTCTTTGGACCACATCTCAAAATATTCTCCTTACATTTACCAGAATTTTAACATCAATTTAAAAAGTGCCTTTTGGTGTTAGAAATGCAAACATGCAAGCATTCTTTATGTTGTATCTGCTCTCTAATAGAATGAACTGTAAATCCCAGCTATTTTTGAATCCCATGGAAATGTTATCCACCAAGAAACTGACTGTCCTGAGTCACAGCTCACTTCAGACCACTCGCCCAGTGATTTCATTATTTATAGTAAATAATAAGCTGGTGACACAGGGTGAATAGTGCAGCTTGTGTAAGTGTCCTTTTCTGGTATGTTTCAAGATGTAGAAGAACAAAGGATACTGTCACAACAGGCTATTTGGAGCTATAAATATTTGTTAATACCTATTGCAAAACCTGTAGGAGGAGATAAGCAATGTTACTCTCTATTTATCTTAGTATATACAAAACACTGTAGAATCCTACAGGCCTCTTTCATTGACCTCTTGTCAAATCAGTCAGCAGACTTAAGTTGACATGAAATTCAAGGAATCAGCTAACTGATATTAATAGTCAGCTAATGAATCACTAGAATTAATAGGACTGGAAGTTTCAAAGGTTTAAAATGTGCATTAATTTCCATAATATTCAGTTACACATTTATATTTTAGGAATATCCTGGTCTATTTCATCCACAATCCATTAGCTCTCATTTTATAATATAATGAAATGAATGAATGGTTAAAAGTTAAGAAAATATTCTCGTTTGCATTTTTAATCTGGTTTAAGGTTTGTTATATATGACTTGAATTTTAAAATATGTCAAGTCTGCTTCTCCAGAGAAGTAAATTAGTGTGTTTACTTTTCAGAAAAGTGGGATTCAGTTTTGCAGGACCCGACCTTCATCATTTTCTTCCAGATACTAAATAAGAAAAGATAAAAAGTTGATATTTTGTTTCTATGCCATTTTGAGTTTTCTTAGCATCAATTCCAGGTCAATAATTTAATGTCTAGTGCATCCAAGAACAACAAGCCTTGATTATTTCTTCACTATTTAAAATTGTCATCACCATTAGTTTCAAAGTGGACCCTTAACCAACTTTTGTTGTGTTTCTGATTTATGAGATATAGAATTTCTGCTAGTAATAGAGTTTCTTAACAAGACCAAAAAAAGTGTATATTTTTAGATATTGTCTAAAAATTAAAATCTTCTAATTAATATAATGGTGACATTTTGTAGTTACAATATTTGATTAGATCACATAATTAAATTTTTATTGATAAGATAATTTTCTTCTGAAAAATATTTTGTTATGTTGGTAACCCCACACTGCTTTTAAGTGACATCGTTTTTGAACCCTAATGCTCAAAGAAACAGAGCCTCTTTCTGAATATCCTTTTGGAAATCTCCATGAAGTAGGAGGATATTTTTCTTCTTTTAAAAAGAAGAAAAGTAATATGACAGAAGGCTAATTTTAGCTTCTTCCAAGAGTCTTATAATTAAACAAAAATCTGACTCCAAACTAGATATTAATAAACGAAGCTTCTTCAGGAAATTTATGAACCCAATTCAATCTCATTTTCATCATGCTATATGCCTTTCTTCCAAAAAATGATTTGGATTGTAAATGCTATGTTTTGTGTTTTACCAAACCATAGAAAACAGATATCATAACATTTTATGTGTCACACTTTCTGAGAGGGCCTATGTGCAGCAGCCAGGGGGAACACATTCCCAGGGATAGAGCCATGCACTATATATTTTATGTTAAAAACCAACTACTGAAACTATTCACAGTGATAATTAGAATGATAGGTTTTAGTAACTGGAAGAGATTCCTGTAAGCATCTGGGCTAATAGTCTGCAATGTTTTCACTAGTAAAGATTTTTGTATTGTTTTTAATGGCAGATGCTGAATTTTGAAGAACATTAAATCAGTAAAAAAAAGCTGCCATGTATGTTGGCATTTGTAATTTTGAAAATCTAAATGGGCTTTTAGTTCAATATGAAGAATTCCATTGCTACCTTTTGGGACTCAGGCTGGGAATGAATGAATTAGTCTCTTCTATCATCTCATTTCACAGATGACAGAAGTTGTGCCAGGATGAGGACTGTTCAAGGTTACACTGATAACAAGAAGCAGCACTGGAGACAGAGTAATATAAGGAGAAAATCAATTTGAGAGAGTACCATCTGGGACATCTCATTAGTTCTTCTTCCTCATCAGTCCCCTTTAATATTTCTGCTCCCTCCCATTGTCCTTTCCAACCTCTATTCTTGTACTTCTGCTTGTCATGCTGTTCAAAGATTTTAATTAATGACTAGAAATTGATGATGTTTAACCAATTTCTGTAACCTGACCTCATTCATTATATTCAAACTTACTTCCTATAACCTATTGAATACTACGCACTAATGGACTACTTGACCTGTATGTTTATCATCCATATTATTCTGCTTCATTTTTTTCATCCCTTCTTCAAAAGGCAGTTAAAAATCTTACATTCTAACAACTCCTGATTGCTACCTTTTACCATGTCTGGGCAGACATAAGGAACTGTTCCTTGTGCCTACATGACAAGGTATGACATTTGTCTTCCTGTTTTCTGATTGTTCCCGCATAGCTCTCTAGCTGCACTTAAAGTCTCTTAAGGGTAGGAAGAGTCTCTGCTCCCTTTTTTCACTTCAGTGCTTACTTAACTGCCTGACATATTTGCAACCAGATACTCATATGCTCTGTTTATAAAAAGATATTTGTTAGGCATAAGATAGGAAAGACAGGGAGAATCGTGCAGTGCTTCTGAACTTGAAATCTGTAGTCAGTTTGAATCTTTACTCTGCCACTTACATTCATGTAATCTTGATCAAAATAATGAATGTTTCTAAACCCCCTCTTTTTTTTCTCATTAAGAAATGAAGCTGATTTAACAAAGTTCCTTATTTAAGAAAGTCACTGCAAGAATTAAACAAAACAGAAAGTAATTTGCATTACACCTAGCTAAATAAGCACTATAAAAGAAATTGACTATTTTTATTACTTTAACTATGTGGTGGCTATTATTCAAATTGCAGTCAGCAATTTGGAGATGTAAAACACATTGCTGATCATTTGAAATGACTTAGTTTATAGTTCAGATAACTGAAGTCTGGAACAACTGTGAATTTTGCTCAAGTTTGTCTATGTAGTAATGTTTAAATTGACATAATTTCCAGGTGTTCAGATATACAGCCCAGTGCTCTTGATACTCTTCACCAAAATGACTATTCAACTCCATTTTCTAAACAACTGATTTGCCATAAATGTAACCATTTTTACCCCCCACCCCCAAATTAATATTTGTGATTATTTGTTATGATAATGCAAAGAAACAGATTAATAATAATTTGTGGGCAAATGTTTAAAAATTGTTATGAATTCTTAATTTTGCATTGTTTTTGGGACTCCCCTCTCCATAATAACCCACTACCCAGAATATACTACCTCATAACAGACAGCTGGGACAAACTTTCCGAGGTATTTTGCTCCCAGAGATATACCCATTTCCATCTTCACCTAAGCATGCTAAACTAGTGCCGCCTGTAGAACAGCAGTTCTGACCTGCAGTTCATTTCCCAGCATTAAGAGAGACACATCTAGCCAGGTGCAGGGGGCATGCCTGTAACCCCAACAGCTTAGAGGCTGAGGCAGGAGGATGGAGAATTCAAAGCCAGCCTCAGCAATGGCAAGGTGCTAGGCAACCCAGTGAGAACCTGTCTCTAAATAAAATACAAAATAGGGCTGGGATATGGCTCAGTGGTCAAGTGCCCCTGAGTTCAATCCCTAGTGCCCCCCACGAAAATATGAGAGATACATCTGTTTTCAGAATTCAGCCATTTCTCTAATTTTGGAAACTCCTTGATTACCTTTGAAATTTCTTGTTTATTTTTGATTAGTTCATAAAGCCCAATGTCAGATTTCAAAGAATTTTTATTCCATTTTCATTAGCTTTTTAACCCACATTATTTTATTATCATTTTGCTCAATTAATTTAGAAACTGCCTAAGTTTATTATTATCAAGGCAGTGATATTATATATATATATATATATATATATATATATATATATATATATATATATAAACTGAATTTAAGCAAGAAGACTAATATTTGATAAGCCTCTAGTTATCTACATTTTGATTTTTCTGTTTAGATTACTGCATTCTTAATAAAGCAGGCATAATTCAGAACTCAAAGGCAAAATGATTGAAACACAATCTAGGATATATTCTATACACACATATTCATATACACGCATGTATATAATATCTAAGATATTAATCTAGAATATATTATATAAGTTATATAATGTTTTATGTATATTAATTTATTCTGATTTAAATTAAACTTCATATATTGTTGTATCCAAGTTTTTATTCTGGATTTGTTAATAAGGATTTATCATGCAATTGTAATTTTAATGACTGTCTAGTATTACAGAAAATAAACTATCATAATTAGCTTTTCTCATGTTGCAGGACATTTATGTTGTTCCCAACATTCTTATATTATAAATAAACATATTTAAATAAATATATTTCTATGTTGTGGTGGTACATGCCTGTAATCCCAGCAGATCAGGAGGCTGAGGCAGAAGGACGGCAAGTTCAAAGCCAATCTCAGCAATTTAGCAAGACTCTAAGCAACTCAGAGAGAGTCGTTGTCTCTAAATAAAACAGGCTTTGGGTGTGGCTCAGAGGTTGTGTGCCTCAGGTTTAATCCTTGATACCAAAACAAACAAATAAAAACCCAGAACTCAATTTGCTTAAAATAACATCATAAAAAATAATTAGTGGGACAAAGAATATAAACATTTTAGACATGTACTCATTTTTGTCACACATCATAGAACAGATGCCCCTCATATTTTAGCTAATCCAAAAGGTAGAAAAATATTTCTCATTGTGCTTATTTGCATCTCTTATTATTAGAAAATTTAAATATTCTATAATTCATTGGCTATTAAGTTTCTAAATTAACAAATAATTTATAACTTATTTATGAATTGTGCCCATTGAGATTTCAGAAGTGATTGAGTTTTAATTATTTTTTTTAAATGTACTTTAATAGCTTGTGCTGTTTGATTAGTTACTCATCTTCTTCAAAATTTTCTTACCAAATATTGTTTGTTTTGTGAGTTTTAGGAATAGTTCTTAAGTTTTCTAAAGTTTTTTTCTGAAATTTTTAATGGAATTAATGACATATATAAGAAAATTTGGTAAATATTATTTTTTACAATCTTCTCATTTAGGAATTTGTTTATGTAATCTCCTAAGCCAAAAATAATAATGTGGTTCTCACTAATTTCTTATTAAGCTGGTTTGTAGGCATCATATTTTACATTTATTAATGTAAAATATGATTATTTTCAATTATAGTTTCAATAGTTATTGCCTGAATGCAGGAAATCTTTGAACTATAATTTTCTTGTATCCACACTTCGATAAAAAAATTGTTCTTTTTATTTTAAAGTTTTCTTAGGTTATCCACATATAAGTGTTTTTTTTGTTTTGTTTTGTTTTGTTGTTGTTGTTTGCTTTGTTTTGTTGTCTGAGCCCATGGACACAGGTGCTTGAATAATCTCTCACAATGTTGTGGATAAAAGTATGGAAGCAAATTTAGGTAGCATACAATTCACTTTGAAAGAAAATCTTGCACACAATTAGATTTTTACTGAAAGAATATCTTTCCTCATTTCTCCATTAATAACTTGACCCACTGAAATCTATATTTGGTAACCAACACAAATTGATTTTTAAGTCTAACATTTGTTTTCAGTTTTTCCCATGCTTATCAATGTGATAGGAGCATGATAAAAATCCACTGCTGTTTCACCAATGCTTTCTCAATTATCAAATTGATTTCTTTCATTATTATTATTATTTATAATAATTACTGGTTGTAGTCTAATGAGCACCTTTACTGTATGTATACAGGTCATACTAGTTGTCATTACCTTATAGGGTTTGTATAAGGATTAATTAGTTAGTACATGCAATGCTCAAAAAAATCTTTAGAAAAGTTAAGAACTATTCTTAAAACTCACAAGATAAACAATATTTAGTAAGAAAATTTTGAAGATGAGTAACTAATCAAACAGCATAAGCTATTAAAGTACATTTAAAAAATCATCTTTCTGGGATCTTTCATTATGTACCTGACCTTCAGGCTACTATGATGACCCATCTTCTATCATTGCTTAAATATTGGTGTTCTAAGAGGATTGTTTTCTATTTTTCTCTTTCCTTCTTTTTAAAATTTTTATAGTTTTCCCTTGCAATTTTAGATTCCCTTTAGCAATCTGAACTATTTCATAGCCTCAAATATGACCCATACATGGTCAAATTCCCAATTTACTTCCAAGATATCATGTCTTTCCAGAATTGTATTTCCAATGATCCATTTGTTATTTCTATCAGTATGTTTGACTAAACTGTTCAATTAATGCAAAGTAAGATTCATTATATCTTCTTCAAAATCACTTCTTTGTTGAAATTCTTCATGTCGTGTAATGATATCATGATAATGATAATAATAATGTTATGTGATAATTTTAATGTGTGATAATAATAGTAATATAGTAATCACATTCATTCAACATATTATATCTAGACACCACTTTAAGAGCATTGCATGTACTAACTTATTAATCCTTATAACAGCCCTATAAGGTAATGACAACTAGTGTGACCTGTTTATAAGAAAAGTAAAGGACAAAAAATTTGATCAAATTTTCCAGTGATGCTGTGATAAAATTTAAAAAAAAATGTTGAAACTAGCTTTATAGTCTAACCACAAAGTCTTTCTTTAACTACAATTCTGTTTCCAAGCTTTAAAAAAAAAATCAAAGATATCCTTGAGTTATTCCTCCATCCTGTGTTCTTAAGTAATTCACCAAGTACTGCCTATTTAGTCTCTCAAGTAGTCAGTGCCCTTCTCATCCTTCTCCTACCCCTTTGTTTTGATTACCAACCACCATTACTTACACAAAGCATAGCAAAGAATTTCCACCTCCAATAGTTTTTGGATCTATAATGAGGCCACTGTAGTTGGGGATGATTCCATCATTCCTATGTTTAAAATCTTCCCATGACTTTTTGTACCCTAGAGGATGAAATTCACTCCCTTTATCAAAGTACACAAAGTCTTTTATGTTTTAAATTTGTACTACATTTTCAGATATTCTTCACTTGTCCTTCCACCAAATATATACTTTGGGTCATACTGAACTACTTGTTTTTACCTAAGTATGCATTTGTGAGTGTGTGTTTGTGCGTGTACACAAACATACAGCTAGGAATTCCTCAATGGTGTGATTATACTCTATGGGACTCTATTTTTTTTTTGTCTTAATAATATACATTTCCCCACATTTGGGAGCTATTCAGTAAGTTTTGATTAAACACTCAAATGAAGTATCAAGTGAAAATATCACCCTTGTGGTTCAATAGGCCACACCTGTCAGGAGTAAGATATACAGAACAATTACTACACATTAGCATTGTTATACTCATAGTAAAATAATTTGGAGTAGAATTCCCTGTAATTATTTAATTAGTCTACATATTTATCTTATGGATCTATTAAATATGCATTTAATGTGAACCTTACTAAATCACCTTTTAAAAAACAGATGAAAGCATTAAAAATTCTAAGTAGAAAGAAGAAACTAAAACTAATCCAAAACAATGCTTCTTGACAATTTTCTTACTATAAAGCGTTTTTTGAGTTATCCACAACAATCACTCAAAAATCAAAGTTATGTAACTAGAAGTAATGCAGCAGTGACCCAAGTCATTCAGCTACCCAAACACCTGGCAGGTAAAGTGACAGCATCTAAATCATAGATTAGCTAGAATGAGAAAAATAAAACTTTTGTACTAGAACAGTTGCTTGATAAATGCATCCTACTTTACTTCAATGTTTACTTAAGATAAATGGCCAGACTTTGCAATGACTTTGCCTTGACATTTATCTCACAGTTGGCCGACATTTTCTTGCAACAAAAATCTATTCCTTTCTATTATCTTGCAGCTCATTATTGTTCAGTCTTCTGAATAAGAATTTCCTATAAATTTTTAAACTTATGGCATAAAAGGACAAACTCTCAAACAAAGAACTTTAGGGGCAAGGTTTGCAATTAAAATTAAAAATAATAGACCTATAAGTTTTATGGGCATTACTTAACAGACACATCCTCTAGGGGAAAATGTTTTGAGTAGCAAAGCAAATGCTAGCTATTTTTCTTTTTTCATTTGAAAATTCTCTAAAGTGCACATAAACTCACTAGAAAGTTCATAGACTTAGAGTTTGAGGAGTTACAACAAGAGTTTAGTCATTACCATACTGGTCACATCTTATTGAATTAGGTGGAGCAGCCACATGGCCAGTTACTTAGAGAACTGAACAAGTTGCCAGGAATTTGTAATCATTGGCATTCCTTTCACTAAAGATTTTTTTCCAAGTATTGTTGTTCCTGGGGCTATAGGAAGTTTTCCAGAGCATAACAGAGAAGGAAGAATAAAAGAGCAAATCCTCTAAAAGCATTTAAAAGCATTGCATGTATGAATAGTGCATTTTAAAAGAGTTAGACAATGAATTGTTAGGCTTGGCACACCCCTCCATGACTATTCAAATTAGTTGTCTCATTTTGTGGATGAAGAATCTAAGGAATAGTATATTTTTGTGACTTATCCAAGTGTCCTTAGATAGGAGGGAAAAATGCAGCCATGCAACACTAGTAATTTTTCCTGTAATGTCTAAACTGGTGTTCTCCCTACAAATCATTGTTCTGAGAAGTCACATAGAAATTTTTTAGACAGATTTCTTGATTTCTTCTAACCTGGTGTGAAGTTAAAAAGCTTCTGCATTTTTACAGTCCAGGGGATTCTGATGTAGCTGATGTAGGAACATACATAGAAAAATATTGTTCTACATCATACTTCTTCATAAACACAAAATAATATTTCCATTGCTTTGGCTATCATACTGGAAAGTTAGCTTTCTTAATAGTAGAACTTCCTAGATATTCAGTTTTATTTTTGTAATTTTCTTTGTTGGTTCTTTTCAGTTATATATTCAGTTTTAGAATTCTTAATGCACACTAACATGAGAAGAACATGTAGACGGGGTGTGTATGTCTGTGTATGTTTTGAGGTGAAAGATATAAATGAAAATGGTTTGGGTAAGACTTTGGTCACAAATAAGAGAAGAAGGGGAATAAATCAAAATGATGCAAGATTCAATCATTTTTATATTTTAGAGTACTTTTGTACCATATACAATCTTTATAATATGGGTCAGTGTATGTGCAAGTCAATGAAAAGTTTCTTAAAAAGTACAGGCTTTGGGTAGGGGTTGTGGCTCAGCAGTAGAGCGCTCACCTTGCACGTGTGAGGCCCTGGGTTTGATCCTCAGCACTACCTAAAAATATGATGTGATTCTGCAATTTGTATTTGGGGTAAAAATGGAAGTGCATAACTCACTTGAATCAAATGTATGAAAGATGAAAAAAATAAAATAAAAAAAAATAAAGTAAAGGTATTGTGTTCAACTACAACTAAAAAATAAATATTAAAAAATGTAGAGGTTCTATGCTAATTTATGCCATAGGGAAAGAGAAGATATTGCGATGTGCTCCTTGTTCTAATGCTGCCACCAGCACTCTCAATTTTTCTTTGCTATCCTTTCTGTGCCCCCAGTGTCTTACATCACTTTCCAGATGATTCAGTATGATGCTCTTTAGGACCTCCAGTCAGCATTGCTCTCTAGCGCACAGACTAACTTTCAGCACTCAGCTTAGAACTACTTGATCTTCATGGAGCTATGAGACCATAGGTCAAATATCAGGATAATGACAAAAACAGAACTCATAAAGTAGAGTGACTACCACAGACAGCTAGTCTGTGCAAGCAACTTTCCTAGTGGTGTTATCCCTGAGCTAACGACACTGAGGCAACTGTTCTATCCCAAAATCAGTATTTCTGGATCCCTTTCCCTATTGCCAGTTCAGATTGGCAGCATTTATGCCATTACAACTTGTAAATGGATCCAGGTATGTGATAAAAGCGTATGCTGTGCAGTTGAGTTGTTTGTCAACCTGAAAGTATATTCACTTTTTGTTGTTGTTGTTGTTCTAATCTCAGTGAAACTGGCTGAGGTTCTCTGGTGCATCTTACTTTATGCACAGCATGTGGATGGCATCTGCAAAATCCTTCCAAAAACTCTCCCTCCAAAGGTAAAACTGACTGGTGCCCACTTTGTGTACTCCCAGGTCCAGCAGCTTCATCCATTTCTTACTCTGCAGTGCCCCATTGCCGTTAGGTTGTCTCACACAGCAGTAGGGCACTTAAGTTATTATATGTCTATACATTTGTACCGTAGATGGTCAGAAAGCTTACATATTTTTCATGTTCCACAATTTTGTAGATTCTATGTTTATTTGTTATATATATATATATATATATATCATATCTAGGAGCCAAAGATATTATTGCTAAGAGCATTCTATAAATAATGTCTTTTACTTTCAATATCTGTAGTTTCATTTACCAGGAAGTCCAGTAGACGCCTGGGGTTTCTACCTTTTTCAAGAACATTAAACTACTTGCTCTCCTTCCCTATCTTTTCAGAGGCCTTCCCATTTGTGTTTCCTTTCAAAGGCAGCACAGGTTCACAAGGAAGCTCTTTTAACCCCTTTCTTCCCTGTATTAAAAGAGAGAATTTAACTGAAAACACTTCAAACACTCTTGTAACCATGATGTAGTTATAAATCTAATTATTAAGTTAATTCAACCACTCTAAGAGAGTGATTAAGATCAATTTGACTTCCAAAGTAAGGATGGAGTAAGGTAGAGTAATATCTTTGACGGCTGGATGTGGGACACTGCTTCAGTATTCTGTAACACAACAGTGGCATTGGTCATTTTTCTCTTTAGGCTCCAATGTAGGAGCATTCTCCAAGAGTGGAGGAAATAAAACAAAGGAGGCTAAGAGCTTTCTGAGTTTGCCGATGATTAAATGTGATTAGACAATCAGCACCTGAGAGGAGAGGATTACTGTATAAATGATGTTAACAATGTGGTGTAGCTAGACACCATTAGAATAAAGAATGGGATCACAAAGAATAGACAGGCATCTACATAATTATGAGAGAAAAAGATCCAAGAATCATAATGGCAACTAGTATAACAATATAAAATCAGGAAAAATATATGATATAATAAATTCCATCAAATTTTTTATGATTTTAAGGTTCTAGGAAGAAGTTTGAAATTATTTTATAGTAAAAGCAAATGTGAAAGGAAAAGCAATATAGAGTATAAAGGTGTTTGTAAAAATAAATCCTTAAGAAACTAGGAATGTTAAAAATATCTGTGAAAAAATTAATAATTTCCAAAATAATGATCTACAATGGTTAACATTTATCCATCTCCAAAGAGAACAGAGTTGAAGAAGTATCTAGAAAGGCTTAAAGAATAACAGACAATAAATTCATTCTTAAAAGAAATGTGGTTAAATAGTAGAATGATCTATATTGTGAAGTTTGCTTCAATGAAGAGTATTTTAAAATAGATTAACGTTCATGTGGGCAAATTTTACAATAAGAGGGAAAAAATTCCCTATATATCCCTTGTTATTCCTATAACCCCATGGCAAAAATCCACAGAACACTACTTAAATTTTAATGCTTATTAGATACAAAATAAATATTAAAATGTAATCACAAGGCTGCATACTTGGCCATTTAAAGCATTTTTATAAAAACACAGCATAGAAAACATAATGACTATTATTTATTTTCTTGAACTCTCTGCTTTTGTGTTTTACATGGTCATTTTTACCAAATGAATTTCATCTTTTTAATGCAGTAAATGTCTAGCTTAGTAATATCTTTGTAGATGTTAAGTATGCTACAGGTTCCAGGTAAACGTTAGCATACGTAAAATGATAAAGGCTTGCTTAAAAACTTAAATCATTATTTTAAAATAATTTATTAAAATGTTAATGATGCTAAAACATCTAACAATTCAAATTAATCATTCTTTATTTAATAGATCTAAATATTATATGTTGTATGATTAAATTTAAATTAATATGTAAATGTTATTATTGAAATCTTTGGAACATGAAATGAATTTGAGTAGGTGTTCATATTCTATCAATTATACTGGGATTCAATAGTTATTGTATTCAAAAGTTTATTTCAAGGAAGGCCCTCTATGAGTGACTTTGTACTGTGCAATCTTTTTTTTTTTTTTTATTGGTTATTCAAAACATTACAAAGATTGCAGAATCACATCGGTTACACATTCACATTTTTACATAACTGTGCAATCTTATATTAAGAAATGTTTTAAGTTAGATCAGCGCCATTCTTTGTGATTGGATAATTGAATAAGAGCAAGAAAAAGATTTTGTCAGTTGCTGCTTTAACAAAATGAGAAATAGTAATAGAGTTATTAGGTTATTATTTTATGAAAATAATAGATACAATGTGTTTTATTTATTTTTAGTATTAAAATTACATTCAATATATGATTATAAAAATATAAGACAACTAAAGTGGAATTGACTGGGCTATCTTTCAGAATACTCACCTCGATAAGCCTACTCCAACCATGCTGGTATGGCATGGAATATTTTGGCGATTCCAATTTAGGAACTGTATGACTCACAAGAAAATCAGCCTCACGGCTTTATATTCACACTTTGAATAAAAAGTAACATTTTTTTTCAGTACAGAGGATATATTGTAGGACAAGGTGGGAATTTAATTCACAAACTAAATTCAAAGCAAGCGCTAGAAATTAATAATCTTACAAGGAATTAAGTTAGAAATTAGACTCAGAATAATAAACAGTGTAATGAGATGGACAGTTGCTTTAGGTTATTGTTAAAATCTCTTCCAACCCTAAGATTCTGTATATATATATATATATATATATATATATATATATATATATATATATTGATTTCAAAATATATATATTTTGATTTCAGGATATGTCAAGCTCCATCATATCCATCCTTCTTCTTTAGTTAGCTGCGTTCTATGTAACTGTCATTTTTATGCAGTATGTTCATGGTCCAGAGTAAAATCTTTGCTCCAAAATAAAACAGTATCAGCCTTCGGGTGGGTGCACATGCAGGTGTGCATGCAGGTGGTTTTTTAAACATCATTCTCTGGCTTCCTGCAAATGGTGTCATCACAGATCAAGATGGAGAAATGAGTCTAAAGAAAACTGGCACAAAGACACTCTTGGGTTATTTAGGGAAGGAATGCATGTGCCTGATGTCACGTACTAAACATGTAACACCTTATATTCCATTTAGCAGAAAACACATTCTGCTTCAGCATGATAAACACTCTTGGGGTTTTATCCATTATAGAGTTCAACCACTACTCTCTTTCACATAATTGTGTTTTATCATTTTTACTATGTTCAAATTAAGTTTTCAGGTGCACAAAATTCTACCGAACAAGGGTAATCAGTATAGATATTATCATCACTGGAAACCAGGCAAAGCATACAAGATATAAAATAACTAGAGGTAAAACTTTACCAGGTTTTAAATTTATCTCTTCAAAGTAACAACACTGCTAATGCTTAACACACATTACCAAAGGGTGATACTGCTTGGTCTCACTACATTAAACATTTATAAATTCATTACTTAGTACTTAAAACATTCATTTATATTTTCTTACATGGAATTACTATGCATTTAGGTTTTATTCATTTAAAAATGTTCCACTGCATTAGGTCTTCAAAGGGATTTCCAAAGTGTTCAATTACTTCTTCTAACTGTGGCTTTTTCTGTTTTTTTGGAAAAGAGCCAGGTTCCCAGTCTTTGCAGTTACTCTTACTCTCTTCATCCACTTGTTCCAGGGGTTGTGAAAAGAGGTTTTCTTTCATGACTGCCTCAACAGCGAGAGTTCCTTTCTAGCTTTAAAACATTCAGGCTTAAAAAAAAAAATTAAACTGGCATCTTTATAAAGCCGTAGCTTTTGCTCAGCGAGGAATCAAACCCTCTGAACAATGAATGCTTGTCTAAAGCAACTATTCACAGAAGGTACTGCCTTCTGGGGAATGGGAAAAAGTTTTTACCTAGTGACAAACGGGACTAGCATAACAGAATAGAACTGCATCCAATCCAAAGTGCTGTGTGCTTCCAGCTCTGAAGATCGGTTTTAGCCCCTCTGCTATTGACCCATTACAGAAAGAAGAGAGTTAAAGCATATCAAAGAAGACCAAGCGCCTTCCAGATGCAATCATGTGACTTCCTTTTAAATACCTTTAATTTACAGATTTTAAAAATGTTCAGACAGGCTCGAGGCTTATCCACATGTGTGAATGAAAACTTGATGATTGAGCTCTAGTGTGAGTCTGGGAGACAAAAAGGACAAATCTTGAGAAAATCGTCTAGTACATATAAATAGCTTTAACAGTTACTTCAAAAATTTATTTTTATGTTATACTATTTAGGTATCAAAATTTTCAAAGGTCCCTGGAAGACTCCAAGCTTTGCAAATATTTCTCTATCACAGTCTCTCACTATTCTTTAGTCCCTGAAGCAAATAAACCAGTTAGAAATAAATTTTTAAAAGAAATGTTTGATTTCCTTTTCTCATTAGATTTAGCCACCAGTTTTTGTTTCAGTGATACAGCATTTCAACTTCTTAATCCTGTTCTTGATTCTACTGGTGAAGGAAGAGGTGAATATTTTTGCTTCTTGGGCTCCAGCATCTCTTCTCCCTCTGAGTCCCCCTTAGTTACATGAGTGAGGTCTCACTGGCACTTAGAGAGACTTTAAATTGGACTACTCAAGGAAAGTGGATCAAATCAAGGGAATAGAAGGGGCAAAGGTGGCACCAGAAATGAGACAGGAGAGGGTTAGAGTGGGAATGTGCACACACAGGGTCTGTCAGAGAAGAGATAGAAAATTTTAGAATGAGAAGAGGCCTGCCATTGTTTGAATGTGTCCCAGACAAAATCCAGGTATCTCCATTGACCAATATAGAATTAAGAGGAGATTAGGCAATAAGGATTCCTTCCTGAAGAATGCGATTAAAACCTTAGGAAAAAGGCTTCACACTGCATCTGGCTGGTTTTCTAGCTTGTACAAAGACACAGTTTCCCTGTCCTCTGGAGGAAGCAGCAATCAGGGCCATCTTGAAGATACAGAGCAGCTCTTCTAAAAGGAAGCTCCTGATGCCTTGATTTTAGACTTAGTAGCCTCCATAAACTGTAAGAAGTATTTCTGATTTTTACAAATCCCCCAGTCTATAGTGTTCTGTTAAAACAACAAAAAATCGAGTAAGACAGGACCATGGATTACTTGTGGGGCTGCCTTGTCCAGTACCCCATAGTTACTAAGTGGCAGAATCAGGAAAATTGGTAACTAAATGAGATGATGGACATGTTGTATCCACAATAGGAACCATTACATCAATAACATCATGTCCTGGGCCTTAAATATGCAAACTAAAACTTGCTTTAAAAAAAAAAGACTCTTCTTTTAGAGCATAAACATTACATTTCTTGAACATACCTTTAAAAGACTCCCTGTGCATTAAGTAGTACATTATTGTTTTGTATAAACATGAACAAAACATGCTACTTTTAAGTCAGTTCTACTTCTTGAAAAGGAGAAAATTATCTGATTGCCTCATATATGGTCACCTGAAGACCATATATAGAAATGTGGGGAATGCAATATTTCTACTCTAGATATTTCCCATACTTTATTCTATGTTTAGTTTTTGTATTTGTAGATGTGAGTTTTTTTTTCTTTCTCTCTCCCCTCAATGTTTCCTCTTCCAAAGTCCAATGATGTGTTCTGAAATGACAGCTTTTCTACAGACAGCATAAAATATAAAGGAGGCTAAATTTTATGACAAGTTCTTCACAAATTGCTTCATATATCTGATTTATCTGGAGTGCCATTGCTTCTCTTGATGTCTCTATTCAGCTTTCTCCAATAGTAGTTTTTTATACATAATATTTCTCTTCATTCTGTGCTTACACTAATTTTCTATTCCAAAAACTGTACTAAAGAATCCACTAAATATGGCATTTGGAAGCAATAGGTTTTAACCCAGCTTTAGGAACTGGAGAGGGTTAGGGTTAGAATCAATTCAGAAATTTTAAGAAATTAGCTAATAAAATTGTCTAATGTAAATTATGTCCATTATTACTGCTAATAATGTTGAATTTCTTAGAAGTGGTGCTATAAGTGCTTAAGTAATTCAGTTTCCATTTTCTTTCTGTTTCTTTATTATTCAGGGGAGTATGTTTTATTGGAGATTTCTCTTCTCCCTGTACATTACAGAATGGCCTGCTTTACCACTCTCCAGCAGTTCCTAATGTTATATATAAAATGAAAGAAGTGGCACTCAAACTAAAATATTGTACCACTTTTCTAACATTTTAAGCATTAGAAAAAGAAAAGATAGATACACCTGTTTTTTTTCTATCCAAGCCCTGTTTTATCATTATTTCTAAATTCAATAAACAATTATGTACACTGTAAATATATTTATAAATATTCTATTATATTATGGATTAAATGATTACTTAGAAGGACTTAGATGTTTCAACATTAGATATATTTGCTGTATTTAGGTTGCTCCTTCCCTATTAACATTATCCTGAAAATTCAATCAGTGATACTCATGAAAAAAGGTTTTATAACTCACTGTTTATTGATCAAAAGCAGTTTAATCTGTTATATAAAAAGGTAATAAATTCAAACTAAAAGCAGATATGCATGTTCGTAGGGGTGATTATCCACCTGACATTTTAATGATCATGATAAAGTAAAAATAAGATTTATAGATATTATGTATATAACTTTATAATAGAAACTAATCAAATTTAAAAAATTCTTTCCTACCCCCATTCAGTGGGAATTAAGGATAAGCAGGTATTTGACAATAGTTATCATTATTTTATTTAGTCACAGGAAAGACAGCTTTCAAGGTGAAAATTATTAAATAGGACATAAATGGTCATTTTATATAGAAAAGACAATTTTTAATGAAGGTAAAATAGGCCTGAAACTTCAAGCACTGACAGATAATCAACACATCTAAAACACTAAAAAAAAAAAGTAGAACTTAAACCAAATAGAAATAGACCTGAAATATAAGACTTGGATTTAATATCTCAGATATATTTTGTTATTTGATATTGAGGTGAACAATAATAAGAATAATAAGCATTTTATAGCCAATGTTATGCCATTGAACTGAAGTCATTTTTTCAAAAAAATTGTAGTATGTATAATGAAAATAGGCCACAACATAAAATGTGTATATAAATTAAAAAGGCAGAAATTGCATATAGCATATGATTTTTACCAAGATACATTTAAATTACATACTAATTTAATAAGCTTTGTCTTCAAAAAGAGAGAAAAAAGCATCAAAAAACAAAGCAAATATCAGTCACTAATAAGAGAATTAAATTATTTTCCTTAGTGGGTCAAAGAAAAAAATAATTAATGTAAATGCACTGCACATCAAACTATATGACAAATCTATATTCAAAGTTAATTTGTAACATTAAATGTTTTATATCAGATGAGAATGAAATTTTATTTAATAATGAAAATAGCTTAATTAATGCACTACAAAGACTGCTTATAATTGATAAGCAATAATAAGAAACAAATAAAATGGTAAACGTAAGTATAATTTAATGATTTTGAAAATACAAAATTATTTGGTTAATATATTAAGGTGTTAGGGGACAGACAGATGAGGATGGGAAGAACACAAGGTTAAGAAAATAGTTCTATAAAATGGGCCCATGGAACTGACCCCCCACATGTTTTATTTTCTAAGAAGCCATTTACCTCAGCTCTTCCTGGCCTCTGTGGACAGAATATGTCACATTCTTCAGCAAACTACCTGTTCTCGACAGGAGAAATGCAGGGCCAAAAGAATGTTGATAAGAGGAACCCAAGTTACCCTGCAGGAGAAGACTTGTGACCAGACCCTAAAACTGTAAGAGATAAGGATAGTTTTCCCTAACCATAAAATCTGTAAGGATGCATGTTTGAGAACCCAATTAGAACTGGTCCGCATGGGCCAAGGTGACCTAGAATTGTCATGACAGTGGGGACTCCGAAGTCTGATAGCACCCTGCTGTCAGTCAAAAGTCAAGAGATGGAGAGTGTCCCCTCTCCTTTTCCTATCCCTTCAATGAACTCATTTCTGTTACTCTGAGTGAAATGTGTGAAATCTTTCTGACTTAATCACAAGAATCAGGGTTTGAAGAAAAGTTTTTACAGAAGTTTCACAGAAGGCCCCAGCTTCATAATAACATGACATAATTTTTGAAAGAATATAAGGAATTTAAATAACACTCACAAATAAAGAAAATAAAACACAAAATCAAGATGGATAAAAATGAAAATGATAACTAATATTGACCTAGCATGTACTATATTTCAGACATGCTTATTAGCACATTATCTGTGCTAATTTTCAGTTTACTTTTAAACCACATGAGGTAGGCCCTGTCCTTTTCCCTCTTTCAGGCAATGGAACACTGAAATGAGACAGTCTAAGGAGAGTAGGACTGTACACATGATAACCAGGAGTAGGAGAGTGGGTTCTCCCATGTGCTCTCAGTGTTTCTGTTTAAATTTCTAACTTCTGCTATGATAGTTTTTTTTTTTTTTTCTTTTCATCCCTGAATCAGTTTGCTGTATTGCATAGTCTTGTGTTATACATCCATTGCTTATAATGATTATACTTATGGGCTTTGTTTTTTTGTTTTATTTAAAAACATTCTATTTAAGAATGTAAATCCTTTAAAGACAGAGGGTATTTGTTTTATTTTATATTCTGAAGATCTAGTAAAGTGCTTGAATCACAACAATCACTCAGAAATTGGAGGCTCAATACATTAATGAATAAATAGGTATATGAATTCTGTAGGGCACATTTAACATTACACAGTAACCTGAAGACTTGGTCTAGGATTATAGTCTCTGGTAGACTGAAAACAGCTGCTAGACTATATTTCATGAAGGCCAAGACCACACCTGCCTCTTCCATGTTTGTTACAACATTGGCACTGAGCACAATGCCCAGACAGAAGTGCTCAGTAAAGAAGAGCTGATGGATTGAATGAGTGGATGAATCTGTCCACACCTCCTGCCCACAAAGGGTAAGAAGACCCTTAGGCTAAAAAGGCCTTAAGACCTAAAAGTCACATTGGTGAAATTGACCCTGAAATAAAGGAAGAGTCAGTCTTCTGACTACCTCACTCGGCACAGTAACGTATTGCAGCACTTTATGATACCCTGGACTTTATGTAGCACTATTAAATATAACTAAACTTGAGAAATAAATCTGCTTTTGTATGATTTATTAATTTTATATCTTATATCAAATTATGTTCACAAATAACACAGCTTCACAATTTCCCTTGGGTCATAATTTAATACTGGAAATAAATATCATGTACGATTTATGTTACTGGGTATATCCAATCAAATATTGAATAGTTTTAGAGAAAGCTTTTAAAAATTGATAGTAAACATGAAACATGTGATATTTTTTTTAGCACTGCAATTATTATTTATTTAAATGTGTTTGTAAACAAATTTATTTTCCTTAATTTGAATAATTCAGGATTTTTCCTGTTTTCATTATAAAATATAAAGGCTTTACTTTGTCCATTTAATGTAGTCATAACTCTAACAGTACTTTGTATAAAATAGGTTTAAAGTTTCTAAACTATAAAAATTAGTAAAATGACCAAATGGTATGAAAATAAATGCATGACTTTAATGCTTCTTTGACATGTAAAATCTCTAAAATCTAGGATAATCCTGAAGACTAAGTATAAAATTAATTTTATGGGGATGTAAACTTGTGAGTCATTTTGACATCTTTGGACCAGAGTAGAAATTATTTTTCCATGGACCAGGAAAAAGCCTTTCTAGTTAATCTGATTTGGTACTTAGTTTCAAATAATTTTTTAAAAGTCTTTAACTCCTTGGTATATTTTCATTGATGATTGGGCTTTAGAATATGCTTGACTGGATAGAGATTATATGAAGAGAAAAGAACTGTAAGAGGAAGACACAGAATATTTTTAGTGTTTTATATTTTTAAGATTTTGATTTTATTAAATGTTCACTTGCTCTTTAATTTGTTTTGTCTCTACTCTTTTCTCCAAGTGACCTTCACAAAGAAAAATTAGTAAGTAATTTTTGGTGATCCTTTCTAGATATTTCAAGTGGTATACTGAGTATTAAAAATTTTAAATAATTTTTACATTTTAAGTATAGTGTCATCATCTCCCCAACATCTTTAAATTCCTGGTGTCTGCACAGTAAAGTCAGGATCATTCCACTGGAATATCCTCTGACAGTTTCCTTCTAGATCCTATTTCCCTTCTGCCAAAACCTGGCATGTTAAGGAACACATAGGAGTGGCTGTCCAGATTTCTTTTCCTTTCTATCCTGTCTTAATCAATTGGGAGTTAAGGGAAAGAAATTTTGCTTAATTAACAGCAGTAATTGCTAAATACTTGGAAAGTTGTGAAGAAGCTCAAGGGCAAAAGTGAGAAAATTTTCAACAAGCAACTCTGCAAAGATGAAATACCAATGAAAGAAAAGGAAAGATCAGCAGTAGACTCAGACTTTCAGTTGTTTGTAATAGCCTCTTCCTTATCCAAGTGTACTTCCTAAAGGATCTTAGAAAACTGCAAGTCCTCGTTTTAAATAAGAATTTTAAAAAGCATTTCCAGTCAGTCATATAACAATATCTATATTATCAAGGATCAATTTTTTAAAAATATATTTTAGAAGGCTAGGGAAGTAGCTCAGTGTTAAATCATTTGCATAGTATGTGTGAGACCCTGGGTTCAATTCCTAGCACCAAGACAAACACAAAATATAAAAATTCCTTTTATAATATGTGATAGGACAAAAATGCAAAACAGCTATTACTCAATTACTCAAAAATGAATTAAACACTCTGAGAAAATATTTCTAAACAATTTCTCACTGAGAGCTAATATTTAAAAAATATCCTTACAATAAAAATGCAATTATGGGATGATCCTTAAATCAGTGCTACTTGAAGTATGGTATGTAAACTATTAGTTCCCATATCCCATTTGATATCAGTTCAGAAAAGCAAAACAGGCATTTATAAACTTTTACAGAAATTTGACATGAGCAAGTTGTGCAAATGTATGGTTTTATTTAAAAAAAAATAGTGACATATTGAGAGGGGGAAAAAAGCCTCTTCCTTTCAAGGTAGCTTGAAAAGCATTAGGTTAATAATAAAAAAAGAAGTTGCTCACAAGCAGAATGCTAAGCCACATATCTCAACATGGGTTGTATTTTTAAGTGAAGGGAATGATGGAAAATATATACTATGAAAAAATGGTGTTTTAATAAAATTATTGACTTTTACTTAAATTTAGGTTGTGTTAAATTCAGACATAGATTCATGGTATGTGACCTGTGTAGTCACGTAGGGTCCTGCTTTAAGAAGGTCCCCACACTTGATTTAATGCTCTGCTATTGCCATCTGGAAATTATTCACAAATTTATCTTTGATTATTATTATTTTTTTGGAACAGGTTGACAGTGGAACAAGTACACGAGCATAGGAGATATATCTGATGTTCAATGCCACCATTTCTAGCAGCTCTGTTTCAATAGAGCTTTCCAAATGCGCCATGGTAATAGAGTCCTGGTGGACACACTTCTAGTTAGACATGTTACTTTATTTCTCAGTTTTCTCATTTTTAAAGTAAGGATCATATCTACCTTGTAGAATGACTATGGGTAATAAGTCACATATAGCATTTTAGCCATGGACAGATGCAGTCCAAGAAATGCTCCCAATACACAGAACTGAATATGTCAAGAATTTCACCTTTCTCCTTAGACTTATTATAATACCAGTTTCTGATACTTTTCTGAAATTTAAAAATAGAAGATATTCAAGAATTGCATGATAAAAAAAGATAGATGTGTTCATCACTTTCTTATTACTCTGACCAAAATTCTTGACAAAAATAACATATAGAAGAAAAGTTTATTTGAGGATCACGGTTTCAGAGGTATTAGTCCATGTTTAGCCAATTCCATCAATCTGGGCCTAAAGTGAGGCAGAACATCATAGCAGAAGGTTGTGGTGGAGGAAAGCTGCTCAGTTCATGGCAGCCAGGAAGCATTGACTGAGAGGAAGGAGCCCTGGACAGATGCAGTCCAAGTAATGCTCCCAATGACTTATTTCCTTCAACCATGTTGCACCTGACTACAGTTACCACCATTCATTAAGTTCATTCCATTATTAATCCATCAATGGATTAATCCATTGATGAGGTTACAGTTCTCATAATCTACTCATTTCACTTTCCTGCATTGCCTAACACATGAGCTCTGCAAAGGACATTAAAAGTCTAAGCCAAACAACAGGCATTACTAAAGTTAAAGAAAAGACAAAATCAAAACTATTGTTCACTTCGAGTTTCTCAGCACAGAACTTGAAAACAGCACCAATGTGGAAGAACGGTATATCTCCCACCTTTTCCAGTATGTCACAAAAAGACAAGCATTAAACCTACCACTTCCTTTTTCAAATCTGTCTCTGATGGTTTACCTGGATTGCTGAATTTGTAGAGGGTGGCTTCATAGGAGGTGTGGAAAAAGAAAGAAATGATCATTTTAAGAAAGGGAATAGGAAAGACAGAATGAGATGGACATTATTACTCTAAGTACATGTATGAAGACACAAATGTTTTGACTCTCTATTGTATACAACCAGAGATAGACAAATTGTGCTCTGTATGTGTAATAGTAATTGAAATGCATTCTGCTGTCATATATAACAAATTAGAATAAATTACAAATAAACAACAAAAAGGAAAGATATGAAGACTAAGAACATAATTCCTTTTTTGTAATGAGATATAAGAATTCTAAATTATTCTTTAATTTAAACACTGAATTTTGTCAGAGATTAACATGTGTTCTGTATACAGGTGATTGGCATCCCAGAAGAATGAATGTCACTAGCTTCTATAATTCTTAGAATCAAGTTCCAGAATAGTAGACTGGGAGCTAGGAATTCCAGCAAACAGCAAAGATGAAGCTACATCATTGTGAAGCAAAAATAATTTTCTGAAATATTTTACATCCCCCTCCAATTCCTATTCATTACTTCCCAATCAAACAGATCAACAAAACTCTTTCTTCAAGAAGTCCTTTCCATAACTGCAATCCAGTCTTTCCATAATTACGATTAGTATTTGTTTAAACATTACTATACACAAGACATGGTTCTCTAAATTTACATTGATTAACTCATGACAAAACCATGAAGAGGCTACTTTCATTAATATATCCATCTTATAGTAAAGGAAACTCAAGCACAGTAAGGTTCAATACTTTGTGAAAGGATACCCAAGTTAGAGGTAGCAAAATCAAGACCCAAACACTAGCAATCAGACTTCAGGGCCTCTACTCTTTCATACTTCACTTTACTACTTCTGCCACACCTACCAAGAAAAATAAGATCAATCCCCCATCCAATTTTCTACAACTGGAACTTAGGAGATAGCCAGAAATATTTGGGACAAAGTAAATAAATGTATATGTCAATCAAAGCCTCCAGTGCAGCTCATTCTCTGGGCTTTAGTTCCATGAGAATGTACTCATCTTCTCTTACAGGAAGCACTAAGTATTATAGGTACTTTAAATCAATATAACCATATGTCCTCACTATCCATTTTCCTCTCAAGAAGCCTACATCTTCATGAATGAAACTACTGTTGACCCCTTTTTTGAATAGATTTTTCCTCTTTTTTCTTTCCACTCCCTTGTTTTTCTTTGTCTACCTTTTCTAAATATCTTACCCAGAAAATCTCAAACTTGTAAGTATCTTAGGTAGTGAAATACTTCCACTGAATAACACTGGTAACTGTTTAATGGATTTCAATTTTACTGTCACATTTTTTTTGCCAGATTTATCTTCTTAAAACTGATGTTTTCACTATCTCATTGTGTAAGGCAGAATTATGACCCTCTCCCAAAGATATTTAGTCAGGAATCCTTGAAACCTGTGAACATGTTACCCTCTAAGGCAAAGGAGACTTTGAGCATATCATTAAGCTAAGGATATTAAGATCAAGTGATGTCTTGGATTTTTCTTGTTGGCTGAATTTAATAAGGTGGGTCTCTAAAAGTAATGATCCTTCTACTAGAAGGAATGTATGAACGAGAAGAAGGTACTGGAAAATGCAACCTTGTGACGTCAAAGATGGAAAGAGGAACCATGAACCAAAGAAGGCAGGCAACCTCTAGAAAATGGAATGGAGAAGTCAATGGATTCTTCCCAAAAGCTTCCAAAAGTAACATAGCCTATACAAGTTGAGCCCAGGAAGGCCTGTGTGGGACTTCTGACTTAGCTCTGAGATATAAATTTGTGTTGCTTTAAAGCACTAAGTTTGTGGTAAATTGTTGCAGCAGCAATAGAAAATGAATGTATTCTATCAGTAATCCAGTGATTCCCTAGAGAGTTTGGAAAATAGTCCTTAATTCCTGTTGTCTGTGTTATGTTCTCTTACATTTTCCCACACAATACCTATGGTTCTGTCTAGCATAGTCCTTGTTTTACATTCATAGTAGTATGGGAGCTGGTGAAGAGGAAGCAGTGGGGAGAAAATGACAAACATGTAAATGAGAAATATATTTCTTTTTCTGAAACTAGAATCACAGATAAGATGAATGTAATTAATTCAGGGGTGGAAGCAAAATTATGGTAGATTGTTAGTAATCTCAAGGAGAAAGAAATGATGTGATTCAATTCAGCAAATGAAAATTATGCCAATTGTACTTTACTGTAGGAAAAAAAACACAGTTATGTAGTTAATTGTGTTCCTAGAAGCAGAGGTGGATATAGTATGAAGTGAATAAAGCTTAAATATACTTGGTGACTTCATTTTTATGGCCCCTTTGACAGTCCTGAATGTGACCTGAGAGGCTCATACATTCTTGTAACCTTTGCATAAGTGAAATATTTCTACTGTAATTAGTTGAGGCTATTGTTCCTACCTTTTCTCTATAACATTTTAATTTCTATTGAATAGCACTGGAAGGAAACACTGTATTTATGATTTTTTATTCTTTTAAAAATTAATTGATTAATTTTTATGTGGTGCTGAGGATGGTACCTTGTGCCTCAAATGTGTTAGGCAAGTACTCTATCACTGAGCTACAACCCAGCCCCATAATTTCATATTCTAAGAGGTCTCTCAAAGTGTAGAAGCTTAAGATCATGTTAAAGTCTCATCCCTCTTTGCTTAATGAAAAGTGAAGATCAAGTAGAGTTTGGAAAGGAAGAAAGTACACTGTTTCATGGATTTTATGTTTCAGGATTTTCTAGTCACTAGAGAGAAAAACATTGAGAAGACTAAATTCAAAATACATAACTAATTTCTTGTTCAGATAATAACTTTTTTGATGTAGGATAATCTTACTGGCAAAATGATCTGCTAATGACATTTTATAGGATGACCAAAAGTGGTATTTTATGTAATGAATACATCTTTACTCATTACTTGCCATAGTGTCAGGATTTGAGTGAATGTTGCAGTTAAGAATATATGTTCTCCTGTTTTATGGAGCTCGTATATTCATGGCAGAGCAGCATATAATAAAAGGTTAATAAGTGGCCGGGATTGGTGGTGCACTTCTGTAATCCCAGCAGCTTGGAAGGCTGAGACAGGAGAATCACGATTTCAAAGCCAGCCTCAGTAATGGTGAGGTGATAAGCAACTCAGTGAGACCCTATCTCTAAATAATATACAAAAAATAGGGCTAGAGATGTGGCTCAGTTGTCTAGTGCCCCTGAGTTCAGTCCCTGGTACCAAAAAAAAAAAAAAAAAAAGCTAATAAATACTGTAGATCATTGTCCATAGAGATAAGTTGAAGTCTTCTTCAGACTGGATGATAATAGCAGCCCTTGCTGAAATGGTTACATTTAAGGAGAATCTTGAAAGAAGAGGAGTCATTCTTGCAGAGCTCTCTAGACAAAGAATTTCAGGCAGATGGAACATCAAGTTCAAAAGTTTTAGACAGAGTCAGTTATTTGGATTTATAGATTGATGTTTTCAAACTGTAACCATTTTGTTGGTCTTAAAATCAATTTGGTGAGCTGCAGCAATTTACTTTAAAAAATAGAACAGAAAAAATAAAAAAATAAGAATGCATTGCATATTTTAAGAATATAGTTTTCATAACATGATTGCTTCAGATGTGTGTGGATGAATATGTGTTGGGTCATGATATAAAACATACTGAATCATGGTATAAAACATATTTTCCTCTCTGAGTTCTAGGGAAAAAATATAAATTACACTGTTGTAAAGCTTGTAAAGCTTCAAGGGATCTGAATACTGTTCCATGTGAAATAAAACAATGATGGAATGTTTTAAGCCACATATACATATATGAAGAATATAAGCTGCTCAAAAGCTGAATCTACTAATTTGCTTTCATTTCTTTAGCAAGTTCAGAATTTCTAAATTTAAGAATTTAGAAAGCTAAAAATTAGACACCCAACAATGGTTTATTTTATTCCTGGGGTGTTTTCTCTGAGTTTCAAGTTGCAGTCCTGTTCCTAGAGATACTCTTATGTTTTAAGCTGCCTTAGGCAAAAGGAACACCCGGGAATGGACAAACTATGAAAAGATGCCTAAGCTGCTTGGCAGGCAGATGGCTTCCCAGAGTGATCAGGCTGCGAGTTTGGTGAGTGGGTCTCAAGCTAGGTTTCAGTGTCCGCTTTTCCCATGACTGAGCACCCTTTACCTTCCAGGAACCAAATGACCCCATGAAGTTTCCCTGAATCCACTGAATCTTCTCTTCTTTGTGCCTTATCAGCCAAATTCCAATAGCATTTGCTGTTTTGAATGGTAACTGCTTACTTTTAGGGTAATTGGGTACTTAGTACTGTGTCTAGTTTAAAATATTGGCATAAATAAATAGGGTAGTAGAATACTAACAAGGAATCAACAAGGTGAATACATTAGATGATAATGTCAGAAACTAGATATAGTTGGTATATAGAACAACTTAACAATAAAGATAGTTGGAACAGGATCTTAAAGTTCAGCTATATTCTGCCTGACACTCTGAGATTCTCTCAGCCCCTCATGTTTCAACTTGCTCTTAAGTCTTTTTATTTCTACTCTTAATAATCATATTCATTTTTCTTTTGTTATAGTTTGACTGTTGATAGTTCCTTAGCACCTGGTCTAACATTTGCAACCATCATTTTATTTCAGCATGACTTGCCTACTAAAGGAAACATCTTCCCTAACAATGTCCCCTGAATCATGACATCTTCCCTTCTGAAGGACATGGTCCATCTCTATCCGATTCACTGCCACCAAACTTAGGTTAACTGCACATTATGACTTAGTTTATCAAATGAGATTAGTCAATTAGCATATTAAGCAAGCATTCTGAACAATTCGTATGATAGTTTGAACATGCAAGACTGCACACAGCAATAATTAATGTTAAAAGAAAAGAGTAAATTCATTTATAAGATTGTGATTATTAAAAAATTAGTATTTCATACCTAAATATTAAAAGACTACTTAAAATTCATGTGAGTCATTGAATATGATAATTAAAAAATGTGGGAAGTATTTCTAAATAAATTACATTTCATAAAAACTAAGCAGAGATTGTATTTAAAAAACTGTGATTTTTAGCTATGTTTAAGAAACATAGAGAACTAGAGCACACTACTGATCAAGATTCCACTGCCTAGGCCAATATTTTCAATTAATACTTGTTTGCTAGTTGAGAGCTTCTGTGTCAACACAAATATCAAGCAATATAAGAAAATATGTCACGTGTTTGATTGAGCAGCACAGCTGAAAACCAAAATTTGTTTGTACATTTATATGTTTGATTTTTACTTCAATTTACCAGACATGATTGAGCTTTTCAATAAACATGGACTTTTGGAATATTTCCACTCAGACTAGGCAATTATAAAACTAAATAAGCCTCCTAAAGAAGGTCTGTCTCTATGTACCAATAGAAGTTAAATGATTAAATTTGAAGAATTCCAAGAGGAATCAAATCAAGTTTAAACACAATTATTTAGATCATACTGCCTTTGTTCCAGGCATCATTCTTTCATTTTGGAGGCATATTGTGGATAATTGGAAAATCATCAAGAGTCAGGGCTTTCATTTGCACACATATGCATTATTTTCTTGAATGTAGGACATGTACAAATATTATGAAAGTTATAATGCTTACAGTATTTTTGTTCTTCAATCTCCACTAGATTCCCTAACTCACAGACAGATGGAAATATAATTATTATTATTGAAAAAATGAAACATTACTTTTGAAAGGTGCACCCCTGGTTTAAAGTAATAAAATTGATATTTTATTAAAGTTGATAAAATTAAATAGAGTCAAAGCAACAAGGTTTATTTCAAGGTGGCTGAAATCTGAATTTTCATGACATGACAACCTTGTTCAAATTTACTGACAACAAAAGTGTTTTAATAAATATTATCTTGAGGATGCCTATTCTATTTGCCATTTAAATATATATGTTTTTAGCTTCTATTAAGCTTCCTGAATTAATATCCCTTGAATGTAAGAAAGTGAAGTACCAAAACAGATATATAAGAGACTGACTAAAGTTTTGCAAGGTTTAAAAAAGACACTGTGTTAACTTTTTTTTCCTGACAGTTAAGAGAATATGAGATTCAAACAAGAGAAATCATTCATAGGGATTATGTTCCTGGAAAAATAATAATTACAATCTTATCAATATTTTTAAATTCAAAAGTTAGGTACTTTTGAAAGTAATTTATTTCTCATCTAAATCAAGGGTTCTCAGTTTGGAGAATTTTCTGAACATAAAATATTAAAATAAAATAATATTGATATTTTCTGAATAACAGCAATAAAACAATTAAAAACAAACAGCCATTACCTAGGGTAACTAAACATTTTCAACGATAGCATCTGCATTTGCCATGAAACAAATATACAACAATTATAACCTTAGATTAAAGGATAATCCTAGAAACTGATCAAATTTAGAAGCCTTAACATTTACCAGCTCTAGGCTTTCATTTCCTTATCTGTGAAATGGGCACAAAAATAGCAGGTATCTCACCAGGCAGAGTGGCACACCTGTAATCCCAGCAGCTAGGGAGGCTGAGATAGGAAGATTCTGAGTTCAAAGTCAGCCTCAGCAACAGAGAGGTACTAAGCAACATAGTGAGACTCTGTGTCAAAATAAGATTAAAATAGTGCAGGAGATGAGCCTCAGTGGTTGAGTGCTCCTAACTTCAATTCCAGGTACACCCCTCCTCCAAAAAAATAGCAGCTATCTCATAGAGGTATTGTGAGAATCCACTGGGTTAATTTACACAAACATCAAATAGGTTAATAGACTTAAACCCAATAGGCTAATATATCTAAACACCAAAAAAGTCAGGTTTTAGACCTCATTATACCTAATATGTGATTCATTTCTATAATTTCCATCTTTCTTATGAACATTAAATAAATCAAAAGAAAAAAACAAAATATATTATGATAGTTTATGATGTGTATACCAAAGGGTAATGGTAAAGTGTTTTTATATCTGCAATTTTTGCTGTGCACAAAAAAAGACAGAATGACAGATAAAGGGATGAATAGATTTTCAAGCACAAAGCAACCATAATATAAGGCTAGTTGTAGAATCTAGGCACTGGGCATATAGAAGTTCTTTCAATTTTTTTGTCTTAAATTTTAAACAATAAAATAAAAATAGAAGTGTACACAATTTTAAAGAAACAATATTAAAAATTTAGCACCTACTTAGCAAGAAAAAAAAGTTAAAATAGAAAATAATCATTTTCAGGCATTTTCCCTAACACCTGTCTGGGAATTCCCATAGTTACATTGAATGTTTGCTTTTGGCTCCCTTGTTTAAAATTGCTAATTGTGATGGTGCCCATATAGGCATAAATATATTTTACCTGACTTCTGTTCAGCCACATACCAGAGGCTGTGGGAGGCCCTGGTTCCTGTGGGCACAACTTGCATCCAGTTCTAACATACTTAACCTATCTAAAGCTGGGCTGTGGGAGTTTGGGCATCATGCACAGATAGTCAGGAAATTACTAAGAATATAAGTTGGTTTCTAGTCTGAGCAAAGTTCTTGAAAAGCACCACCATTGAAAAGTAGGTACTTCTTGATGAAAATGTTGAAGAGAAATAGAGGATTAATTACACAAAATGAAACACAACCAAAATTGGCTGACTACATATTTGCCACGAAACATTTATTATAGTAGTTTTATTCTTGTGTCTAAAAAGCTTCTTCACAGCAAAGGAAACAATCAAGAATGTGAAAAGAGAGCCTATAGAATGGGAGAAAATCTTTGCCACCTATACCTCAGATATAGCATTAATCTCCAAGATATATAAAGAGCTCAAACAAACTTAACCCCAAACAAACAAATAACCCAAACAATAAATGGGCTAAAGAACTGAACTGACACTTCACAGAAGGAGAAATACAATTATTCAACAAATATATGAAAAAATGCTCAACATTGCTAGCAATTAGGAAAATGAAAATTAAAACTACACTGAGATTTCATCTCACTCCAATCACAATAGAAATTATCAAGAATACAAATAACAATAAATGTTGGTGAGAATATGGGGAAAAGGTACACTCATACATTCCTGGGAGGAATGCAAATTGGTGCAATCACTCTGGAAAGTATTATGGAAATTCCTTAGGAAACTTGAATGGAACCACCATTTGGCTCAATTATCCCCAAATCAGCATACTATACTGATGCAGCCACATCAATGTTTATAGCAGCTCAATTCACAATAGCTAAGTTATGGAACCAACATAGGTGCTCTTCAACAGATGAATAAAGAAAGAAAATGTAATACACATTGGAATAAACTCATCCATAAAGAAGAATGAAATTATGGCATTTGCCAGTAAATAGATGGAACTAGAGACTATCATGCTAAGTGAAATAAGCCAATCCAAAAAAACCAGAGGCCAAAAGTTTTCTCTGATATGCAGAGGCTAACTCACAATAAAGGGGAGAAGGGAGTGAGGGAAGAAACAAAGTTCACTACATTAAACAAAGGGGAATGAAGGGAAGGAGGGATGGTAATAGGAAGGACAATAATATGAATTGGACATAACTTTCCTATGTGCATGTATGAATACATGACCAGTATAACTCCACATCATATACAACCACAAAAGTGGGAAGTTGTACTCCATGTATGTATGATAAGCCAAAATACATTCTACTGTAATGTATAGTTTAAAAGAAAAAACAAAAAAATTTTAAAAAGTATCTTTGTGTATATGTATACATATATATTATGCACATTTATGAAATACATATATGTGTACATATATTACATACTAGACTCCTTATGGCTCTGTTAAACACTAAAATGTTTTATAAACTAATGCAATTTTTCATAATTCTCATATTCACTTTATAATCCCACACAAAATAGAGCTGAGGGTTACTTTTGTATTTAGTTTTTATTTTTGTTTTTAAACTGTTCCCATATCCTGTTTGATATGTGTCGTGGTAATTAAAACCTAAAGAATGACTCAGTGTGGAATTAGAGACAGTCATTGTGAAAATGACTGCAATATCACCAGAAGAATTAGAATTTTATTTTAGAAGTAAAAAAAAACTAGTTGTTTAAACAATATAATAATAAAAAGACAAATAATGCAAGTCTATCATGACAATAAATAGTAACATTCTAAATAAAATTTTTAAAAGTTTTAGTGATATGTCTTCTAAATGCCAACTACTTTCATTTTTGACTAGAGTATCAAAAAATGAAATATAGCAGTATAGTCATTTCTTCTATATGCACAGATAACAATGTAAATATCTATTGTAGGTAAATAAATTCTGCTTTAATCTTCTAGATATTTTCTGTAAACTTATCTTTTTCTGAATTATCTAGAAAATAATTATCAGTTCTTATTTCTGTATAAAGTTAATATCAAAGAAAGTACTTTTTTAGCAATATTATTTCTAAAACAATTTCAGCTATGCGGAGATAATATTCATCAGATCTTATAGGAGGTACATATGGTGAAAATAAGAGTGTCAATAGATTGTTTAATATTCTTATACAGTTCCAAAAAACATAGATCAAAATTTTGGAACTACAAATGCCCTTAAAAATATACTTTTATGAATGAGAAAAGTAATGTCCAAATAGTTAAATGAGGCTCCTCTCAAGACTATCTCAAGGTTGGTCAGTTAAATGGCAGGCTTGATTGGCTTAGTACATTTCTCCCAAGCCACACTACCAGTATTTGCAGTTGCCATTATTTTGCTAAACAGAAACAAGACTTTGGAAGGAAATCCACATGGAAAATAATTTACCTTAATATAGTTAGATGTCTATTTACATACAGGGAATAGTAAATGATTATATTAATTTTGAATTATTTATATGAGGTTTATGTAATTTACATATAGATTACAAATAATATACTCTGGCAAGCACAATAGGGAAGAATTAAGAGTAATATAGCAATACAGTATCCTCCACTGTAATTTTCTTGGTATTAGAAAACTTAAACAAGATTTCATTATATAAAATATTTATTGTGTGTCAGGCATTCTTCAGGCTGTTTCACAGTGCTTATGAACCCTTGTTCGTCTTGTTTACTAGATGGGGAAGAAACTGACATGTAGATAATATTTAAATACTATGTTTAGTAATTTGAGTAAGAGAGAAAAGGTCAAGAGAGGCATACTAGCAAAGTAGGAAAGAAGCTAGGACATTGGGTAATTAATTGTGGGGAAGAAGTGCAAGCAGTCACAGACAAAGAAACACTGGTTCCAAACCTGAGAATTTTGATGGATCTCTTGCTGTTCCTCTCCCACCCTCTCATTGAATCATTTATACAGTACAAAACAAATAAAAGAAACAAAATTCAAGTATAAAAAAACTTCTGGAATATTAACTTCAATAAACTTGCTCCCCTTATAGGATCTTGAAGAATGTCAATCCAAATTTCTAGAGATCAACCTAGATTATTTCTTGTCCTTCAATTCTCATATTTTATCACTCAAGTTCCATTATATCACCTGAAATGTAGGTATATCCTAGATAGACTCCCTTCATTCCCACTATTATTTTAATCCTCTTCATTTCTTTCGTTTGTACTATAGTATCCAGATTTGATTTCTCTAATAAGTCTCCTAGGATCCTGCAAAACAGGAAGCATCACCTACAAAATAAAATTTAAACTCAGTTGCTTAAAATCACTTCAAATGTTTTGTGGTCTGACCCTTACATCTTACCACTTACTTTCCTTCTCTATTTCCAACTTTATTCTCCAAGGAGATTTAACACTAGTAGTTTCAGGAACATTTCATGATTTTGCACTTCTGTGAATTTTTGCTGGTAAAATAGTAGCTAATATGCTTCTATTATGTGTTTCCTTTTTGGACCACAGACTGCATTATTGTGTGGTGGATAAATAAATGAGTTTATCATAGTCCTTCTTGATATATTTCAGTATCTCAAATAGAATGTTTCAGTATCTCAAATATTTCAATTACTCAAATAATATGTGGTTTGTTCTTCTCAATGATCCTTAAGCATATGGATCATTTAAACAACTATACACCGATACTCAATACTCTTGTTAGGCACTGGACAGGAAGGACAAATCATGTCTAATCCCTGCATAACGAGGTAGCATGCAACATTCAGGACAGATCAGAAATGTATTTACCTTCAGATCAGCTAACTACTTACTATGATGTTTGTTATTGGTACTTAACATGCAATAAGAAGGAGAGAAAGCAGTAAGGCAAGCAAGCCAGAGGGAGAATGAAACCCTTCTCCCCCAAAATGGTTGAATTGACTGACAGGTATGGTCTTCTCACATATTTTTAACCAAAGAGCTCTAATAAATATCTAATAAATACTATTTTATTTTTAAACATCCACTACATGAAGAAAACATTTATCAGATCCATTAAGTGTACATATACTTATGCACCACTTATTCCGTGCTTGGATTGTTTTAGATGACAGAGACATAGTAAAAAGCAAAACAGATAAGGTCTCTGTCCTCAAAGAGCTGCCCTTCCAGCAGGGAAACACAAGAGGAGCAGAAGGAATTTTCAGATGGTGTTAAGTAGTTTTTAAAAAATAACAGGATCATATAATAGAAACTAATGGAGAAGTGGTTTGGCTAATTTTGATAAAGTGATTAGGCCAGCCTTTGGCAAGAGGAGGAGATGCTTGAGTTGAGACCTGGATAAATGGACAGTAATCCAGGCAGGGACATGTGCAGGCCTGTGGTGGGGAAAAACGTGTGGAGTTCAAGAAATGGAGCAAAGGAAAATGAGGGAGTAGACACATGGTATAAAGTTAAAACAGAGTGATAGGCTCAGTGATACAGTGACTTAGAGGCATTTTTATGAATTGATGGGCAGCTAATGGGTAGTAGAGAATAAGCATGGATGTGATTGTTATTGAAGGGGGAGTATGCCCTCTCTGTTAGAGTCTGTAAACATGTCAAGATGGCGCCTGGCATTTCGAAGAGGGAGTGGTTTGTGAAGTAACACCAGCGAGCCATTAAGTGTAGAGATTCCTTATTGGTTGACTGATGTATCTAGTTTATGTTAATTAAGATAAGCTGTGTGGAATGTATATATACCCCTCCTGTCCTACAATAGGCTCCCACTCCTGCTGTATCAATCTACACAAGTTGCTCGTCACCCCCCAGTTATTTTGCTGCAGCCGGACCGCGGCAGATGATGGCCCATACCGGGAGCCCTAGGACACTCGGGGGTAAGTTGATGAGAAAAAGCTGCCAGTCCCTAGATAGAACAGGAGCAAATCTGCTCATCCCTAAGCAGATAGGGCGAGAGGAAAAATGGCCATTTTGAGAAAATGGAGAAGATTGATGCTGTATGTTTGTGTCTTGTTTAGTCTTAAAATGTTGTATTGTCTTTGAGACAAAAATATGGAAGGGACATTAAGTAAATTACTAAGAGAAGAAGGCACCCCAATGGAACCAAGAGCAGTTACGGCATGTATTGATAAAAGCCCAGGAACTCTAGTCAGAAAGAAGAAAGTTCAAAAGAAGAAGGATTATCAGGAAAAAAGTTGCAGCAAAAGGCTATTACTAAATACTTTTCCTTACCAGAGGATGCGGAAATTGGCGCGGTGGCTGCCACATGCACGAGCACGAGCCAGTCATGGCGCAGCAAGGACTTTCCAAGTGGTGGCAGCCGGCTCTTCCCCGACCCCCGCCTGGGGAGTGGGACACAACTGTGAGAGCCCAAATCCAAACCTGACCAGGAGGCACGGTCTCACAGGCTCTTGCTCCCTGTGCCCAGCGGCAGTTTGAGTTTGGACATTCCTGGACTCTCCCCAGGGCCATCTGGGGCTGCCCCAGGATGCTGCAGGCAAAGACGAGCCTGTGTCCCTGAAGTCTGATCATTTCCAAGGCCAGTAACTACAATGGTTCTCCCACACCTGGAAGCTAATGAATAATAAGCACTATTAAGGCTTATTTCAAATGTAAAAAAACCTTGAGATAATGTACTAAATTGTTCAGAAGGTTGTTTTCTTAGCACCTGCTGGAATACTACAGGATTTTCTTTAGCCAGCATTGCCGGAGTTCCTGCCTTCATCCCAGGGCCGGTGAGGACGAGGGTGGAAGAATTTCCAGTGTTGCTGAGAAATGGATGAGACTTAGGAGCTGTTGCTGTTTCTGCTGCTACAGCTTAGGCTAGCTGCCTGCAGAACTTATCTGGACTGTGATTTAAGCTAGCTGTCTGTGAAAAACCAGCCTCTACCTCAGAGCAAAGCCTGTCCAAGGAAGGGACATGACCTTTGTCCTTGGAAAAACCCACAGAGCACTCCTAGGCACATTCCCACTCTGCTGAGTTGTTTATCTACAAATAACAGAAGAGATCTGCTGCGCCAGGTGTCCCTGACTCAGTCAGGCTAGGTGGGGATCCATAGCAGCCCCCTAGCAGCCACCAATCAGCAAGAGACAGGGAAATACCTGAGATGCCAGATGACCCTCCCAGTAGTTTATGGTGTTGGGAAACTATGTAGTTCAACATGTACACCCCTCTTGGCTTAAACCAATCAGTTCAAATGAATACCCCTTTTGTACTGACCAATCACCCCTACCCAATTTGTTCCCACCAGTGAATGTGCTAATCATGTTTTAGAGTTGTTATTTGATTTTCCCGAGGTGTGTGATGATTTGCTATGATGTATGTGAAGTCCCTGCCCTCTCCAAAGAATGTATGAAAATGCTGCAAACCCTGGGTTCGGGGCCTCTCAGCGTCACCAGTTGCTGTGTGTGTGCGTGGAGGACCGAGCTAGCTCGCAATAAACACCTCTTTGCCGCTTACATCGATCTTGGGTCTCTGGTGGTCTTTGGGGGTCCCGAATTCGAGCATAACACCTGCAGAACTTACCTGGATTGTGATTTACCTGGAATGTGAGTTAATCTATTGGGACACTGCTTTACCTGGACTGAGACAACAAACTGTAATCTACAACAAATTGTAACTCGGTATCTTTGCAAACAGTGTCATTGCTGGTATAATTTTTCCAAGGGCTTCTTGCATGGAGCCATCAATTGGCTTGGTATTGTGGCATTTTGTATCCTCCCCTTCTGCTTGTACCAGATTATTTATGGTGTTTGTGTAAAAACCACTATGGTCATTATTTAAATTAAACAAAAGGGGGAAATGTTAGAGTCTGTAAACAAGTCAAGATGGCGCCTGGCATTTTGCAGAGGGAGTAGATTGTGAAGTAACACCAGCAAGCCATTAAGTGTGGAGATTCCTTATTGGTTGACTGATGTATCTAGTTTATGTTAATTAAGATAAGCTATGTGGAATGTATATATACCCCTCCTGCCCTACAATAAACAGCTCCTACTCCTGCTGTATCAATGTACATATCACACCACCACCCCCCCCACCGGCCCCGGGTTATTTTGCTGCGGCCGGACTGCGGAACCTCTCCATAAACATAGTCTGAAGACTTCAAAGTTCCTCCCACATCTCATGCCTGCAATTCATGAAACTGGCACGTGGTAGACTCTTATGCCTTATTTTCCATAATGGCATGTATAATATAGTGTTCAGTTCACTAAGGAAACATTTCAAGAGGATCGACTATGTGACCTTATGGACATGGATACTTTTAAAGATGAAAAACTTTGTTTTTGTCATAGAAACTATACAATGTAGAGAAAGACACCCACATTGATATACTTTTAGAATAATACATTAAGTGCTAAGACAGAGATAATGAAAGGTGGATGTGAGGATTAATTTTTTTTAGGTTGCTGGTTTGGGGAAGGTTTCTTGGAAAAGGTAATATCTGAGTTCTTGGTTATTTAACTTGTCTAAAAGGGTGTTCCCGTAGAAGGAAAGCATGAGACAACAAAGAGAAACATTTTCATTCAGATGGTGCAAAGGTCTTTCAGGTCAGTATTACTAAAGCTCACAGTATGATCCAGGAACAGTGGAATGAGATCTGGAATCTAAACAAAAAACAGATAAAAGTATTCAAAGTCATTTCAAGCATTCAAACACTATCCTAAGGTCCATTAAAGCACACTGATGGATGCTGAAGAATTGGTAGGACCTAGTCAGAACTGCATTTTAAATAGATTTTAGAAGTGGATGAAAAACATATTGGACATCTTTTATTCTCAGCTACCATCCTGAATGAAAATTGATGACAAACCTCTTCTGAATTCTTTAAATATCTCTTAATTATTATAGGACATATTTTAAAAAGGAGTTATGTAATATTTTCCATATAGTCTCCAACATTTTAGGCAAAGAAGAATAAAAAAGTGATTTGGGGTTTGCCTTATTAGCCAGATATTCTGCTAGCAAAAGCCTGAAATGTCCTAAGTTTTCTCATATTATTTATGCCTTAGATTCCAAGAGTCCAGTGAATTCACCTGACCCAGGTATAAGAGAAATTCTCTGTGATGAATATTTGAAACTTTCTGTATCTCCTTTCTGAAAATCTTTACTTCTCTTTTGATTTGATTCCATAATTGGAAACTAAATGTAAATCACACCTTTTAGAAAACACCTTATGATTACAAATTATGCATGTCTTTTACCTGAGGGTGTCTACTGACAACTTCAGCATCTTGCTTAGGATCCCTTCTCCTCTGGATAATGCTCTGAACCATTGTAGTATGTTCAAGGCAGGACATATCTGTAGTGAGTATGGACATCTTAGGTGTTTGTTTGAGACATCTCCAGGAGGCTCTAATCACTACTTTACCTGGAAATGTTTAATACTTTTAGCAACATAGAGTTTTGGTCAGTATTTATGAATATGTTTCATCAGTATTATGAGCTGCTGTCTTATTCACCCCACCCATCACTGGAGTAAGAACTTGTGCTGCTGCCATTTTGTTTTCACAATGAGGCATAAGTGACAAAATGAAAACATGGTATTGCTTGTAAATACATTTCTCAGGAGAGAAGATTATTTTTTTTCTTTTTTAATCTTGAATAATTTTTCATGTTAATTACTAATGATTGAGTGTTTGCACAATTTTATCCAAATAAATAAAGATAATTTGAAGAGTTCATCCTTTCTAATTTTTTTTTTTTTGCCATGTTGTGAATTAAACCCAGAGTCTTAGGCATGCTAGTCAAATGGTCTGTCAGTCCCAGGATCATCTTTAAATTCTGCCTTCATTGTCTCTACTTTCCTCTTTCCAGTGTTAGCAGTCTTTCCCCAGCTTCTTCCACATCAAAGACATTTAAGATCATCGACACCATCAGTTTCTGATTCAGTTTAGGCTAAATATTCTTTAGCTTTTCCTTCAAAGGACTCATTTACATTCACTTGTTTATTTGTTCCTTCATTATTCCATTCATATACTGTACTTTCAAACTTCTTTCTTTCTAATCAAAACTTGAAAGGCAATGTAGTACATTTTCAAACTCACAGATTGGACACCAGGGATCAGGATACAAGTACTAGCTTTGTAATTAACATTGTGAACTTGGCTGATAACTTAGCCACCCTGGATCTCAGTTTACTCATCTCAAAATGCAATATTTTGAATCAGTGTCCACTTAATTAGGTCATAGCCACTTATATAATTTGATAACTATGATCTTTACTCACCAGAAAATAACTGCTCACAAAATTTTTCATTTTACTTCTTGGGATTCACGGAATCTTAAAACCTCTGGATAAATGCCTGGAGATTTACAGGCTCCTAGTTAAGAACTACTGAACTAGATGGCTTCTACTTTTGCAGTTTTATAGAGCCTTGTTACTCAAAATGTATTTCATAGAGCAAGAATCCACGTGGCAGTTTGCCAGCAATCTGCATCCCACCCCAGACTTAATAAAATCTGCATTTTAACAATATCTTCAGGTTATTTACATCGATATCAAAGTTTGAGAAGTGCAACCACCAAGATTTGTTTGAATACATTTTATGGGTTTAAATACATTTCATAAAAAAAACAGAAAGGAATATATGATAATTTCTCAGGATGGATTAAAGGTGCTTTGCTTTTCTCTTGTACCCTTCACAGTTTTCGTGTTATAGACAAATCACACCAAAGGGTGGTTAAGTTTGGACTCAGGTTTTATGGATGAAATAATGATAGAATAGTTAAGGTTCTGGAAGGAAGAAGCATTTCTTTATATTGTGTTTGAGTTAACACAAGCATGATTAAACATACACAGTAGTAGGGGAAGCTTTCACCATTAATGGCCACACTGACAAAATGGGAAGGAAAAAAAAATCCCAAAAGTTAGTTTAACTAAGAAATTCTATTGGCAGGAATTCATGTGAATCACATTGCATTTAATCATGTACAATAATAATCCAACAACCCATGGATAAAGTCAATGTATCAGATTCACATTGTTCCAGGTTTTATCTAATTATTGCACTAAATTTCAGAAATACATATAGTCTACATAATTTATTTCTCTTGCAGCATGCAAATCTGCTCAGTACATTTACAGATTAAGGAAAATATTATTTTAAAAAGATATGGACATTATTACTCCTATGCATGGGTATGATTGCACAAATGGTGTAACTCTACACCATGTAAAACCAGATAAATGAAAATTTGTGCTTCATTTGTGTAAAAAGAAAAAATTAAAATAAAAATGACATCTTGATGAAAATAATTTTTTATATTAGCTATTTAGTACATAGATAAAGTCTCTATTCTCAAGTGTAAATGTTCTGGACCAAATCGCATAAAAGAAATTTAAAACTGTAAGTATTCATTCACATATGTTAGACCTGAACTTTTATATAATTTCTGCTAAAATTAAGGAAACTTTTGAAGTTTCCCCGAGTAAATGTCACATTAGTCTACAAAACTGTGAGTTCCTATATTTCCAAAGTAATCTCTTAAAATGGAAGAAACTAAATGTATTGGAATCATGAGATATATATGGATTAAGGAATAAGAGGAAACCAAATAAGGCAAAAGGGAAAATAAGGTTATGAGTGGCAAAGGAGGTGGAGAGGAGATGAACAGAGCATGAATCTTCATGCATCAACACCAAGTGACATTTACTGATCCAAGAAAAGAAGCAGGAGAACACTACATGTTTTTAAAGTCTTTATATACTTCTTGTGATGGCAATAATAGAAACTCAATAATAAAAGTAAGTAAATAGGATCTCTCCCCTTCCTTCCCTTTCTTCTTCCCTTTCTTCTTTCCCCTTCTTAAATGTATTGTGCATCATGGTATTCTGGATAATTTATTAGACAAGATAGCTACACCATTTTCCAATAAATAATTCTTATCTTTTGTAACTCTATGACCTCATGTAAGTTAATTGAGTTGATAGCCATTCATCCATCTCTGATTATAGCTTTTAGAAAAGTGTTCCTCATTTGCCTGTATCCTCTTAGTTAAGTCATTTGCTTATCGCCTTTTAGCCAAGCCACTGGTACCTTCTAGTTCCCAATCCATCTATTTCATTCTTCTGCTTTGTGAGTAATAGGCAGTTGCTGCAAAACAGATCTTTCTTGTAAGCTTAAAAGCTGATAAAGCAAGAGAAATCATGGCAATTTTTTCTTTTTTTACATTCAATTAAGAGTTTTGCTTTCTTTGCACTTATTAAGCAAACACACTGGGATTATTGCAAGGGCAAAGTTGGGGTCCAGAGAGGAATGATTTGGGATATAAAGATATAGGTGGTAGTTTTGTAAACACAGAACTAAATTACCCATATATTAATGTGTCTAATAAAGAACGATTCTGTTTTGTTGCATCTCAAATCAATTCACACCAGTTGACTCATTTGCTAATCTAGATCATTTATCTGACACTGAACTGTTCACATATTAGATTGATAGATGTTTATTGAACAAAGACAGTAATTCAAGAAAATATACTAAGAACATTATAAAAGGGATGCTGAAGGGAAATTGACCTTGGACGTTCCTTACACGAACTGTAATTTATAGCTCATTTAAATATTGATTTATTATTTATTTTTTTCTTCCATTTTGCTCAGCAGATTTAATTTTATATTGGATATTATTTACTAGGAAAAACAGGAACTAAATTAGTAGTAGGGATTAATAGTGCCTATCCATAATGTCATATGCAATTATCTTTTAATAACATTCATTTTGTTGATATACTTCACTACTATTATAATGATGATTTAGTTCTAAGTTGTAAGAGACTGCCTCTGCTTCTGTGCCTAGTTTATGCAGAGGGCTGGCATGAAAGAGGAATACACCAAAAGACAGAAAGAATCTACAGGATCAAGAACTTAGAAATAAGAATTTAGTACCAAAAAAGTGCAACAGAGTCAGACTAGCCTGCCTAGGGATTAGTCAAACTAATAATAATATTATTATGGTTAATATCAACCATTATTAATATTATTAATAATTAAGTATTATTAATACTAATCTGTATAGGGATTATTTTTTCTATCAACTTAGAGTATTTAAGTAAAGTAAATGCTTATATGTATTTTATGTGTTTGCATATACCTTCACAGAGTTTTATTTGCATGTAACTACATAGGTGCACTTCTTTATTTTCATGTGAGCATATCTGTTCTTTTATGTTTGGCAGTTTGTATTTGTATGTACATAAGTATGAATATTTTTGTGTATTTGAGTATGTACATGTGAGTTTATATTTTGGTATATCAAAAGACAAAGATAAGAAATTAGATAGGTTTTCTGTTTAGTTGTTTGGTTAGAAAAATAAATGTTCTAATATGTCTTATTCATATGCTTGCTCTATGTCACTAAAGTTTTTGTGCGCTTCAGGAGAATAATTTTCAGATGAAGGGAAATTGACCTTAGATAGTTCTTAGGGATTGAGACAATTTCCAGGCTATCTAATTGTCACTTGTATGTGTTCCGGATGCTGCTAGTTCAATGGAACGAGATGTCCCTTTATAGACAATTTTATTATATGATTGCTCTGCCCCATTTTAGAGGTGGTTCTGTTTCACTAGCCAGGAAAGTTCTCCTATTTGGTAGAAGTTCACTAACTGTTCAGTAGCTACAAATGATGACCTAAAAGTTCTCGGTGAGTTTTAGACATAAGGTCACATAATCTAAAAGGTACTAAATCAATTTTTCTCCAGTGAAATGCAACATGATATATTCAAAATCTTATAACAAAGCTGAGCAGTGGTTATGAAACTACTGCTAACATATGAGCTCCTAATATTTTTCATACTTCTACTCGCAGAATGGTTCTTCTTTTTTCCCGAATAAGGTGTAATTAATTATACAGAATTTCAACTCCCATTTAGAGAGCTAAAAACCACATGTAATTGTTCTTAATAGGTTAGTTTTTTTTTTTTTTTTTTTTTCTGGCTAGCAGCATTGAAACTTCTTTCTGGGAATCCATAAATTGTCATGCCGATTTGAACAGGATGCAAATCTGGCCTGAAGTTTTTCTACAGTTGCTTTAATAATATGTACTGTTCATCTACTCCTCAGGTTGCCATTAAGAATAAAAGCATATTATCTCGGTAGGTTGCTGTTATCTCTCTGGTTACACAGCCTGCCTACAGATAGGCCCTGGCTTACATCTGGTGCCTGAAACACTGTGGGACTAAATGGACACTTATAATAATGAAATGACCTCAAGTTTTCATAACCTGGTTAAAAACAGGCAGTTCTAGATGCAGAAAACATGGGTAGATTTTACTGCCTACTCTTATGTATAGAAAATTATATTAAATTTTTCCTTACTACATTTATTTTTAACATAAAATTTCCAAAATTATATTTTTTCTATGGGTCTTTTCAACCCTGTGTCCAGAAGAGTAGATTTGAGAGAAATAATATGCTCTAGATTTACTCATACATTTAAAGGGCAGTATGCAATATGTACATTTTTTTCCTGTTATTCTCCCTTCCTTACTGCTCACTATCTTTCCTTTTAGTGCCCATTACTTTGATAAAGTTGTTCAGTGCATTATGAGGAAAGAATTACTGACCAAATAGGTCTGGAAATATACAAATAAGCAAGAATATTTATAAATTATATCATATCATTTATAAATTACATTCCTGCACTAGTTGTTCTATAATTATTAAGGTCAGAAATTTAACTTGAGCTTCCTAGAAGCTGTTAAAAAATGAGTTGTTCATTCAGTATGATCAGTAGTTAAAATAAGTATGACTTGTCTGGAAAACAAAGTATGAAGAACATTTCCCTTACAGATTATAATAAAAGGACACCGTGTTGTGTACTGAACTGGCTTTTTTCATTATATTCTCATTTCAAATGCAACAATATGCTCCAGATGGCTCAGTGTAGACTGAAATTTAATGTAAAGCATAATTCAGTGAAGTCAATTCTGGAAAAGGTGAGAACAATGCAGTTCTGGTGCACAGATCTCAAATTTAGAATATCTTAAAAAAGAATTGAAAACTAGGAAGCCATAGGCTGAGTTTGGTTACATGTATGTGGCATTTCTCTTATTTTATTTAGTTATTTTGAATACCTGAAGGATCTGTTGTTCTCAAACTAATTATGGCAAAGTATTCTTTTTTAAAAAAAAATTCTACCTATCACAAGTTTTGTAAAATAACAGGTTTTATAAAATAAGAAATAAACCACTAGAAAGAAAAAGAAAAAGAAAGCTTCAAATAGAAGTTTTTAAATTTTGCATCAATTACCTTAGACAAATGATGAATTCTTCAAAAAGTATGATCACTTAATTAAGTCTTTGGTGAATACTAGATGGGGTAGACCAAGGTAAAAATTCCCATTAGTCATCAGGGTATAAATATTCTATGATACCATCTATAGATATACTACCATCTGTTAAATAATCAGTGTGCAGGTGATGGGGCAGACAATCACAGGTAATGTCTTACTATGCTAATTTGCTGCAATGGGTCATAATCTTAGGGGACAGACACCTTAACTCTGCATGAAGGTATGTTGCTTCTGTATATGATTGGTAGTCTGGCTGTCATATTTAGTAGTTCCAGTAAGCTGTTTAATTCCTGTAAATTATAGTTTTCTTATCTCCTAATCATTCTAAAGTGTCCATGGCTGTAATTCTTCAAAGTTGTTATAAATATTCAATGAAATAACATGTCAGTACTCTAGAATGATGAAAAAATGTTATTTAAATTAATTTATTTAAGCATATGTACTCAAATGTTTGAATTACAAGGAATTAAAAATAGGGAAATAATCATGTCTTGTCTAGGCAGTATTAGAAAGTGGCTAATATATGTAGACCGACCTAATGGGACTTCTCATTCATTCACTGGTATATATTAAAAATATCACATTTATTGAGGCATGATTTATGAACAGAAAATCAATACTATTTTGGTGCCTTTCTCTATGAATTTTGACAAAAATCTGTTAACGGCCATCATGCATGCAGTTACAGCACAGTTCCATCACCCCTGAAATTTCCTTCTTGCTATTTTGAAGTTAATCTTCATTTCTCACCCTGCACCCCTGAAAGCCGCTGATCTCTTTTTCTGTCCCTAAATTCTTTTTCAAAATGTCATACAAATTTAATTGTATAATGTGTAGCCCTTTGAGTGAGATTTGTGACAGGCAAGTAGTTCATTCCTTTTCATATCTAAGTAGTATGCCATTGCATAAATACATCAGTTTGTTATTTATTTAGCAGGTGATTAACATTAGATTAATTCCCATTCTTGACAAGTATGACTGTAGACATTCATTATAGGATACCATGTAGACACATAGATTCATTTTACTCGAGAAAACACCTAGAAATGGTATTGATGGATCATATGTACTTACATTTTTAATTTTATAAGAAACAACAAACCTGTTTTTCAAAATGAAAAACAGCAGTATCATTTTGCATTCTCTACTGTCACGTAAGAGTGATTCAAATGCTTCACATATTTATTGTTACTTGGTAAGGACAAATGTTTTCATTTGGGGTTTATTTTCAACTCTGATATGTGTATAATAATATATCCCTTTGATTTTAATTTTGCATTGATTTTCCTAATGACTTATTGTTGACCATTTTTTATACTTTTTTTTGCCATTGTGAAATATATCTCCATTGTAGAAGTGATTTTTCAAAATTTGCAGCTTGTTTTATTGGGTTATCTGTTTTTTGGTAACTGTGATGGTTCTTTCTTCTGCATAGCAATCCTTTATCATGTATATATTTTATGAACATTGTCTCCCATATTCTGCAATTATTTGGTGAGGTATTCTATAATTATCAATTATGTCAAACTAATTAATGGTATTGTTGAGGACTTCTCTATATGTATTCATTTCTACTTGTTCTATTAATTACAGGAAGAATTGTGAAATCTTACATAATTGTGCATTTGCTTTTTAATTTGATCAGATAACTTTGCTCTCATTTTAATCAAATTTGCTTTTTAAATTCTGAAACTCTGTTATTAGCCGCACATACATTTAGGAGTACCAACTTGTTGGTAAATTTATCCACTTATATGTATCATTTATACAGTGATCATGCATTATATCACTCTTTGTTGTTAGTAATATTGTTTGTTCTAATGTTTACTTAATTTATATTAACAAGATCATTCCTGATCAATTTTTAGTAGAGTTAAAATAGTAATATGATATTTTTATCCTTTTACTTTCAGATTATCTGCATCTCCAAATTGTTTCTTTTCTGTAAATAGCAGACAGCTGGCCTTGGTATTTTTTATTCATTCCAGCAACTTTTGGTTTGAATTTAGCTATTTAGTCTGCTTATACTTATTGTAATTGTTGAAGTGACCAGATTTAAATCTACCATCTTGCTACCTGTTTTCTGTGTTTCCATCTCTTCTTTTACTTAGTTTTGAACTAGGCTTTTCTTTATGGTACCATTTTCTCACTGGTATATTGCTTACATCTCTTTTAACACATTTTTAGTTGATTTAAAACTTCTAGTACATGTAAATGATTTATCACAGTTTAAACACAAGTAATACTATGTCACTTTCTGTCATGTGTAAGAAATTTAAAATATATTTCCAATAGTTCTCTCCCAAATTTCAGATGATATTGACATACATTTTACTTTGATGTAACAAGCCCTTTAAATGTGTAAGATTTTATTTTATACAAAAAAATTATTATTTGGGGCATTAACATTTAAATATTTCTGTGTTTGTTTATTTTAGTACTGGGGATTAAACCAGGGCCTCACGTGTGGTAGGAAAATACTCAATCAGTGCACTATAACCCCAATCTTGGAATAGCATTTTTTTTAATTTAATTTTTTAACTTAATTTTTCTTGGAGTTCTTGTATTCATGAGGATCAAATTTTCTGCCTATTACATTATTTCTACCCCATGGATAATTTTTCAAAACATACAGTACTGCACTGAAGACTTTCTCTTATTTTTGATTTTATAGTTTTAATATGATGCATTGTAGGGTGTATGAGTATGAGTGTGTGTGTGTGTGTGTGTGTGTGTGTGTGTGTGTGTGTTTGTGTGTTGTTTCTTTGTTATCATTAGTTATCTTTTTGGAGGTCTCTTTACTCCCTGGACCTGTGATGACTTGGTGTTCATTAGTTTTGAAAATTCTCAGAAAAAATTCTAGCCCATTGCCTATTTATGTACAGAAAGTTTCCTCCATCTCTTTAAATATTTCTTCTGTTTTGTAGGAACAAAGAGAGGTTCTTCTTTTAGAACTTTAATTCCATCTATAATAGTAAATTTGATATTGTTCCAGAATTCTTAGATGTTCTGTTCTGGTTTTTTGGGTTTTGGTTTTTCATTACTCTTTGTCTCTTGTGTATGTGTGTACACAATGTGTGTGTGTGTGTGTGTGTGTGTGTGTGGAGTGTATAAGTGTGTATGTGAAGGTTCATATCTGATGATATATGGTGTGAGTGTAAGTGTGTGTGTTAAGTTTCATATCTGATGATATGATGATCTGATGATGGATATCTCCAAGTTAACTGATTCCTTTCTCAAAGATGTTGAGTATACTAACAGGACATCGAAGGAATTCGTGAGCTGTGGTAACATTTTCTTTCTTGCATCTTCATTTGGCTCTTTCTCACAGGTTCATTTTTTTCTGCTGAAATTCTCTATTTTTCTGCTGAATTTCTATTAGGCATTTTAACAAATTTTAATTATAGTTTTACTAATCTATCTGATCATTTCAACTTCTAGGTCGTCTCTGAGTCTGCTTTTGTCTTTAACCACATATGACACAAACTCCATGACCCATTTCTCCATGAAAGGACCTGCTTCACCCTAGAATTACAGACATTTATAAGCCCAGTGAACTCAGCTTTCCAGCGGGTTCAAGAAAAGTTAGGTTTTTGTTGTTCATCAGGCTTTTTCATATTGTCAGGTCTGGGTTTACATTCTTTTTAGTTTTGTACATCTTAAATGAAAGATCTCCCGTAGTTCATAAGTTTAATGCTGATGGAAAAACTTTATACTACACTGATAATAATAATTACAGTAGGAAACTTATATTTTGAATGTGTACTTAATTTTGTTGTAAAAATATAATTCTAATTATATCTTGATTGCTCATTATATGCTACTTCCTGCATTGCCATATAATAGTCCCAAAAGTCCAAATTTTGTTAGCAACCTAAGAGTTCCTAATTATCTAATTGGATTATCTAATTATAACTCACTAATTATCTCATTTCATTTATTATAAACTGAAATGATCCTGTCTTTTCAAATGATTAAGCATAGTGAAAACCTGAATGAGAATTTATAATCATACTCAGTATTTTAAGAAAGGAAGTTCTGCATATTATATAATTAAACATTTGCAAAAATCAAGATTTTACATAATGGGAATAGCAGTCTTAAAGGTACTAATAAATTTAACTTTACTCTTTCAGCTAGTGATAATTATATGAGAATTTGAATCCAGTTGAACCTGGTCACAGATCTATGCTTTTTTCTATTTTGTGCATTATTTTAATGGAGTCTTATTATAACATAGGTAAGTTTTTGGCTTTATGATTCTATAACCTGTTGCTCAACCTTCTATTCCCTCTAGCTTTTCTTATTGTCTAGTATATTTGTCTTTACAGCTGTTTTCATATATTGCCATTGTCATTCCCCAAATAAAGCAGTCATTTCCTGACCCTCCATGCTTTCCTTGAAAACGTACGTGTTTTCTATCTGATTAACTCCACCTTTTTCATTCCGCTAAATAACACACATATTTTGTAAATTTGGAAGTATCTATTTATAAGTGTTTTTATTAAAGAAAGAATATAATGTAGGGAAAAACAGTTACCAAAACCTATTAAAGGGAAAATAATAAAAATTCCTTTAAAATCAAAATCCAAAAATCTAGAATTCTTAGCTTTCCAAAATGTCTTTTGAACAAAACCAGAAAAACATAGCCTTCAATTGAAATAAGGCTATAAGCAGCCCATGATTAGGCATCCAAAAAAGGACAAAAATCAGAGAGCCCATCATTCTATCTGATCCTTCACTCACCCTGCATAGCAGGAAAGGGAGTCGCTCTTAGAGATTTATGTTTTGGAATGTGAGTAAACAAAGAGAGTCAGGAGAAATGCATACATTGGTTAAAAATGGGACAGTAATGCTCCAGACTTCAGGGTTGGCATCAACAGTGACAACAACAATAATGATTGAAGTGGGTGGTAACAGAAACTGCAAAGGCAGGCATGAATAGCAGGCATTTGAACATAATGTGGGGGGCACTATGAAAAAGAAACCAAGAGAGAAGAACTTGTGCATCAGAAAAAGTAAGATACTATGGAATCTAATTTAGCCTTAGGCTTAGAATAGAAGTCAGTTCCGGATAATATAAATCACTAATTTCTAATCTTTCTTTTAATGATTAAACAAATCTTACATTTAATTTTGTGATTCTCCCCTCAATTTCTGATTGTACATAAGCTACGTAAAATTTTAACCTTAAATTTTCTATATTTTCCAGCGTAGGAATGAACATCAAAATTTGAATATTTAAGAGATTATAATAATCAAGCCAATGGTCATTAGAACTCCAGTAGATTATTCCAGTTCAAATGTTCTGCACATATTTCAGTCAGTTATTTCTCATGAGACATAATTTTCTAAAATATCTGAAAGTAACTTCAATGATAATTAACACTGCCATCTTCAGTTTATCTATACAAATATTTAGTGAATACTCATCATGCATCAGTTGGAAAACTAGGCACTAAGACATGAAGCTTAATAAGCAGTGAGGTTTAGTTTCAGAGGAATCCAGTGTACAAAACATATATAAACATATAAGGCCAATGTCATGTTTTAAGATGATAATTTGGTACAGATAAGCCTGGGCATCATGCTAATACAGAGAAAGGCCATGTGTTTCAGTCTGGGTATAGGAAAGGCTTATTAGAGAAGATGACAGCTATGATTATTCTTGAAGAAACAATCTAAAATTAAGCAAAGTAAAATAACATTGAACACTTTCCCTTTGATTATTTGAAAAACTTGGGGCACCTTTCAAATTATTAAAGAAATATTAAAGACTCAGGGGATACCATATTCTTGCTTATCAATTTTAAATCTATTATAATTATATAAAATGGACATTTATTTTATTCTGTGATTTAGGCTCAAATTTTTAAGTGTTGACAGAAAATTCTCAATTAATTAATCTGCTCTATGCCATAACTTATATAACCAAGAGTAGCTAAATTTTAAGAATGCACTTAAAAACAATATTTTTGCTCTAAAGGCTCCCTTCTTGGTTTCTATCTTAGTGTGAAATTTATCAGTCTCAGTTATCATATGTTTCACGCATTCCTTCATTATAAAGTGGCAAGGATGAACATTCAGCATACCATAGATAAGAAGCTTGCTAACCAAGCATGTACTGTATTCTTTTGTTATTATTGGGAGACAATCTCTCACCAGGTTTTTCACATTTCTGTACATCTTATGAAAGAATCACTGACTGCTTTTGTTTTGAAGTAATATATATATATTTGTAAAGCAAAGAGGCTTGGAAGATAGAAATAGCATGTCCTTCTGGAACAAAGAAAGACATGCTTACTGCCCATTGCAAATTATTTGTATTCTTTAAGTGAGGATGTTTTTCTTACAGGGTGTAGGAAGTATCCTTCAGTCTGCTTCATATTGTCTTCTGGAAACTGGAGCTCAGGGAACCAGTATGAAAGTGTTGATACTTTTGTTTCTGCTATTGGCTGTCAATCAGTTGTCCTTCCTCTCTGACCTAGAGTCTAAAGTCTTCTACCAGAGTCCATAAATCTATGGCTGGTTCTCATGTTATCTAGAAAGCAGGGACACATCCTAGAAGTTTTAAAGATTTTGATAATGTTGGTGATGAGAATGAAATGCTTGCAGAAATATCACTCTCTGACAGAGGGATGATGAGGGCTTTGAAGATCCTATTATGGAATTTGAGCAAAGTCTATAGAAATCAGTAGGAAACATGTTAGCCAAATTCTATAACTATAAATAGCAATATAAACTGGTCCACAAATGGCTTTTCAATTTTTGCCTGTTAATGATAAGAAGTTAAGGAGTTTGTTCTATGCTATTTAATTGGAAATAACTGAAATACAGATGCCAGAATGCTGTCCTTAATGTTGCTAATTATCCTCTAAATGGGAGAATGTCCTTACCAGGCTGGATACCAGGCTCACACCTCCAGCAATGTAGCAACAAGTTTGTGTTATATAAGTAGAAGAATCCATCTTCTTTCAGACACTGGTTAGAGAGATGTTCAAGTACGTCCAGGGTGAAAAGGGAATTAACCATAAATATCACGAGACATGGACTGGTTCATATGGGGAAAAGGGAGTCACGACAAAAACTGCTTATTGAGGAAAAATGGTAGGTGATGGATGTTATGGCTAAATGTTTCCTTCATTTATCATGGCAAACTCAGATGCATTTGGAAGTGAAAATTAATTTTTAAGAGATATTTTAGAGTGGGACCTTACTACTATAAGCTTTAATCCTCTTGGGGATATTTTTCTGAGAAAAACTTCTGTGGGACATTATGGATAAGGCATTGATTAGCATTTGGGCTCTTATTACCCTGAGTTGAATTTAGAATTCAGATAAAGTTGACTTACTGAAAAAATGAGAAAGAAACCAAAGAAATCCAGATAAAATTTTTTAGGCCAGCAGCACTTTGCAGAAAACCTTCCTTTTCCCTGATATTGAAACCAATGAGGACTTAAGAGATATTATTTAGACAATGACGTAGCTAATGCCTCAAATTAAGGCAAATTTCTTAATGAAAGTCACCACCATGTGAACCAATACTATATCAGCAAGAGGTAGCAAATCTATACTTTAGCCAGAACAGCTAAACAGCTGTGGTTTTTCAGTCAAAGAATACCTGAAGACATAAGAGTTTTGTTTTGATGTAGGGTATTGAGTGAGTCAAAAGTAGTTGAAGTCAATTTGGTTACAGCATAAACGACTGTCATATCACTTGAAACTGAAAGTACCTATGAAGATTGTCTCCTTCCCTAATGTTAATTCCTCTCTCTCCCTCTACTATGACCTCAAATGATTTAAAGAGAAACATTAATAGAGATCAAGTTATACTCATCCTTCATTGTATCAAAATGTAGGTGCATCTATCCAAGTACATGGAAGGATTTCAGGGAGATGAGCTAATTGAACTTTTAGTATATGTTGGATTATGATGCCCAAGTCACCTTCTAACCTGGATGTATAGAAATAAAAAGACCTTCAGATTCAGGTACTGGGGTTTAAGCAAGGTTTTTAGTAGAAAAGGCAAGCTATGATCATCTTGTGAATGAAGTCTTTGGGGCCAATTAAACATACCATTGATATGATTTTATAGGAGAAATTAAGGTGTTAGACATTTATGCTTCATCATCAATTAAGTGCATGAGATCCTCACAGTTGGAAAAAGTGTTAATAGGATGTGTAAATCACTTTCTAGGCTTCTTCCCTCTTTTTTCACATATGGTCCAACAGAAACCACTTTAAAACCCAGGGGGAGAAAAAAAGAACCACAGGCTTGAAGGGAACATGTGTTGTAAGAGATACAGGATCTTAGACAATAGCCCTGTATTGCCAATGAAAAGGCTAGCGAGCACTATAACCTTGCAATGGATTATCACCAACTGAATCCAGCTGTTTTTCCCAGAGTCCAGAATTCAGTTTATATAACTGAATTCATCACAGAGATTAAACTCCTGGAATTCTGTCTTTCACTATGCCAAGGCTCCCCCCCGCCCCTCAATCCTACTGGCTCCTGAGGATAAAGACCAAGTCATGTTAACATGACATGGCCACCAAAATACATTTATAGTAACTCTCCCAATTATTACAAGTTACCGCCCCATCAAGAAGATTACCTTCCATTTGCCATCAGTAATATTAGGTTAGCATGAGAGCCTCCATGGTCTAACTTTTAAAAATTTTAAAGCTTTAACTGTATATATGATGGTCTATTGATGACCAATAAAAAATATTCCTTGAAATGTCTTTGACTGGATTATGGCCATAGTTCTACTGAATGAAGTGGCTGATTGAGAAAATCAGGGCTCTGTAAAAGTTTCTGGATAATACATGAGAAGATTCTCTTTTAAAGAGAAAGAGAGAGAGAGAGAGAGAGAGAGAGAGAGAGAGAGAGAGAGAGAGAGAGAGAGGACTTTTTAATATTTATTTTTCGGTGGACACAACATCTTTTTTTATTTTTATGTGGTGCTGAGGATCGAACCCAGCGCCCAGCGCATGCCAGGTGAGTGTGTTACCACTTGAGCCACATCCCCAGCCCATGAGAAGATTCTTCTAGCAGTCAATGAAAAAATTCTGCCTATTCATTCTCCACTTAAAATAATGACTCTCAACACTTTATTGAAATATTTGGATATTGGGTATTAGGTATTGGTGAGGATATATATCTCATTTGGAAATTCTACTTGGAGCTTTATATTGGCAGCTTTATATTGGCTAACCGCCCCTGCCCATCAGTATCTTTTAAGTGAAGATGGAAATATACTTTGTCATCTGTCCATCAAGCTGCAGCCTTTAATCTGTCAACAAGTTGCTATTAGTTGAATATTCTTTGTGCAGCAATTTTTCTTGGATGTGTGGTGAAGAGAGAGAGAGAGAAAGGACTGAAATAGAGAAAGTAGCAGGAAGGCAGACAGGGGAAGAAGCCTTAGAGATGCAGTTCTCCTTTCATATAAGTTCATATTTAAATGGATGAAAAAGGCCAATTCTTTCAACAAGGAAAACTTAATATAGGTTCCCTCCTCCTCATATTTTGAGCCAAATTCCAAGCAGTCAAAGATCACAGATTCTCCTAACTCCCATCAATCTAGCCACAGTAAGATAATGCAGTGTTGGTCCAGATGATGTAATGAGTTATTTACAAAAATCACTATGTTATTCTTCCTAAATTTAGTGACACTGAAAAGCCACCATCACCAAGAATACATTTGAAAGTTTTACCCAGTAATTAGGATGTTTCTTCATGGATTAAATCATTCACTGTAAACTATCCCAATGACCATCAGTGAAGAAAAATTTTAATATACCAGAGTTTTCTTTTCTGGACTTGGAACTTTGTGAAATTTAGCTTTGCTGACTACCTGAACTATTCTCAGTTTATAGAGACAAAAATAAAAGTAAGTAAATAAATAAATGAATGAATGAATGAATGAATAAAACACATGGATGTACAAATTTTCTCTATGATGACATAAAGCATAGATATGACATTATACAAAATTGTATATTCATTTCCACTATTTGCTTATGAACACCAACATCAGTTTTTAGGAACATTTTTCAAGTATAAATAAAAGTAAAAATGGAAGCATCCATAGCATACCATTACTATAAAAAAAATTGTACTGTATAAGCAAACATTTTATGATGAAATTTAGGCAAATATATTAAAAAATTTTAGGAAGGCCATTTATAGTACAATTTTTCCAAGCTTCAACCTGAAGGTGAGAAACAGTGAACAGAAGACTGGTTAGCTTCCACATCATGATTATAAGACCATTGAGATGGTCCCCAAAAAAGCCAGACTTTTTATTTTATTTCATTATCCTTTTTCACTAATACTAAAACTGATTTCTCCCTTATTACTGTCCTAAAATAAAATAAGGGGAGGGATGATTTTTATTTATTGAAAGGCAGATACAGGATGAAGTCAGGAGACCTAGATTTTAATTTTTTCTATTAAATACTTAAGAATGTTGGGCAAGTCTTTAGTAAAATGATGAATATGGAATGTTCTCTATATTCGATAATCAATATCTAAATTTTGAGATGCTTCTATTAAGAATGTCAAGCATTCCAGTTGTAGCTAAATGAATAAGTTATTTCATTCAGTCATATATGAAATCACAGACTTTAAATGTTTTATCAAAATTGATTTATTAGCATATAACTTTGATAGCACTGTTGTAAAACTTTGGTTGAATTCATTGGATTAGTTTTGAAATGTTCATTTTGCATATTTGTTCTTTGAGAATGCATTTTGCTAAATATTCCTTTGCAGAATAAAGATAGAAAGCAACCATTATGACTTTTATGTAATGATTTGATACTTACCATTGAAATTTGGGGGTTATTTTGAATTCATAAAATTTATATTTCATAATAAAAACTCTTTCAATTTTTAAAAAAATTGTTAATAAGAGGCTTTTGTGACTTTTTAAATAAAAATGCAAATATCCATAAGGTTATATAACACAGCCACCAACATCAATAAGGTGATATGAACAATATATATTAATCTATGAAAATATTTTATATGGTTATCCTTTGACTAAATCAGCTTGCCCTCATAAAACACTAAATTACTTAGCTGTTTATCTATACCATAATAATAGGTGTGAGCATGTGTGCTGTCCTTCTTCCAAAGTTGTTTTTAATTTTTTCCAGAATTTTATTTATTTCATTAGAAAATTACATTATAGGAAATACCATACCTGTGATCCTCAGTAAATTGTACTGAATAAAATCAATGAATGACTTCATAAGAAAGAAGTCACATTTTTATTGTAATTAATGAGGCATTTCTTAAAATTCAAGTTGAAAACAGCTGTTATTTCAAGTATCAAAATAATAGAACTCACATTTAGTTACCTTCATTGATTAAAAAATTTAAGCAAGTATTCATAAGTTTTATTCTTCCCCTGTCTGCCTTCCTGCTACTTTCTCTATTTCAGCCTTTTCTCTCTCTCTTCACCACACATCCAAGAAAAATTACTGAACACAGAATATTCAACTAATAGCAACTTGTTGATGGAGTAAATCATTTCATTTGCACAATTTTCAATTTATTTTTACCAAAGCAAACATTTAATTTAGATCTACGCTAGGGGGCAAATAATTATGAGCATTAAAAATATAGCTTAATGATGCTCAAAGATATGCCATTGGTACTGGTATACTAATCTCCTTTTGTGTTTTGCATAGCAGTATTAGTGACAATGACATTAAATTAAGAAAGATCTTGAATTCCAACTCAACAAAGATTTTTTAAATTTTTTTTGTAGTTATAAATGGATAGAATGCCTTTATTTGTTTATTTTTATGTGGTGCTAAGGATCAAACCCAGTGCCTTACACATGCTAGGTAAGTGTTCTGCCACTGAGCTAAAGCCCTCAACAAGTATTCTTAACAGAAATTCCTGCTATAATTTATGTTTTGTTAATTTCATATATAATACTGAGACTACTTTAACATTTGACATTAATTAGAATTATATTAGAATACACTGCCTTAAAATTATCATTATCACAATTAAGAGTAATAATAGATCTGTCAGTATTACTGCTTGCTTTCTCTTTTGTTTTGTTGGGACATTCCTTTTGCAATATGGACTCATTACTGTTGGACATAATGTGCATAGTAATCACTCCACTGTTACCTGAAGGGTTAATGTATTTAGAGAATAAACTAAATGATCTTTGGTTTCAGCTCCTAATTTAACCTACTATCCACATGGCATGGCTGCATATGAGAATTTGCAGTATTTTTCAAGTTGAACATATAGTTTTGAATGTTCCTTTTATTCAAACATGAAATGAAGTCAACCAAAATTTCCAAACTTAAAAAACTGATAATAAAGCCATTGTATGTAGCCCCTCTTGACTTCCAATGCAGCTGTCCATACTTAAAACCCCCACTCATCACTGCACTCTGTCTATAAACTATACAAGAAAAGAGAAATAAAACCTCCAATAGAGTTGGAGTTAAAACAAAACAAAAATAAAATTCCTGACATTGGAGAAGATGAGATTTTAAGGCATTCCTCACTAAACAAATTCTCAAGGTAATTGCTCAACTTTCCCTTCTTATTTCTGGTATGGGCAGGGACTTGTTCCTTTAAGGTTAAAAAGCATATGTCTTCTCTCTCCACCAACTACAAGAGCCAGAATGACAATTTAATTCTTATTCCACCGAAATTGTGTATAGTAATGCCAAGAAATTATACTCACATATCACAAACTTAAACAGGGCACCATTCAAAGTTTCTAATGTTTATTTCTGAATACTATTATCTGTATTCTTGGAACGGAAGACCTATGTCCAAAGGTTCAAAGAGTAAAATGTTATGTGGAAATTAATACATTTCATAACTTAAAGAAAGGTGGCTTATGAAGTAGTTTGTTTTCAAGATTTAAATGCATGAGGAATCTGGAATACAAATTTTAGAATTGAAATTATCTCCCTTCTTGCTCACTCATTCCCTCAATCCCTTTGGTCATATTCATTCATTAAACAACTGCCTATTTTCTCCCAACTAGAAATACTAAAACAGTAAACATGTTCTCATAAGAAAGGGCTACTTCCCTAAGAAAACTTCCATGGAAATATTGTCTGGATAAGATGCTACACAACACACACACAAAGCACACAGATACTGCAGGAGCCCCTTGGTACAATGTTTTCTAATCCTGCTATATCCCCCTGTTAGCCACTAAACCTAAAGAAAAATAGGGACTTTGACTTATTGCTATTTCAAAGAAGATTTTAAAGGGTAAGTTTGATGCCACCCACTTCTCCTTCAAGAAAAAAGCTTCTTATCCTCTAGAGTTTCTGAGCTTTTAATAGTATTGTTGCTGAAGGCCATTCACCACCCAGTCAGGTGCTCTGTTCCCAGTATGAAAAGACCCCTTCTGGAGGAATAGTTAAAATAAGATTGCTCCTTATATCCAGCTGTAAATGAGTAGAACGAATCTATGCCATGTGAATAGTTGTGCACTATAAAACAACAATAACAAAAAGTTTAGTCCCAAAAGGTTTGTTATTCTTGTCTTTCCTTTATCATGCTTGATCATTCCCTAAACAGCCCAGGTGCTGAGAAACACAGTAACTGTACAAAAGCCAGGATCGCAGTGTGTCAGTGTCAGTTTCATGAGGACACTGTCAGAAAAGCTGGAGAGACAGCAACGTGTGGAGGGAATGAGGTCAGAATTTACTGAGAGGACCATTTACTCTTAGAAGGAATACGGCGGGACAGTGAGGTTCTGCACCGACTGAAAGAAGGTGGGTCAGAGGCGGACTTTGAAGAGGATTTCTCAGCACCAGAAAGAGTGAGGGGTGGCACATGGGGGCGTTTGGGCGCTGGCAGAAGGGGGAATTCGAAAGGAGAAGACACGGTAACAGTGAGAGCAGCGATGACCCTGTTTGGAGTGACGCTAGGGTCGGGGCCATCCACCTTAGCGGTTAGTGTGGAAGCTGGAAGGTGAGATGAGACCAGGAGCTGCAAGCAGCTGTCCCTGGGAGAGAAAAGGTTCTTGTTGCCGGCAGGTGGAGTTGAAACCAAACATCCCCTCAGGGACCACGGAGCAGACCCCTCTGAGACCCTCTGCCTGGAGGCTAGGGAATCACAGCAAGTGGTTTGGGTTGCCTCTCAAATCTAAAGACATTCTGTCTACCCCAAGCCTTGACGTCTGACACCCTGAGCTCTCCTGGTTACTCACCAGTCCTGGGGGGAAAGCGCCATCCCGGGCGCACGCGAGGGTTGCGCGGCGCAGGCTGCAGGCAGGGCCGGGCGGCGGTGGCGGCGCTGTCCTAGGAGCGGAACTGGAGTCGGGGGATGCCAAGGCAGAGACAGCGGGGGCGCAGGGAACTGAGGGCGGGGAGAGCCGAGGATCCGGAGCTGCTGCGCCTCGCGCGCTCTCTGCCCATCTCCGTCTCCGCTAAAGCGGCTACTGCTACTGCCGCTGGAGAGGAGGGAGGCGAGGGGGAGGGGAGGAGGCACGCGGTAGGGAGGGAGGGAGGGAAGAGACGGAGGGAGGAGGATGAGAGAGGGGAAAGGGGGAGATGATCACTCAGAGTTGGGAGGGGACAAGGAGACGCACAAGAGCCCAGCAAAGGTTCCCACCAGATGAGCTCAGGGTGGGGAAACAGAGGACGAGGAGATGGGTCTCTTCTCGCGCCCCCACATACCCTGCATCCCCCTTTGCGCCCTTTCCTTGGGTTCTTCCTCTTATAGCTCAATCTGGGGGTTGCCCAGGCTCGTCCGCAGCTAGGGCTTCAACGCACTAGTGAGGGTGTTGAGCTCAGCAGGCTAACGCGATAGCTCTCCGCGCCACCGGCCTGTGGCACCTGTGCGTGCACTCACTACCACCCGCTCCATTTCAGCGGCTCCCAGACCAAGAACTCAGGCTGTCACCCTCTCTCTCTCCCCTTTGCGGTCAGATCGTGATCGTGCATGTGAAACCATGACATCTGTGTAGTTCCCCATTGCTATTTGTTTTCCTGGGCGCTCTTTGGCACAGGCTGTCCGACCAGAAGGCGCCAGCAGGGAGCTCGATGCAGGCAACCTTCGCCAGCCCGATGGAGCTGCTGCCCAGGCAGGGGTGACGGTATTTGTTTGTTGCCTGGGTTCACCAACTAGCCCGGGGTGGGGTGGGGGGTGGGGAGGATCTTTGGACCTCATTTCCTTGAACCATGTATTCAGCGATCTAGAAAGGTTGTAAATGTGAAGGGCAGAGATACAGTCCATTATCTCTTGTCTTGATTCTCTTCCTCCCTTTACCGAATGAATATATGTACTATATATACAACAAAAACAAACAAACAAACAAAACCCATTGATTTAGCTCATTTAATAGAAATTTTCCCCAGCTCTTCAATGCAGAGCCTTCAATTCCGCCCCCAGTATTTTCCTTGGATTGGCCTGGCTTTCCTATTGTGGATTTTTGTTTACTTCTTTGGACTGTAACTCAATCGTGTGTGTTCAAAAACTACAAAGATTCGAATGCAAATAGATACTATATTCAGTGCCCTATAAGCTTTCATGATTGAGGGAATGAATTCAAACATTCACTAAATATAAAAAACAATCAGAGTATTATTGACTGATTTCCATGAACCATAATTTTGTTTCATAATATTCTGTGGTAGTTGGGGGTCGGCAGAGAGCAAGTACATTAATGTGTGTAAAAGATATGACTGGGAAAAGAAGTCTAGTAAAACCCTCTTCAACACATAAAGTTTGCTATGATTCCCTGTCAGAACCAAGAAGGAAAGAATTTCTAAGTTTGTTTGGTTTCTCTTGTGTGGGGGTTGCTTAAAAAAAAAAAAAATGAAAAAGGCATCCATTTACTAAAGACACAATGTTATAAAAGCCTAAAGGATCTTAGTCTCTAGAAAAAATAATCTGAGTATTTTGTTTTACATAAGAATGTCTTATATAACAAATGTATTCATATTAAGTGCACTCTGAATTGTATATGCAGTGAGGAAAAACGTTTTTAAGGTACTAAGCCATACCCTAATGTTAATGAAAAGCCTCTAGATCTTCCTGTATACCTCTATATGATGGAATTTTTTTAAAAAAGTTATAACTCAGTGGTAAAGTAATATTTGATGGTCTGGGTATTCCCAAATTGTTAGAATCTTTCCTGTTGAGTATATCTGCTAATGAAAATATTTGGTTTCACATCTATCTAATGATCCTAATGAGACAAATACCTCCTCATTATGAGAACAACAGATGGTTAAACTCCTCTAATGCACCTCACCTTTAAAAGGCATATGCTACTGTCTCCAGATGTCCAGAGGTGCACCATGTAAATTCACCAACTGCTATTTCAAAGACCACAGAAAGAAGATGATTGGTGGAGACCTACAGTTCATTCAGCACTCTAAGTCTTTATTATAGGTGAGTAGTAATTTTTACCAATGCCATTAATTGCCTAGGCAGGGTTTTGAATCAAGAATTAATAAACCTTAATTTTCTTATGCCTGATTAGGATATTCCGTATCTCTCTCTTAGTGAGGTAATTTGCCTTTGAGAATTTTAAATATTTTTCTTCCCATATTTTATTATGAAATCAAAACAGCAATATACATGTAGTCTCATTTTATGGTTGTGAAATGGTAAAGCAAAGAATGCAAACTAAATTACTTTAAATCCAAGCAATGACAAAGGGTGATATTTAAAGCACAGCAAAACAAATTTCTAAATTTCTGAATATCAGTTTACCTCTCCAACCGCTTGGCCCACTGGAGACAAGAAGAGAATGATAAAAGATGAAATGACATTTGAGGTCTCCTGCTGGAGGATTTGGATTTCTATTTAGATTCTACGGTTGGATGAAAACTTTTCTGTCACATCTACTACAGCATTCTCTACCTTTTTGTACTCTTTCCCCCTTTTTCATATCTATTAGTGTAACACTGAATTATGCATTATAACATTAAGTCTCAGAAGAGAAAGTATGAAAAAGCAAAGAGAGTGGGCCCTGTGATCTAATCTTAGAATGTACCAAGAAAAATGTACTTTCAAAAAGTGAGTTTGCTTGGAAGTGCAAAATTTATTTTCTTGGGTTACAACAATCGACTCGGGAACTGGAATTGGGCTGCAGCTGCCAAAGGAAAAAGCATGGGAAATGTAGAGGGGACCCAGTTGTGGATAATCTCATAAAACTAAGAAAAGTACTACTCCTGAAGGTATTGTGCTATTGTGCTATGTGCTGTTCATTCTCACTTGTGAAACCTTCTTTGCAGCAACTACTGTGGAAACTGGAATAAGTTAGTCGAATGACAAAAGCCCACCTGGATATGGTTTGTAAAAAGTAATGGAGGAATACACAAAAAATGAGACACAGAAGCAATATTTGCTCTAAGCAACCTATTCCTGTAGCAGCAGCAAAGGGGAGAACTTTGAAAACCATAAAGGCTATTTTTTTTCCCTCTCCCTTTTCCAGGAACCTAGAGGAGAAAAATTGAACTGAGTTAATTTTGAGTAATTAAAAAAAATAATGGATACAATATAAATATAATACAGGATAAGATCTCCAGAGGAGCTGAAAAACCAACCAGTTGTAGAAAAAAATTATGCTATAACAATATTTTCATAGGGAAGTTGAAAATTTTGTCTTAATATGCTAATTTTATATAAATTTTCATAAAGGCACAAGAAATGAATTGCCTCTGTGAATGAACACCACAAGGCACAAGTGTGAGATGATGAGACAAGAGGAACCAATGACACACAGTTGGCAAATCTCAGGAGAAAAGTGAAAGAAAAATTAGAATCATCACAAACTAAAAATGAAAATGGAAGAATTACAACATAAACCGGGGACTGAGATAATCAGGAAAAGGGCAGAAATGAGAAAGGCTAGCAAAACAAAATAGTAATAAAGAAAAAAACGGCTTAGAGAGAATATAAAAGATGGAGAAGATGTGCAAAAGTAACCCAGTGGATACACAGAGATCCTAGAGAGGAAAAAACAAATGATGGAAAAAAATAAATACTTAAATATATCATTAATAAAGAAACATTCTTAAAATAAAAGATGTGAAATTTCCCTTTGAAAGGAAACACTGATTAAATGATTACCAGAGAAAACTGCCACAGAATCAACAAGACCAAGGTTATTCTAGTACAGTAACTAGGATTTAGATATAAAAAAGAAACTTTTGAGCATGTAGGCAAACCTGTCAGTAACATAAAGGAAAATGTTGATATTGTTCTCAAGATTCCTTATTGCAACATTCAGTAGTGGAATAGAATCATCCACTATCAGTGGAGCAAAGCCTACAAGATATCAAAGAAAACAGAGTGAGAGTTTTTTTTTTTTTTTTCTTTTTGCTAAATAGTCCTTTAAGCACAATGGATATGAGCAGTTTTCTACATGAAAGAACTCAGGGAATATTATTCTTATGAACCCAACAACAGGAAATCACTGGAAATGAAATGAAAGAAATAAGTATTAAGCTTTCTAAGAGACAAATGGAAGAGACACGGATTAAAAACTGATTATTTGTGTTAATAAATTGAATGCACTCATTTATTAATCTAAGTTTTGAGAATCTGAGAATAAAAGTAATAAAATGGAATATAAATCTCACAGATCTGGACAATATAAAAATAAAACATCTGAAAAATCGGTATGAGAATGACAAAAGAAGATGGGATATAAAGTCAATTAAATGTTGGGAATCAAGGAAACTCACATAAAGCAACAAATGAGTATTCCAACAATTAATCTTCCAAAGGTAGACTATAATCAAGATTATATGATGTATTGAAGGAGAAGATAGGGAAGAATAAGGAACAACTTTTTACCATTGCATATTTTAATGAACTAAACTACAGAGTCTATAAAAATAGAGAAATGCAGTTAATTTATTAAGGAATAATTTTGAAAGTACCAATAATAAAATTTTAAAAAACATTATAAATGTTTAAAGTATGCACATAGAGAAAAAGAAAAGAAAATCAAACACAGAGTGAAGAAATTGTGCAAAGTTCTAAGAGGAAATAACATAAAACAATGTGTCAGAACCACAAATCAACATTTCTAATATACCAATAAATGTAAATGGTTTTCCCATTTCCTGTCAAAAATATATTGAGATTGGATTGCAAAACAAAATAGTTTTCTATGTTTTGATTTTACAGCAAGAGAATTCAGCATGATTGAAAAATTAAAAAATGGGAAAACATACCAGGCAATTGAAAACAAAGAGCAAGTTGTATTCATAACCTTAATCAGAGACAAGTTTGCATAAAGATGCTGACAAACAAGAAGAAAAATACGTTATGATAATAAAAGTAAAAGTCACCTTTCCATTATGGATGAAACAATTATAAACATCTTTGTACCAGATGACATAACACCAACATTACTAAATCATAAATTATAAATATTCAAGGAGAATGGCACCCACTATTAATTGGAGTCTTAATACTTTTAATCCATGATTGTCTACATAAACAGAAAATAAATATATGAATGATTAAGTATATATGACTTATATATACTTAATATATATATATTAAATATATACATGAAGGATTAAATATGCATGCTTTATATTTTAACTAGAATTTTGTAGCAATTTAGTACAAAAATTTAGTAAAAATATTAACAAATGAATCCAACAGCTCATTTCATCATCACCAAGTACATGCTTTTTTTTTTATCAAGAAAGTAAGGATGTTTATATCTCAAAAATATATTAACATACTTCATCCCTTCTTTTATCTATAAAATAGAAATAAAATATCAGCACCCACCTTTGGAATTTTTTTTAGAAAGATTAAAATAGTTATTGCATACCAAATCTCTAGCAAGAATGCTGGGCATGGAGTGAGCATTCTTTAATATTATCTGTTGGTTTTTTTATCAGCATTCATAAGATATTAAAAAGTTACTGTGCTTATGATAGCACATAAAACTTGCTTTCATTTTCTTGAATAATAAACTCCTGTGTTGATTTATCAATATTGTGTTCTCATCTTTTGTCCCTTCTTCTTCTAAGGGTTTTCATTATTGGATTTCAATTTTTTGTTCTCTGTTCCTTTGTATTATTATTAATATCCTGCAAAGGATTGAAATCAATTTACAAATTCGGAGTATACTTAAGAACAACTATCCAATTAAAAATAATTTCATATGATAATAGTCAAATATGAATGCATTTTCTTTTTAAAATAGACTTTAGTTTTTAGATCAGTTTTAGGTTTGTAGCAAAACTGAACAGAAGGTAGCATTCCTATGTGGTACCTTCCCCCCACATATGCACAGTCTTCTCCATCCACTGTCAACATCTCCCACCACAGTGGTACATTTGTTATCATCAATGAACCTACAATGACACATCATTATCACCCCATGTTACAGTTTACATTAGGATTGACTGTTGAAGTTGTACATACTATGGGCTTTGATAAATGTATAATGGCATGTATCCATCACTGTAGTATCACACAGAATAGCTTTACTGTTCTAAAACTCATCTGTGCATCATCTATTCATCTCTCTCTCCCTGCTACACCCTGGCAATCCCTGATATTTTTACTGTTTCTATACTTTTGCCTTTTCCAGTAATCGTTCCGTATGCAGCCTTTGGAATCATACAGTTTTTAGCCTTTTCACACTGGCTTTTTTCACTTAAACACATGCATTTAAGTTTTCTCCAAACCTTTTCATGGCTTAAAAACTTCTTTGTTTTTGTAATTTGGCACTAAATCCTATTATCTATATAGTATGACAGTTTAATTATCTATTCACCTATTAAAAGACATCATGGGTGCTTCCAAAGTTTGGCAATATGAATAAAGCTGTTATAAACATTCATGTGCAATTTGTTTTCAGGACATAAGTTTTCAAATTCCTTGGGTAAATATCAAGGAATGTGATTTCTGGATCATATGGTAAGAATATGTTTATTTTTGTAAGAAACTGCCAAACTGTCTTCTAAAGTGGCTGTACCATTTCATAGTCCCACCAGCACTGAATGAGAGTTCTCACTGAGCTCTATTCATACCAAGATCTGTGATCTGTGTCTAGGATTTTGGTCATTCTAACAGTTTGGTAGTAATAGTTCATTGTTCTTTTAATTTGAATTTCCTGATGATATATTATGTTTAGCATCTTTAATATGCTTATTATCCATCTTCTTATCTTCTTAGATGAGGTGTCTGTTTAGGGATATTTTCCATCTTTTAATTAAATTGTTCATTTTTTATTGTTGAGTCTTAAGTGTTCTTTATATATTTTGGATAACAGCATTTTAAAAGATACAACCTTTGTGAATATTTTCTCACAGTCTGTATCTTGTCATTCTTTTAATATTGTTTTTAACATAAGCTCTAACTTTTAATGAAGTCTATTCTACCAATTATTTCTTTCATGGGTTATGACTTCATTATTATATTAAAGAAAATTATGATACTCCAAATTGTCTATATTTCTTCCTTTGTATCTTCTAGAATATTTATAGTTTCCCATTTTAACTTTAGGTCTATTATCTATTTTGAGTTACTTTTGTGAAGGATATAGGTCTGTGTCCAGAGTCATTATTTTTTTCCACCTGTGAATGTGCAATTTTTCTAATATGATTTGTTGAAAAGTTGAAAAGACAATCATTGCTCCATTTCGTTAATTTTACTTATTTGTCAAAGATCAGTAGACTATGTTGCCAATCACCCATGTTTCTTTTGCTCAATTTGAAATAGAAATCACTAACAAGCAAACAATACCAACTGAGCAAGGCTTTATTGGGGCTGCTATCAAGAACATGGAGACAGCATAAGGGACAGGGTGACTGGACTTGCTCTCTGAAGGGCCAATGTGTGAAACTCTTAGTTCTCATGCAAATGCTGTTGATGAAAATTGTGCATTATCCAGGATTTCTGCACACATCTGATTTGAGATTGTTGTTTTTGGCACTGAGGTTGGCACTTGACATAGTGATGTGCTTTATGCATATAGGGCTTGTTTGCCCTTTGATAACTGAAAGATGGCAGATGGGCTCACTACCATCAATCCACGTAGGTCTTTTCATGATCAGTTTCAGGCATCTTGTGTATGTGGGTTTGCAAGAAACTCCCTGACAGAAGAAAGATGAAATTTAGTGGTTGGTATATAAAAGCTTTGGCCCCCAGTTGGTTGAAGGCAGTAGGGGGTGATTTGTGGTCTCAGCAGGTGAATAGGCGGATCTGGGAGGAGTTCTTTGAGCCTTTTTTCAAGACTACCCTATTCCCCCTTAGAATTTTTTTCTCCTAATTCTTAAGAAAAAGGGTCAAAGATCTCATCTTAACTTTTAAGTGGTACATTTCTATCATAGACTTGTAAATTCTATGGCACCCTAAGGCATAAAATCTCTTGCTGAATGCTGTAAGGATCTATATACACCTGATTCCTCTCTTGAAGATATTGTTTGGAATCCTTGAAGAACCATCATATTGACATGAAACTGCTGTAACCTGGAAGCTGCAAGCTTCATCAAGTGATTAAAAATATGAAGGCCGGAGATTCACAATAATATAACAACAACAGTGGATCTGAAAAAAGAAGGAATTGAGTTAGGAAGGTTAGGGCAGACTTAACCACATCTCAGATGAAAGTGGCCATAGGGTTGCCTTGTCTAAAGGTGTGTAGCTATTTTCTGTGGTCACATATAGACTTGAGGTTTACTTCCACTTTTCCTGTGTAGTTAATTGAAGTGCAATAGGTATTGTATTAATCCACCATTATGTTCCACTAGGAGATAATCTAGTGCTAGACAGTTTTCAAGGACCACATTTGCTAAGGAGTTAAGGGAAAAGTTAAGTCCCATGAAAACCTCAAGGGTACTTAATATGATAATTTCAATTTTTGTGGTTAAATTGGTTAGATTGTGCAGGGTGGCTTCAGGTAGACAAACCTTCTCCATGATGCAGTCATACTTACTGTGGCCTGTATGCCTACTGAGATAAGGTCTATGGCCCTCTTGTTACAGTGTGAAGAAGTGAAGGTTAGAGAAATTTAGAGACCTCTGAGGAAACAAGATATATTTGGTTGCAGTAACAATTGAACTAGAGTTTATCAATACAATCAGATGTTACTATCTTGTTTAGGAGGGAGGTGGTAGAGTTTTCAGCCAGTATACTTTCCAGAGAGCCTGAATAACCAGATTATGCCCTGGTATCTGCAATGGAAAGAACAGTAGAATTGTTTCTGGTCTTTAGGACTTTATCTACCAGTGGTACAGGGGGAAGATACTATGACCTTACTAATGGCCCATGAATTCCCACAATGAAGTATAAATTGCTAAGTGGATGGCCTTGTCCTAGGAAATGGGCTTTTGGTAATATTTAATAGATAAATGTCTCCAGGTGATGCATGCAGCTGTATAATTCTGAGTTTGGCTCCTTGTGCCCATGGTTTCCTGACAAATATGAGTCCATTAAGGTATATATTTGATAATGGTGTCCAAAGTAGCTGGTAGAAATTCATTTGGAATTTGAGCAAATGGAACAACCCAGTTTTAAAAGCTACTAACCTGTGAACATTGCTGACACAATTCACATATTTCTTATGCTACAAAAACCTATTGTATAATATTCATGTTGATGCCATGCTGAGTTTAACAATAGACATGAGTTTGTCAGTTCAAATTTGGGACACCATTTGACTTTAAGTAATCTCTTTGGTGTTTCCCAGGGAATCATTAATGGAGCACCAGAGGTATTTGTTCCAGATATTACAAAAGTGTGAATCCTGCCTTTTTTCTAGGTTATTTAAAACTGATCTAGCAGTTAGTATTTGTTGTGGTTTAGATATGAGGTGTCTCCTTAAAGTTCATGTGCGAGAAAATGCAGGAGTGTTTAGAGATGAAACAATCAGATTACAAGAGCTATAACGTAACAGCAGAATAATCCATTTGATAGACTAATAATTTGAATGCATTAGTATGGAAAATCCTTGGAAAACTGGGAATAGAACCACCATTTGATGTAGCTATCCCACTCCTCAGTCTGTACCCAAAGTACTTAAAAACCGAATACTACAGAGACACAACCACATCAATGTTTTTAGCAGCATAATTCACAATAGTTTAACTGTAGAACCAACCTAGATTCCCTTCAGTAGATGAATGGATAAAGAAAATGTGGTATATATAAACAATGGAATATTTTTCAGCATTAAAAAAATTAAAATCATGCATTTGGAGGTAAATGGATGGAGCTGCACAATATAATTCTAAGTGAAATTAGCCATTCCCCCCAAAACAAATGCTGAATGTTTTCCCTAATTTAAGGCTGCTGATCCATAATATGCTGCAGTGGGTAGGGTGGGAGGATTAAATGAACTCTAGGGCAAAGGGGAAAAAGGGAGGGAGTAAAAGGGAGGGCACATAGAGAGAGGAAAGATGGTGGAATGCAATGGTCATCATTACCCTAAGCACATGTATGAAGACAACACAGGATGTGACTCTACTTTGTGTACAACCAGAGATATGAAAAATTGTTCTCTATATGTGTAATGTGAATTATAATCATTCTGTTGTCATATATAAGAAATTAAAATTTAAAAAAAATTTTTGAATGCATTAATGGGTGATAATTATAAGAGGAGAGAACAAGGCTAGAGGAAGTAGATCACTGGGGATGAATCCTTGGGAATTATATTAACCCTGAATCTTTGCACTCAAGTGCTATTTCTGCCTCTTGGCTATCATGAATTGAGCCACTTTTCTCCACCGTGCCTTTCTACCATGATGTTTTGCCTTACTTCAAACCCAGAGGTGTGGAGTTGGCCAACCATGAACTGAAAATTTTGAGTCAAAATAAGGTTTTCCTCTTCTCACTTTTCCTTGTCTACTATATTTGGTCACCACAATAAAAAGCTATCATTTGACTTACATTGATTATAGTGTTGTCTTCCCATTGGCCTTTGGTTAGTTTAGCCAGAAGTGAAAAATTTTATACCTAGCAAGGACAGAAAATATGCTGCTGCACAAAAAACAACAATAACAAAAAAAAAAAAAAGGAAAAAACAGGAGGTGACAAAAATCAAGGTTACCAAGCTAAAAGTGATCTACATATTACTTATATGTGTGTAGGCTGACATACCTGAATAGGTACTTGTAGTCCTCAGGCAGCTCACAGGTGTATGATGAGGCTATTTCTCATGATATTTATGGATCTGAAATAGATAAAAGTTGGATTTGGGAGAAGTGGATCCAAACTGGCATTCTTTTAAGTTTGGTAGATCATTCCTGTTTTTGTTGTTGTTGTTTGTTGTTTGTTTGTTTTTTTTTATAGTTCCTCAGGTGACTATATCTGGGCTTGGGACTATAGTATATTCTACTTGTTTGGCCCTCACTGGGATAATCAGGGCAGTTCCTCTCCCAGTAGCCTTTCTTTTGAAAAGTATGCACACTGGTTGACCTAGACATGGTAGTTGTCATTGAGCAGATCTTCAGGGGTCTTGTACTGAGCCAATTTTTTCCTTCTGTCTTTTTCTTTACCATATGTGTTAGCTTCTGGGATGGGTCAACATCCCTCTGACCTTATGTCTCCCTTTAATAGCATAAGGGCATTTCCTTTTCTAATGACCTTTGTCTTTGTGCAAATGTGCACTGGCTGGATCCTAGTATCTGGTGTCTTTGCAATCCCCCTGATTGGGAGGTTGGGTGACTTATCAGAATTTCAGGGCTTTCATAGAGGAATCCCATTATGCCCTGGGTTCTGGTTGATCTTGGAAGGTGAGGACAAAAATATTGGCTATTCTCTTAACATTATCATATTGTTTGGCTTTGCCCTCCAAGTCTTCATTGCTGAACAAGTGGGAGGCCACTCCACCAGTTTCCAAGTGGGAGTAGTTAATTTTAATTCTAGCTTTTTGTATTTTTTTCCAGATAACAGGGGCATTGAAGTCCATTGGTAAATTTAATCTTATCTTTCCTGAAGGTTATATTTGGTGTCTCAAAACACAGAACCAGATTACTTTGTTAGGAGTAGCACTTCTGGAAAATTTTGAGAGGCAACAATTATAATGAAAAAAAAAAAGAAGAGAAGAAAGGAAAAAAGAAAGAAAATAAAAGCAAAACCAACAAGAGTAAAACAAATCCAGGTTATATAATAGTTTTGAACCAAGATCATAATCCTTTTACTGTTATAGCAATTTTTTATCAAAGATAATCAGAGTAAAACAAGTTTGTCTATAAAATATCTAGTTTTATCAGAAAGCCATATTGAAGAGTAACTGTTCAAATTTTATTCATAAATCTGAATATAAAGTGCTTTAGAAAAGACTCAAAACTGTGAAAGAAAAATGACTTAGAAGAGTCATGTTTAGAATTTCAAGAATTTAGCCACTTACAAAACAATTTAGTTATTTCTATTGTATATAGCATTTTTGGATAACAATTGTGACTGACAGCATTATACCAGGACCATCAGACTTTCACAAATTTTATATAATGCATAGAATATTCGTATCAATGACATACATCATATCTCACTATAAAATAATAGTTATTCATTTAACCAGAGTTATGAATTGGGTCATTCAAGGTACACTTTAAAACAAATATATTCTAAGACTCAGTTTTCCTAAATAATGAGAAACCTAATAAAGTCAGTGGGAAGCACATCAAATTATCTGTATAAAACACAGAAGCTTTGTATTTTAAGCTATATCTGTAAATGTTACTAAGAGATGATCAATTCTTTGAAAACAACTTTGATGACTTACATAGGTAAATTATAATATTAATTCTTAGTAACCTTATTTTAACATAATGACCCCAAAAGAACACAGTCTTCAAATGCTTTTCCGTGTATACCAGCAATTTATAAAAGCATATTTAATAGATGCAACTATAAATTGTCTTTTATAGCCTTTAAGAATTTAAGACCAGTTAAATTTAAATTCTGCAATTGACATTTCAGTACTTTAACCTATAAGTGTCTCAGATGTTTTACCTCCATCATATGCATTTATAAGCATTTATCCCATTTTATGTACCTAATTTACTTATTTTTAACAATAATTTCTAGAAAAAATTGTTGTATTTGAAACATTGAAACAATTTAAAACTTTTTACAGAGATAAACATATTCCTGATTTTGGCTAACAACCTAGGTAAAACATGTTAATCACGTCAAAGACATTTTTATCTTACCTTACCAAAAATTTAAATAAACTCATTTGTCAAATATTTACTTGTCATATGAATAAAATTTATGTTTTAATTTATATGAACACTCATCTGCTTCCAATTTGAATAGGATACCTTGGAAGATTTTACCATGTAGACACATGTACCCAAATGGTAGCATGCAGAAATATACCTACACGGGCTGGGGATGTGGCTCAAGTGGTAATGTGCTCCCCTGGCATGCGCAGGGCGCTGGGTTCGATCCTCAGCACCACATAAAAATAAAATAAAGATGTTGTATCCACCGAAAACTGAAAAAATAAATATTAAAAAATTCTCTCTCTCTTTCTTAAAAAATATACACACAAAGCAAGGTTATATGACTTTTTGGTAAAATTTTAGCATGTGTGAGTATGAGACAGGTATGAGATAGAAATAAATACATGTATATTTATACAGGCACTTAAATCCAAAGTATATCTATGAGAAAATGAAACACAAGTTAAGGTTATCTGTTTATATGACAAATCTTTAAGATTCTTATTTGCACGTCTCATGTAAGTCTCCCAGCAGCGTGAACTTTTAAAAGCCTCCATTTTTATCCTCCTTGATTTCAAATGGTTAAGGAGGTAACTCTTAGTGGTCTGCATTTTAATTAGAACTGGATGAGATAATAAAGCTCCAATCAACCTTTAATAACTAATTCTCCTAATATAAACAGACATCAGAAGAGCTAGCATAAGTAGTAGAACATGCTAATCTTGCAATTGGAGTTCAAGAATTATCTTAATAGGGCTCATAAGAAATGTTTTAATTCAGGCATGCCACTTAAACAAGAATGTCAACCTGGCACGCAGGATTCAAAAGTGAATTCACCGGGTTGGGAGTGGGGAGTCATAAGATATTATAAGCTCAATTAAAAGGTGAAGGAGAAATTCCTGCCCAAAATAAGCAGCCCTATACAACCTAGCCACAACTATTCTTAGGAATTTGGGTAGAAATGTACATAGTAAGTTTGCCCAATGCTGTCTCTAGCACCCATTTTGTGAGAGGCTTGTCTGGTAGCTGAATAAATAGATGGTGCTCAAGAAATGTCTGCCAGGATCAAGTCAATCCTTAAATCTCCATTATAAACAGAACCCCCCCCCCCAAAAAAAAATAGACAAAAGAATACATAAGACAATTACATTCAACCAGAGTGTACTTTCAGATTGATCAGAGGAAGACTAGATGTCTCCAAGAGTGTGGGAGCCCTGAAGGTCAAGTGTGGCCTGGTAGATCAACAATGTTTCCAGACAAATGACTTGAAAAATAATATCTTCAGCCCAAATATCTTCCATAGACCTTTACTCAACAATCCTTTAATATTCAGGAACTCCTTTCAAAAAAAGGGGGCGGTAGTGGTTATAAACCTAGAAAACTGGCTACCTAGAGTGTGTGGAAAAAACAGCAGGGGGAAAAGTTCATGGAAGACCCTTGCCAAGGATGATAGGATACCATGTTTGAGTATACAAGGAAGAGAGGAAGAAAGAGTATGTATGTGTATAAATTAAGCTTACCAAAGTACTCCAATTATCATCAGAGCCAGTTGATATGAGGTAGTATGGTCTCTTCAGATCATTGCCCTCAGGAAAGGAAGAACCTTAATGAGAGGGACAAAGATAAAGCACAGGCAGCAAGAAGAAAGTGTGTTAGTCAGTTTCCCATTGCTGTGACAAAATGCCCAAGAAAATCAATGTAGAGGAGGAAAGATAAATTTTGGCTCATGGTTTCAGAGGTTTCAGTCTGTGCTCAGTTGGCTCCATTGCTGTGGCCTGTGATTAGGCAGAGCAATATGGTATTAGAGTGTGGTATAGGGCTGCTTATCTCATGTCATCTGGGAAGCAGAGAGAAACTGGAAGGGTCTATGGACAAAGTAAACCCATTCATCATGAAATTAATTTTAAAATTAACAATGAGTCTATGACAGGAAGACCAGTAGAGAGAAGGGAAGAGGGCATGTGGGGAGGGGCAGGGAAGGAGATATACTAAGGGACCAATAAGATATATTCTATGATTTTATAATTATGGATAAAAATGGATTCTACTGTCATGTATAAATAAAAAGAAACAATTTTTAAAAAGTAAACTCACTCAGGGCATGAACCTAGAATTTGCTTCCTGCAACTAAGCCCTACCTCCTACAGCATTCACTGCCTTACAATAATACCATAAAATTATGAATACATCAATGGATTAATCTATTGATTGGACCAGAACACTCATGATCCAATTCCTTCCCCAAAGTCTCACCTCTGAACATTGCTTTTAATGCATAAGTCTTTGGGGGAAACACTCCATATCCAAACCATAACATCAAAGGAATAAATAGGATAAGAAAAAATTCTTTTGTCTCTGAACCAAGGTGCCAAATAGTGACAGTAGATGCCACAGTTATGACCAAACAATTGAGTAAATATAAAGACAAGACACTAGAACAATAAAAAATTAACATATGCTACCAATTTACAATCCAAGCCAGACTAATAGCAAAGCAGTTTTCAGGAGGGTATCCAATATCCTCAGAAGTGCCTGGTCTGTGTTAGGGGCTTTTTAGTCTGAGTTGTTTTGCGACTTGTAGGTTCCTATCACCACCTCTTAATTTTTTACCAAGATGATGGCAATGAGATAAACAGGTAAAGGTGGAGAAAGAAGGGGAAAACAAATTCCCTGTCGGGCTGTTGTTGGTGTCCTTAAATGTTTAAGAACCTCAAGAATTTCAATCTTGTATCAAGTATGAGTTCTACCAAATTCAGGACTGTGCTTCCTCACAATTGAAAGAGAAGGAAAGGTATTTTATAAGCCAAGTAAAAAGAAGAAAGGTATTATGTTTGGTTTTGAGATGTTCCCCAAAAGCTCATGTATGAGATAGTGTAAGGAGGTTCAGTGGAGAAGTGATTGGGTTGTAACAGTCTAAACCAAATCAGTGATTTAATCCCTTGAGAGTGATTAACTGTGTGGTAACTGAAGTGGTAGTATATGGTTGGAGGAGGTGGGAATTGGTATGTGGCTTTGGGTATATATTTGTGTCTGGCGAGTGAAGTCTCTCTTTGCTTGATCACCATGTAAGCCACTTCTCTCTCCACACTCTCCACCATGTTTTTCCTGTCTCACCTTGAGCCCTGAGGAATGGAGCCAGCTGTCTATGGATTGAGATATCTGAATTGTGAGCCCTCAAATAAATTCTTCCTCCTCTATAGTTGTGCTGGTCAGATCCTTTAGTCAGAGTAGTGAAAAAGCCGACTAAAACTAATAGGAATCCTGGGGTCCCCAAAAGGTGGCTCCAAGGAAGTGCAAACAAGGTTCACATAGGGATAATATTTGTGTTGTCTAGAGATGGGGATTATGATTCACTAAATGACATAATTCGACAGTCTTAAATCCCCACAGACAAGGATACAGAGAGGAGAGATAGCAGGGAGGATTAAAAACACAATACAGAGATGCACCAGTTTTAGAATTGTCAATAACAAAATAGAGCCTACGGAGACTACAAGGAGGTACAACCTGAACTGCAGTCTACAACACTAGAGTGCTCAAACCCAGAGTTGTCCTAGACTAAATTTGCCTTTCTTGAAGATCACTACAGTTAAGATACAAATCAATACTCAAAAGAAATAAGAGAAAGAAAAACTGATGATAGAATAGAGAGAGGGGCGATGGGAACAAATTATCACTTGTATGGGGAGCGCCATACAGCTGGGGACAGTCAGAGCTAAAAGTACCAGTCTTGGTAACACTGAAGGTTTGGACAGCTGCTTTGTGAGTCATGAGGCAGGTCCAGACCAATCACCTCTGCTCTGATCCTCTTCTTTGAGATTCTCTAAAGGTCCCTTCTGAGTCCCCAATGATTTTTCCAATCAATTAAGTGTTCTTTTGCTGAGTTCCAAATAAACACGGAATGAGACATTATTGGGGCTTTTGCTACAACACACAGGGCAAGGTTCCTGAATGATTTTCTGAAGGGTCCCAGGGTGGACTCCTGAGGAATGCATTCTTGGTAGAAGATGCATGTGGTCCAGGATTTCCAAATGTCTGATCTGATAATTGCTATCACCACCCAGGTCTATACTTTTACATATTAGGTCTATTTTCATTGGTGCCATAGAAAGAGGACAGAGGGACTCATCATTACTGTGCCACTATCTAGTGGTTAGCACTGGGCATTCTGTGTGTGCCTAGGCTGTAAGGAAGACTCTGACAGGAGAAAAGGGAACTCCATGGTTAGAGCAGAAAGGGCTAAAGCCCTGACTGATTACAGGTAGATGATTTGTGGTTTCCACAGGTGAATGAGTGAATTTGGCTGGAGTTTTGGGACCATTTTTTTTTATCTATCCCAACCATTTTATGTATATGTATTTATGGAATTTTGATTCTGTTGTATTTGTCTGTCTATTCTACCAGTTCTGCACTGTATTACTCTGGTAATCAATATCAACCCTGATTACTGTAGCTTTATATTAAATCTCAAAGTTAGATAGTGTCAGTTTTCTATTTTCTTCTTCTCCTTCAATAGTGTGTTGAATATTCTGGGCCTTTTACCTTACCACATAATTTTTTAAAAGAATTTTCAGTGTTGGAGATAAAACCCCCATCCTCATACATACCAAGCAAGCACTGTACCACTGAGCTACATCCACAGCTCCACATAAACTTTACAAGTTTGTCCATATTGAAAAAAAATTACAGAAACATGTTCAAGTTATTTATTTTTAATGTTTTGTAAAAGCCTTTTTTTTTTTCATTGAATGGTCTTTAAAAATTCTTTTGGCTTTCAAATACTTCATTTCAGAAACACCAAATTTTCGATTATGCATCTGTTCTCCCTGGACCTCTCAAATCTTTCATATTTCTATTCATCAGAGATTATATTGCTTTAATTATTTCAGATTAAAAATACAAATTAAACATTGATGTGACTGGGTCCCTGTAGTATGCTGTTTTTAAGTCCTTTGTGTATAGATGAAGGAGAGGGATAGCTGGGTCAAATGGTGGTTCCATTCTCAATTTTCCAAGAAATCTCCATACTGCTTTCCTTATTGGCTGCACCAATTTGCAGTCCCACCAGCAGTGTGTGAGTATACCTTTTTTCCTCACATCTTTGCCAATACTTATCATTATTTGTATGCATAATAGCTGCCATTCTGACTGGAGTGAGATGAAATCTTAGAGTGGTTTTGATTTGCATTTCTCTAATTGCTAGTGATGATGAATATTTTTTTCATGTATTTGTTGACTGATTGTACATCATCTTCTGAGAAATGTCTGTTCAGGCCCATTTATTGATTTTTTTTTTGGTGTTTAGTTTTTTGAGTTCTTTATACACCCTCTTGATTAGTGCTCTATCTGATGTGTGAGGGGTAAAGATTTGCTCCCAAGATGTAGGCTCTCTATTCACCTCAGATTGTTTCTTTTGTTGAGAAGAAACATTTTAGTTTGAGTTCATCCCATTTATTGATTCTTGATTTTAATTCTTGTGCCACAGGAGTCTTATTAAGGAAATTGAGGCCTAATCCCACATGATAGAGATTAGGGCCTACTTTTTCTTCTATTAGACTTAGGGTCTCTGGTTGTATTCCTAAGTCCTTGATCCATTTTGAGTTGAGTTTTATGCTCAGTGAGAGATAGGGGTTTAATTTCATTTTAGTGCATATGGATTTCCTTGGAAAATTGGGAATGGAACCACCATTTGACCCAGCTATCCCTCCCCTCTGTCTATACATAAAGGACTTAAAAACAGCATACTACAGAGACACAGCCACATCAATGTTTACAGCAGCACAATTCACAATCGTTAAAATGTGGAACCAATCCAGATGCCCTTCAGTAGATGAATGGATAAAAAAAATGTGGCATATATACACAATGGAATATTCAGCAATAAAAGAGAATAAAATCATGGCATTTTCAGGTAAATGGATGGAATTAGAGAAGATAATGCTAAGTTAGCCAATCCCAAAAAACCAAATGTTGAATGTTTTCTTTGATATAAGGAGGCTGTTTCTTCAATATAAGGAGGCTGATTCATTGTGGAATAGGGAGCAGGAGCATGGGAAGAATTGATGAACTCTAGATAGGGCACAGAGGTTGGAGGGGAATGGAGGAGGCATGGGTTATTAATGATGGTGGAGTGTGATAATCATTATTATCCAAAGTACAAGTATGAAGACATGAATTGGTGTGAATATACTGTGTACACAACCAGAGATATGAATAATTGTGCTCTACATTTGTAATAGGAATTGTAATGCATTCCACTATCATATATAAATAAAAATAAATAAATAAATTTTAAAAAGTTATTGGAAAATAAATAATAGATAAATAAATAAATAAAATGCAAATTAATTATATGTAAGTGCAAATTCCCCCTTTAGTTATTTCCCAACTGTCTCAAATATTCTTGTACACTTTGATTCTATATAAATATTAGAATTAATTTCCATAAGTAGTCTTTTATGATTACATTAAAAATATATGATATCTTGAGGGAATACTGATATATTTTCACTGTTAATTTTGTGATCTTTGAACCATTTATTTTAATATTTTATGTATTTCTTATTAAAATTTGAAATTTTCTTCATTTAGAAATTGCACATTATTGGTAAATTTGGTTGGGTTTATTCTTAAGAAATGTGAAAGTGATTTATTCTATAGATTTCTTAATAGATAACTGTTTTGTAGAGCTGAACTATTTATCACTACACAATTATTGTAAAATTTTGATCTTACAGTTAACAGGTAGTTCACCAGCTGATTTTCATAAATTCTTTAGACAAATTCACATTGTATTAATGATTACTCTTCAATTTTAATCCTTTAATCTTAACATGGACTTTTTTCCCTTTATTTTATTGATTTGGCCTTGGCTTTTTAACTAAGTCTTCAGTAGCAATAATAATTTTCATACTTGACTTACTATTGATGTGAATGTGATGATTTTTATTCCTTTAGATAATTGCAGTAGAATTTATAAGGAAGTCTTTAATTAAGATAACGGAATTTTCCTTTGTTTCTCTAGTTTAATTATATATATATATATATATGCTAGATTTGATCATATATCATATACTGTTTTGAGATTACATGGCTTAATCTTTATAATATAAATGAAACTATATCTGGGATACTCCCCATTGTTCATCATTCTTTAAATAGTAAATAATAATGAATCTAATTTGCTAATATTTGGTTTACAGTATTTGCTTCTATTTTTAAGTGAGATTTTCTGAGCTAGCTTTAATTTTTAGATCATTTTACTCTTGTGCAAATGAGTTTGGCAGTTTCCGACATTTTTTGCAATCTAAAAAAAAAAAAAATAGAAATAAGTGCATCATCATCCCATACTTTTGATCAAAAATTCTGGTCAAGTTCTGTCAGGTTTTCTTTATATATTTCAAAGCTAGAGGTAGACAAAAGCATTTTACATCTTTTTCTTGATTTTTTTCCTTTTAGCTAATGGAATTAATAGGGCTTTCTAAATATTTTCTTTTTTCCTTAAATATTTTTTTTGTAATATGAATATTGTTACTAGCTTTGTTGTTGTACATTTTTGGCTAAAAAACTAAAAAAGGGCTGGGGATGTGGCTCAGTGGTTAAGTGCCTGGTACCATAAAATAAGTAAATAAATAAAAATATGCTTTATGAAGCCATGAAAATTTCTTTTAGCAATAAGTTTAATTTTATTCTCATAAAGTACACTGTCATTGTCCCATCATATTTTATTGTTATTTGCTGTGCTTGTCCCTTTTCTTTGTTCCTTGCTGGGTTACTTAATTTTTGTTCTATTTTCCTTAGATTGACAAAGATTCACCCATACTCAATTTTTTTTTCTGATAAATTATCCTTCAATATTTGACATTAACTATTTTGATTGATATCATTACATCAAACTTCAAAACTGATTTTTCATAATATCCTATTTCTTAAAAACACAAAAACATAACTTTATTTAAATGGTTTGATGTCCCATATTGCCTTACCTTCCTTTTTAACCTACCACACTTCCACCGGTGTTGTTTTGGACTGGAGTCTAGTTTTAAAGAATGACTACAAATTTTTAATCATTACTATCAAATTCCAAAAAACTTTATTCATTTCATTGTTCAATACTTCATTATATTATTGTTTTCAAGGTCTTTGCTGAAGAAGTCTGCTGGTTCTTCTTTCTAAATGATAAGGTAGATTTTATTAAATAAAACTAGTCTTCTGTTCAAAAAGGACTTTAATTCATCTGTGAAATTAAAGAAAAAAGTTATTATAACTAGTAATTCTAGGTTCACAGCTATATTACTCAGAATGTTAAGTATATTGTTATAATGATTTCTTGTTCCAATGTTGCCGGATTTCTAATGCTAATCTAATCTTTAAACAATGTCTTTTCTCATTGTTTGTGTTTAGAAATTTATTTCTAGTTTTCCTTCACAAAAGTGTAAAGTTTAATATTTTATAATTTTTATATTTTTTAGCCTTTTTTCCATCTAAAACTAGTTATTTCTTTGGTTCTAGAAAGTTATTAAGGATAATTTTTTTAAAAATAATGTTTCCTGTTAATATGCCATTGGATAGATATAAGAAAGGAATTAAGATATTATACGTGGTTGCTTAATCCTTGCATGCCTCTATGTAAGGCTGGTTCTGTAATTGACCTACAACCTCTTTGAACATGACCCTCATAAGTTATATTAATTACTGAAGATATTCTTAGCACATATAAAGAAATGGACTGTGCTATTCTGGCCTTCCCAAGTTGCTTTGCAAAAATACCAGGATTGATAATGTACACCTAGTTTCCTTATTTAGCTCCTAAATATCAATTAATATAGTTGGCTGCTTAATAGGATATCCCTATGTGATTAGGCCCATAACAACCACAGTCCTAGAAGTCTTTAAAAGGTTTCCTTCAGCAGAGACATTTCACACACCTCTCTGTGGTTCACTCAAATATAGAAGGACTTAGAAGATTGTACATGATGTCTTTAGATTCTACCTAATAAATATATTTTTCTTATTACATCTTCTCTGTAACCTTTTCATGTAAAAAGGCTTAGCCAATAGCATTATTTTGCATTGTGTTAGCCAGTAGCATAAAATGCTGTGAAGCAAACGTATTTGGTAGTACAACTCCCAACACAATAAATGTTGAAAGATTTTAATCTACCTTTTAAAGCTTTTTATCTCTTTTTATCCTTGATATCACTTGAAAATATTTTTTTTAGCTTATTAAATTTTCTTTGAAAATATATTTGGATTTTTATTTATCCCATCAATAAAGTGATTCTGTTTGTTTTAGTAGTGATATTTTCTACTTAGAAGATTTCAATTTAGTTCTTTTAATATGCCTGATTCTTTTGAAAAATTGACTTCTTGAATGATAGTATCCTGTTTTTTTGTTTGTTTGTTTGTTACATAACCTACCATTCCTGTTTCACAGTTATTATTGACAGTTTATCTCTTGTAGATGTTGTACTGGACTATTTAAGGTCTTTTTAATTCATGAAATTTTTATTTTCAAAAGGATAAATTTTTCTTTTGTTAAGAACTTTTTTTTATTACACTCTCTTTCCTAATTGTTGTATTATTATCTTCTGCTAGAAAATAACCATGTGAATTTATTTATCCATGACTTAACAATAATTTTCAGGGAAAGAGGTACTGGCCTTGTGGTCATGCCATCTCTTGTTGTTTAGTGTGGTACTGTTTCTCCCTTAGCCTTTAAGGAAGAAGTAGGGAGGAAAGAGAGAAAACATTTGTGTTTCCAGCTCTGAGTTTCAGTAGCTCTAGCCACCAATGCCATGTGTTCAGCAATGTATTGGTCACCAGAAGAGTTGGGAAAAACTAGCCTTTGCTTATGGCTGTATTTTTATTTCTATATGTATTTATAAATTGTGTAGATTTTGTTTTGATCTACTTGTATTATGCTTTACAGAATTATGTAATGGATATCAACTTTTGTTTTAGATTCTTCTAGATCCTCTGGATTATATCAAAGCCTTTCAGTTACTCATATGAATATCTCATTCCCTAGTTATTCCTTTTTGCCTTTCTTTTTTAAGTTTTTGTTCAGCCTTGTGCCTCCCTTAAGTTGTATTACCATCTCAGGAATACATGATGTTGAACAGTTATGATTGATTATTTTCAATAAATATTCCTTGGAGAGTTTTTTCCTCCACTGCATTGCCTCCAGCCCTGAGTCAGATGAAATAAAGAAAAGCCTCGGATCAGAGTTTTTTGAGGACCCACCAGATTGAACAACTCATGAAAATTCTCTTGGCATGAGGTTTTTTTGGTGGAGCTTGTACCCAGTACCCTTCTCTAGTGACTGTTAATCTAATATTTTCCATAGCTGTCATGGTAACAAGCTGTTGGTGGTTTCAAGGCTATTGCAAAGCTAGAGAGAAGAGAATCATAACAGCATTAAGTTGAAATGTTCTAGAACTCCTCTTACTAAGATTCTGTCCCCTGCTTGAGTAAATGCTTCTAAGATTGCTTGAAAAAGGTGTGCAGCTTGATTTTCCCAATCTTTGTGCTTTCATTGCTCTTCTGGAGAAGATTTTAAGTGGTCCTAACTCTGCATATTGTACACCTGTCCCTTCCCTCCCAATCTGAGGTCTATTCTTATATTGCAAATCCCGTAGTCAGATCCAATGCCAAGGGCAAAAAAATGTTTAATCCTAGCATTTCCCAGAATGATACCTGGATTTAGGTGGTGAATGACTCTAATAAATGGCATTTCCCATAGTTAGTGTGTTGGGCATTATTTGAAAAATGAGACAATACATAGTGCAAATTGCTTTGCCTGATTCTATCAATATAATTATGTCTTGTAATCAAATTGATTTAGAAATATGTTTCTAATAATCAAACTCTTTCTAGTTTCTTACCAAAATTCATAAAACATTTCTACTTTTAAAAATATTTTATGCATATTTAGCTATAAATATTAAGATTAGACCATAAATGATCTACTGTACTAGTTTGTACTCATTCTGTTTACTTGATTTGTGCATGTCTTACAACGCTGTAAGAAAATATAACTCTAAATCTTGTCTGATATTGTAGAGAATGGGAGGTATATATTCTAATAGTACATTTTTTTATTTTTGAAAGTAGTATTTAATTTATAAACAGTCAGCGCTACACTTTTTCTAACTAATGATGCCTGTACACATGTTCAAATATACCTACAGAGCCTGAAGGAGACAGTGCAGTAGCAGCAATTGAAATGGCATCTCTGTAAATATTACCCATTCCCCAAAGTAGAACTAGTACCTTTCCACCTGTATTCATATATTGCTGTGTTCAAAGCTGGATTTCACTATGAATTGCTACCTTTTTCATATTAAACTAAGTGGCTTCCCATATAAGATTATTAAAACTCCAGAGGAAAAAAATAGTTTGACATATGTTTCATGTCTCCATGCCTAATAAATACTTAAGGAAAAAGTCTTGGAATATTTTTAGAATGAATGAGAAGTGAATATGTATTCAATAAGTTAATCTAACAATTCTTTGCAACAAAATAACCACTTAAGTTTAAAGACCATATCAAAGCTACAAAACTGGTGATCAAAATTATAAATATTTCTTCTCTTGAAAAACCTACTTTTTATAACAATGACAAAAGTGCTGCATAAAACATAAATGTTATCATTCATAAGGATCATATTTGTAGAGGTGAGGAGTGAGGTTGTAGAGATGTGGAGATCATTGTGGAGATTATGACACCCTCATGTTAGTTATAACTTCAAATTGATAACCAGAAATGTAGTTCATGTTTCTGACAAGGTAAAATGGTAAATTCACAGAGAGGCAATTTTCAATAAATATGTATCCCGAGTCAGAAATATTTTCATATTACCACCACAAAAGTAAAGTAGGTATATATTAAGGAATGCACAATAAAATTAAATTAGATTATCTCCAAAGGAATTTATAAAGTATGAATATTTGTTTTATGTTTCCTATATTAAATGAAAAATCAGTTTAACTTAAATCTGTAGAGAGTTTTTGAGTAGCTTATATTGATAGGATGTAAATCAGGACACTAAATTATGTCTATGTAAGATCATAAATTGATAAATTGGACAATGAACTTTAAAACTAGATGAAACTGATGACTGGGATGCGGTAGAGGGATTGTAAAATGGTTTGAGAAAATTTTTATAGTTGGAATTCTCATGTTAGGGAAGTAACAGACCTGATGTTCATTAGTACAGATGCTTGGCCCACTTCACTTCAGATTTTTTTTTGATTCAAACTACTAATAACAACACAACACAGTAGAAAGAACTCATTAACTCATCTTCTTTAATATTTCCAGTATTCTCAGGAGATTTTACTACCATCTCTTTAGTCTTTACTAACATGCATGAAATTGGCATCGGAGAGCCATACTTATCCTTCATTTGACTATTTTCTTTATAGCTGAGCAGCTACTTTCTCCAGGAGAGAATGAAAGTTGATGCTCTTACATTTATCCTGTCCTTTCATTCACTCCTCTCTATGAAAAGAAAAATAGTATTTCTGAGAACTGAAATCAGTGTCCTAACTCAGCATAGAAAGGATTCAGTCTGTGTGGAGGCTACCTGCTTGTACATGACGCATGCTGTTTCTCTCTTTTCCTGTAGATAGAGTGTTAAAATTGTTCAACCTCTTTGTCTTGATGGGAGATGTTTTAGTCAGCTTTTCATCACTAAGACCAATAGACTTGACAAGAACTATGTAGAGAAGGAAAAGATTATTTTGTCTCATACTTCCAGAGGCTCAATCTGTAGTTGCCTAAGTCCATAGCTCTGGGCTGGAGGTGAGGCCAGACATTATGGTGGAAAAGCATAGCAGAGAAAAGCATCTCAGGACATGACAACAAGAAAGCAGAGAGAGCTTCAGTCATCAGAGACAGTATATAAATCTCAAAGCATGATATCAGTTATCTACTTCCTCCCACCATACCCTATGTTATTATAGTTACCACCTGGTTAATCCATATCAGTGGATTAATCTACTAATTCAGTTTTGACTTCATAATGTAATCATTTTACCTCTGAACATTCTTGCATTGTCTCACACATGAGACACCTCATATTTAAATCATAACAGGAGGAATGCAATAGGGAACCTAATTTTGACATTAGAATCTAATTGGCATTTTCTGTCCTAAATCAACCAGGATTAAAATGGACAGCCTGAAATAACATTTGGACTGAAACCTAAATAATGAACACAAGTAACCACCATTTTAGAGCTGGAAAAAACTAAGGTTCAGTTGTATTAAATCATTCTTAATTTTATATATGTTATAAATGGATGGCAGAGGTAAAGACAGTGGAATGAATCTGACCTATTATTCGTATGTACCTATATAAATATATCAGAGTGGATCTCACCATCATGTTCATCCACAAGACATTAATTTAAAAAAAAATTAAGTAAGATCCTTGCTTGATGTTGACTGGATACATTAATTTTTGCCTCATTAATTTCTCCATAATCTTGTTCTTCATACAACAGCTTACTTTCTCCAGAGTGAATGATCTAATAGAGAGCAAGAGATATAGCGATGAGATGAAAATTACAGTGTTTTTGTAACCTAATCTCTGAATGGACATCCTGTATTCTTCATGTTAGTGGCAAGTCACTCAGTCTAGCCAATATTGAAGAGAAGGGATCATTCACTAACATAAATACTACCAGGTGGAGACTGTCAGAAGAAATTTTAGGCAGTGTTTATCACGCTTATCTAGATTATGGAGGAGAAGTGTTTGTGGATGTTGGAGTAAAATGGAAAAGTTTGTAACAGTACTGCACAAAGAATAAAAAGTAAAGCACCAGTTAATTTTTCATTCTTATTGGGATTTGGGTGAATGAATGCAACATTAGTGTCAATGAGTCAGAGTAGTTTACTATATTTAGGAATAGGTCTGAGAGAAACTGCTATGCTTTGGATATAAAGTGTCCCCTAAAGATTCGTGTATTGCTTCTGTCCCTGGTCCCCTTCTGTTTCTCTCTGCTTTTAGATCACCATAAATTGAGCAGCTCTGCTCTACTACACCCTGTTTACCATCCAATCAAGTGAGGGCTTTCTTAGGAGAAGAAGACAATTCCTGCTTGGCTGCTTGATCTGGAGCATTAGTCATCTGCCTTTGGACTGGAACTTATTTGGCTTTCCTGATTCTCAGTCTTTTAATACATACTGGGACTGCGCCATCAACTCTCCTGGATCTACAGGTTCCTGACTACAGGTCTTGGGACTTCTCAGCCTAAGACTTCATAATTGTATGAACCCATACTTTATAATGATATCTTTATAGATACATGTATATGTATGTGCACATTTATGAACATGTGTTTCCTACAGGATTGTATTTTTCTAGCCAATCCAAACTAATGCTGATTTCAATTCTGGGAATGGGATGCTCCTGGAACAAATATTCACAAGTAGAAAAGAAGTTTTTGAAATGGGTAATAGGGAGATGCTGCACTAGTTTTTAGGTGCTTACTAGAAATATAGACACATGAGTAATTCTGGTGAGATCTCAGTAAGGAATATTTTATGGGAAACTGGGAGGATAGTTTATTATTATAAATTAGCAAAGACATGGATTCTAGTGTTTTGTAAAAGAGAACTTGTGATCAGCAAAAATAAATATTAAAGGAGTGGCTTAGTTTCTCCTGAATGCTTCCAATAAAGTATGAGAGGAGAGATGAAAACCAGAATATAAATACTTGAAAAAAAATATCAGCCTGTTCATATTGCAAAAAATGGGGAAGCATATTCAGAAAAGAACATCAAAATGTTGCTGGGCTATTACTCAATAAAGAGCTCATGGGGTTATATGAGCAGAAACACTATTCACTTTAATGAAGTAGATAGGGATGGAATGAAATGAAGGTGGGGTGTTGAACTCCTTAGATTCTAAGAATGGAACTATGTAGTTATTTATCCTTTGAAACCTTTAAATATCCACCCCCCCACCAAAAAAAAGGGAAAGAAGCAGTCTGGAGATTTCTTGGAAAATTGGTAATGGAACCACCATTTGACCCAGCTTTTCCCTCTCCTTGCTCTATACCCAAAGGACTTAAAAACTGCATACTACAGGGACACAGCCACATCAATGCTTATAGCAGCACAATTCACAATAGCTAAACTGTGGAACCAACCTAGATGCCCTTCAGTAGATGAATGTGGCATATATACACAATGCAATATTACTCAGCAATAAAAGAGAATAAAATCATGGCATTTGCAGGTAAATGGATGGGGTTAGAAAAGATAATGCTATGTGAAGTTAGCCAATCCCAAAAAACCAAATGTCAAATGTTTTCTCTGATATAAGGAGGCTTATTCATAGTGGGGTAGGAAGGGAGAGCATGGGAGGAATAGATGAACTCTAGATAGGGCAGAGGGGGTGGGAGGGGAAGGGAGGGGGCATGGGGTAATTAATGATGATGGAATGTGATGGACATTATTATTCAAAGTAGATGTATGAAGACATGAATTGGTATGAATATATTTTGTATACAACCAGAGATATGAAAAATTGTGCTCTCTATGTGTAATAAGAATTGTAATGCATTTCACTGTAATATACAAATAAAAAATAATAATTAAAAAAAGAAGGATCCTGAAGGCAATGTAGAGATTACCATTTCCATTTCAAGAGGCCAATGTTCTGACTGAGGCCTATGGGGCAGGACTACCCTCTGAAGCCAGGGATCCAAGGCTTTCCAAGAACCTTGAAAGTGTAACTTCCACTAGGTAGAGCCCTGGAAGCACAATTCAGTAAGTACTAGAACCAGAAATGAAAGGCAAAGCATCAAACCAAAGAAGGTTATTCTTATAACTTAAGACCTCACAAAATTTCCTTTGCTAAATTTTAGATTTGCTTAGGACTACACATGCTTATTTTCTGCTTATTTCTTCCTTTTGAAATGGAAATGTCTATTGTATTCCTATCCCATCAATGTGCCTTAGAAGTACTACTTGTTTGGATTCACATATTCACAATTGAATAAGAATTTTGCCTTAGTATGAATCACAATCTGATTCTCACCCATATATGATTTTGATGAGATTTGGATAAGATTTTTGGACTTTAGACATCTGTTATTTTTTTTAGAAAGAATTAAGACTTTTGGGACTATGAAGATGGAATGAATATACTTTGCATGTGAGAAGGATATAAATTTTGGAGTCCTGTGTTAGAATACTATAAACTGAATTGTGTGCACCTAAATTTTATATGTTGAACCCCTGAGCCCAGAGTGATGCAATCTGGAGAAAGAGCCCTTGGGATATAAATGGCTTTAGATGATGTCATGAAGGTATAGCCCTTATTATGGGTTTAGTGTTGCTATAGGAAGAGACACCAGAGTGTTAGTGTTCTCATGCATCCTTTCTCCTCTCCACCACTCTTAAATGAGATTACAGTAAAACAAAGGTCATGAGAATCCAAACTGGTACTCCAACCACAGGTTTTCGGTCTTCAGGACTGGTGGTGGAGGGATGCAGTGCATGCTGTCTAAGGCACCCAGTCAACAGTAATTTGTTATGGCAGCTTGACTAGAATAAGATGCCATCCACTCTATTTTCCACTGTTGGCTCAGATGACAAAACAGAAGTTATGGTGTGACATAAATGCAATTATGTAGACAAAAACACTAACCTGGAACACAGGAAAGCAGCAGCGTAGCTGGACTCTGCCTCCCCACTTTACCTCATGGAGCCTCCACCTAATGCTCATACATGAGTGAGAATGATAAATGATAAACTTTTGTTTCAAATTTTAGATAAATTATTCTATTATATTCTTCTACCATATGGATAATAATAATTCTTTGTAATTTGTGCATATATCTATTTTTTCTTATACTAGTGAGTCTTATAGATTTCCAATGGTAGTTTATTGTTGAGTTTTCCATATACTATGAGATGTGAATGTCTACTTTTAATGTAACCTTAAGAACTTAGCACTAATGTTGGAAAACTGTGGCCTTTCAAATTGCATGCAATTAGAATAAATAAAATTTGAAACCGTTACTTTCAAAAGTTGGGTTCGGAAATATATGATTAATGAAAGTATTAATGATGAGAATTTAGTCTCTCTGAGATATTACTAAGAAAATAAATGTGCTGAGTGAATTTATGACTAATTTAATTATTGTGTATATCTGATAAAGCTATGGTGGTTAAATGAACCATAAGTGTTTTGAAAATAACATCAGCTTGAATTTGGTTGCTGAACAGTCCTATAGAGAGGCAGGTCAAAATGATACCTTGCATAGGCAAAGAAGACAAAACAAAACAAAACTAAATATTGGGGAAATTTATAATCTGAGAGACAATAAGAAGAAACATACAGTCTCCTACCAAACTCCTTTCTTCTTCTGGAGAATCAAGCAGGGTTGAATATACATGAAGATGTTGTGCTCTAGGGAATGGGCCCATTCACCCTCCTACTTTACCATCTTATGACTCTTGTGAGAGTGTCCTTATGAATGTTTGGAGAAGGGTAAAGTTCTCAGATTCCATGTCAGCTCTTCAGAGAGTTGTATCATTCCCAAACATGGAACACTATTTGCTGAAAGGACAGGGAGGGCCGGGTGACTGCTACCTTTGCAGTCTGACCCCAAGTAGCTCATTGCCAGTCTACCCCAAGATATTTTCTGCTGTGATTTTTTTGTTCCTGTGCAAAAAATATTTGTCTTCACAATAGAAGGTATAGGGCTTTTCAGTGCTTCAGACTCTCATAGGCTGAGAGCATTTAGCATTTGCTGCTTTTGGTTCTTCTCATTTCATTCTGATTCTAAGCACAGGAAACAATGTTCCAATATATCCACATAACCTCTTCCTCTGTGAAGAAGCATCCTTTTGTGGTTTTGGTATAACATAAATAATTGAAATTCAGTCCTCTGAGTCAGTCAGTTTTTATAATTTGGAAAACATGAAATAATACCCTTTGTTTTTTTCATAAGTGAGATTGCACTGGGTATCATGTGCTACAATTTACTTTTTCCTGCATCTGTTCAGATTAGTAAACACATGACTGCATTATTCTTTCAATTCCTGTACAGAATTCCATTAGTCGTATAATATCATCAGACATATTCACTATAGTGGGCATTTAAATTGCTTGAGTCTTTTGTTTAAAATATTACATAATATGAGGAATGTTTAAATATACAATCTTGTAAGATCGTTTCGCCACCCCTTTTTTAAAAAATTTGTTTTAATTAGTTACACATGACAGTACAATGACCTTGAAATATCATATATTTGAATCAGATGGAATGTAATTTCTCATTATTCTGAGTGTAAAGGTTGCAGAATCACATTGGTCATGCAGTCATGTATATACACACAGCAATAATAATGCCTATTTCATTCTACCGTCCTTCCTTTTTTTCAATGCATTCTTTTTAGCATGATATTTTAATTTTTAGTACTTTTAAAAATTTACTATAGGGATTGTGTCATCTTTTTTTCAGGTTTTATCTTTTTTTTCTTTATGGGAAGTGCTTCTCAGAGAAATAAGAATTTAGTAAATGAAATACAAACAGGTTTTTAAACTTACCTTAGATAGTACATATTTATTTAATTTTTAAAATATGCATATGTATTAGAACATGTGTACCTATATTCTTAATTACTATTCTCCAAAGACCAGAATTTTGTTAGTTTTTAATCCTTATTATTACTAATTATTAGTGCTATTTTCTTATTTCACTATTAGAAAGATTAGTACACTCACACATTGTTGGAGGAACTTCAAATGTGTTAATCACTCTGAAAAACACTATGGAGATTCCTCAGCAGACATGGAATGGAACCACTATTTGACCCAGTTATCCTACTCCTTGGTATATAAGGTCTTAAAATCAGCATATTATAGTGATGCAGCCACATCAATATTTATAGCAGCTCAATTTACAATAACTAAGCTATGGATCCAACCTAGGTGCCCTTCAATGGATAAATGGATAAAGAAAATGTAGCATATATACACAATAGTACATTACTCAGTCATAAAAAAGAATAACTTTATGACCTGGTAAATGGATGGATCTGGAGACTATTATACTAAGTGAAATAAGCCAATTTCAAAACAATAAAGGTCAAATGTTCTTTCTGATATATGGAATCTAATACACAAGAATGGGATAAGGAGGACAAAAGAAGTTCAGTAGATTAGACAAAGGGGAAGGGAGAGGGGACAGGAATAGGAAAAACAGGGAATGAATTAATTATAAAGAAAAACAAACCGAGACAGAAGCAAGCAAGGTGCATGGGGCAAAGTAAAAAGGGGCTGCTCTTCTGAGCTGCCAGGTTTATTTATATTCTTAGGTTACATTAGATCATTGACATCATTAGTACGTATTGCTCATTGTATAAATTCACTGTCATGTGGGCAGGTTTAGGCACAGTGACACATTAGTGTTGTCTAAGAGCGTTCCTTTATTCCCAGAAGCTGAGTGTCTGAGATTAAGCTCGAGGCTGGTAAGACTCTAGCACAGAGCCTCCACATGAAAGCATCACCACAGCAGCTAGGCATTGAGCATGTATTAGTCATCTAATTAGTTCTAGGGAGAAACTGCAGAATATTCCAAAATGAAAAACAGGGTGCCTGTTGCCCTCCAGGAGTTTGCTCACTAGAGAAATACTGCGTTGAACATATTCACAGTCATAATCCTTACATCTACCATAACTTTACTATGTACCTACATGAATACACCTCAGTAAATCTTCACATCATGTACATCACAAGACTGGGATCCAAATTAGAATAAGATACACTTCATGGTTTTGTAAACATGACAAAAATATAGTCTGCAGTCATGTACAAATAAAAATATTAAATTAAAAAAAAGATTTGCTATTCCAGTATTCTTTAGATTAAGTTCTTTACTTACATTAAGGTCTTGGCTAGCTTAATTTCAACAAGAAATGAATATATTTTCCCAGTGAATTTACATAAGTGCTATATTTCAGACCTGGTATTTTTTAATATATATATTTTTTAGTTGTCAATGGACCTTTATTTATTTATATGTGGTGCTGAGATTCAAACCCAATGTCTCATACATGCTAAGCAAGTGCTCTACCACTGAGCTACAACCCCAGCCCCATACCTGGAATTTTGTAAAAGTATTTTCTATTTCACAAACTGATTTTTCATTCTTATTGCAGTTGAATTCATTTGTTTCTCCTCTAGATACTTTGATGTTTATCAATTTCACTATGACATTTTTTTCAGAGCCAGCATTTCTTTTTTTTAAAGAGAGAGTTGAGAGAGAGAGAGAGAGAGAGAGAGAGAGAGAGAGAGATATTTTTTAATATTTATTTTCTAGTTTTTGGCGGACACAACATCTTTGTTTGTATGTGGTGCTGAGGATCAAACCCGGGCCACATGCATGCTAGGTGAGTGCGCTACCGCTTGAGACACATCCCCAGCCCAGCATTTCTTTTTAACTAACAATTTTCCTTTTTGTACTTCATTTACCTCTTTTAATACTTCCCTGCTACATTTACCATTTTCTTCTTCAGATTTCAGAAATCTTTTGTATTTTCCATTCTATAATTCTCTCTGTGATCATTTTACCTTTCCAGGTATATTAATTTAAACATATTTTGTGTAGTGCAAATGGCCTGCACATGTGGGATTTTTTTCCCACTACTGCATGTCAATTTCCCACCACTGCATGTCAATTCCTTTATCAAAGAAGAAATTATCATTTGAGATTATTAGGTCTTGCCGTTCAAACTGAAAAACAACCTGTAATTGTCAAGAAACTTGACGAGTATGCATGATCTCTTATTATAGTTCATTAATTTTGTCTATACTGTCTTTGGCAAAGAGCTTTCAGAGCAATTTTTTTTTTGTAACATATGCTTTCCTTTACTTCAAGCAAGGGGATACTTGCCCACATATGTAGTGGGCTTATAAATTTATAAATATACACAGGTGTCCAAGGGAAGACACTCTCATCAATTTAAAAAAAAAAAATACTTTTATTGGAGTTTGAAAATTATACATAATAGTGAAATTCAATATGCTGTATTTGTACATGCATATAACATAATTTAATCAATTTCATTCTCCAGTACATTTCCTTTCCTTGCTCTTGCTTTTCTCTACTCATTTCCCTTTTTTTATTATTATTATTATTATTATTATTATTATTATTATTATTATCATTATCATCATCATCATCATTATTTTAATTTGCACATTATAATTATACAATTGGGATTCATTGTGATATATTTGTCTTTGAACATAATTTGTTAGATTTCATTCTCCATTATTTCCACATGCTTTTCCCTCTACCAAGCACTTTTTAATTGTAGTGATTTCCTAGTTGCATTGTAAAGACATATTTTTTTTTGTATGTTTGTGGTGGTAGAAATCTCTTTGGTGGGAAAAAAATAGAGTCAACATCTCTTTATCAGTTATATTTTACTTGATGTTTCCAACATGAATTGTTTTCTAAGTTTTCTATCTTTGGACATTGATGATAAAAGCCAGTGAAGACCTAATTCCCATTAAGAAAAATTTACCTGAGACAGATATTCCATAATGGCATATTTTGTTGGATAGGCAGAAAGATAAATTTGAAAGGAAAAAGTGAACACTCTCACCTTACATTCAAGCTGTTGTACTGTTAGGTATTTACCCAACACATATAAAATTATATATACACAAAAATGTGTGCATAAATGTTTAATGGCAGCTTTATTCACAAATGCCAACACTAAGCCACCAAGGTGTCTTTTAATGATGAATGGACAAGCACTAGTATGCCCACAGAAAGCATTTTGCTCAGTGATAAAAAGATATGGGTTATCAAACCATAAAAAGACATAGAGGAACCTTAAATGCATATTGCTATACATAAGAAGCCAGTCTGAGGTGTGTGGTTTTAATTATATAGTAGCCTGAAAATATGAAATTTTAGAAAGTTAAAAATATGGTTGCCTGAGGTCTGTGGGGGAGAACTGAATAACTGAAATATGGAATTTTAGGATAATATAACTGTTGTAATACTGTTATGGTAAAATTATAATATTATGCATTTGTCACTATGTGTATAATTTCATAGCACAAAGTTTAAACATTAATATATGCTAATTTAAAATAATTTAGAAGTTCAGGGTTCCCAGGAAGGAATTCAGACTGTGACAAGAAAGTCTAACTGTATTAAAATTGTATGAAACAAGCTCACTGAAAGGGAAAGTTGCTGACCTATGCAACTTTGGAAGTGAGTGGAGCCTGCAAGGCAGAAGTAAAAGGAACTATGCATAGACACTGAACTCTGGCTGATAAAGAAATTTCCCATGAGGATATGAATTAACAATTTTAAAGTAGCTAATCAGGTGTACATAAATTTAAAAACTAAAATAAATAGAGTATGATGATTTCTCATTTTGGTGGTGGGGGTTTCTCTAAAAATAAAGGGAGGAGGCTAGAGTTTTTAGATTTGGAGGCATTCTGTTAAAACTCATATTTAATTTAATATACACAGCTATTTACATATAAAAACTTTATAGAGTTGATTATTTTTACTCATGGTAGCTATATTCTATGAAGTCATCATAAACACTCCTAGGAGAAATACAAAATTAGGTGCTTCCAACTCACTGCTCATAATATTTTGGTCTAGTAATTAGTACATAACCTGTTTTATGTGTGTTTCTGCTTTAATGCAAATTATTTAATATATATTGTTCAATTTTTATCATTAAACTCCAAGTCAAAAGCACTATATGCACCCCTTGCTCAAAACTTCTCTTGCTCAAGTATTTTATTTATAAGTCACATCACAGTCTTCTTGCTCTTAAGAACTGGAAAACATTTCAGTGATACACTTGTGATATCATTTAAACACTTGGATCAACAATATTAAGCATAAAAATATGAAAATGTACAGCAGGACACTTCTTTACAATATGAAAGCTGAAATGTGGCAAGAAAGTGTTGAGACTCAGTTGTGATGGGGTAGTGATTCATTTATTTTAATTTTATTTTTTTTTGCTATCCTGTGCATATGCATAAACTATTGCAAAAGGTCAGTGATTACTGATTTTAGTAGGTAGAAAAATTTAGAAACATGGAATATGAAAATAATGAATATCTACTATTGACATATATCACCATGTTAGTGGATGCACATATATATATATATATATATATATATATATATATATATATATATATAATATATATATATATATATATATATATATATATATTGCTGCTACTTAGGAGATTAAAAGAAATGACACTCCCTTAATGATTAGCAGACCCAATATTCAGACCATGGTTTATAATACCATTCTCCAATGACAGGAAACAGAAATGACTGCTTCTATGGTAGGGCCTGGAAATATGCAAGAAGAGCCTATAGCATTATGAAATTCCAGAAAGTAAGAAAGAGTTAAAGAGAAAATTAAAACAAAACAAAACAAAACTCCATCACCACACTGATGGGAACTGTCAAAGGGTACAGGAGTCAACTGAAAAACCTACCAATGGCCAAATTCAGAATAATTTGAACAACATAATAGAGTATAAATATTCCTGAGTATCTACTAATATAAAGAAATGATTGGATTAATTAATAAATGGCAAAAAGTGACCAGTCTCCCGTGCCATAGAGTTCCAAATATTGCTATAGGTATACCACCTTTTATCAGAGGGGCTTAACTTACCACTTCTTATATGTGGGTTATGATATTGACTTGCTTCCAAAAAGTACAGTGTCAAAATGGGGAATAAAAGAGTAACTTCAGAGAGGAGAAACCTGACAATCACTACCTCCGTCAGGTGATCAGGATCAGTACCCAAAGTGATAAAACAGGCTTATTGCTTGTTCCTTTGCTGTGAAGTGATGAAAATGACATCTCACCTCTGTGACCTTACTCCCAAACTCATAACTCAAGTGTAAGCATGAGGAAAGAGAGAGAGAGAGAGAGAGAGAGAGAGAGAGAGAGAGAGAGAGAGAAACTATAGTCTTACAAAATGTCTGACCAGTACTTTTCAAAAGAGTCTATCCTAGGAAACAAGAAATGCCCAATAAACTGTTGTAGCTAGAAGGGCCCAAGAAGAAATTTAAACTAAATGTGAAATGTTATTCCATATGCTGCCTTGGAACAGCAAACACATATTAAGTAAAAATTAAGGATATCTGAATATACTGTGGACTTTAGTTAATAGTAATGCATTAATATTGATCATTAATTGTGACAAATGTGACATACTAAGATGCTAGTAGTGAGGGACCCCAGAAGTAAGTTTTGTTGGAACTCTCTGTACTATCTTTTGTATTCTTTTATGTAAATTTAAAATTGTTTTTGTGAAGTTTTAAACATTTCCCTCACTTTCTAAGATTAATGATTTTTCAACTTTGGTATTACTTTATCTTCAAACTCTTCTCTCTTTTTTTTTTTACCTTAACTCTTTAAAGGAATGCTAACTGCCTCAAGTAAGAAGTGAGGAATGCCGAAATTTAAAAACAAAATTCAATCAAAGAAATGGAGTTAGAAAAGTGCATAATTCTGCAAGACCTAGTGGGTATTGGTAGAAAAACATGTGCACAAATAATTCTTCTCCCTCCAGGAAGTCAGGTTTATGCTGAAATAGATAGAAAAGTTGTTAAAACAAGACACATGGTCAGTCACATCACTTAACTAATAGAAATCAACACAGAATTTGTACTCCAAAGTGAAACACTTACTCCATTTCTAAAGTTTCAGAGACCTAACCAGTTATATGAAGTAAAATAACTTGTCCTTTAAGAAAAATGGCAGAAGTTTGAAATGATTTTGCAGATTATCTCTAGTGGAAAAAGAAAATCAAAGACTGTTGTAGTGACAAAAGGAACAAAGAAAGAAGAAAGGAAGAAAGAAAGGAAAGAAGAGGGGGATGTGGGAGGAAGGAAGGAAGGAAGGGAGGGAGGGAGGAAGAAGGAAGAAAAGAAGGAAGGAAGGAAGGAAGGAGGAAGGGGGAGAGGAAAAGGGAAGGAAGGAAGGAAGGAAGGAGGAAGGGAGAGAGGAAGAAGGAAGGAAGGAGAAAAGGAAGGAAGGAAGGAAGGAAGGGGGAAGGAAGGAAGGGGGAAGGAAGGGGGGAGGAAGGAAAGAAGGAAGGGAGGAAGAAAGGAAGGGTAAAGATCCAGTAACTCTACCAGGCATGGTGGCACACACCTATAATCCCAGCAACTTAGAGGCTGAAGCAGTAGTATTCCAAGTTGATGACCATCCTCAGCAAGTCAGCAAGACTCTCAACAACTTAATGAGACCCTGTCTCAAAGTAAAAAACAAATAAAAATTCTAGGGATGTAGTTCAGTCCCTGGATTCAATTCCTTGTACCCACCCCTGCAAAAAAGGTTCAGTGATACTGGGCCAAATGACAGTATCAATGGTTCAATTCTTGTTCTCAGAATCTATTATAGATAACATTGAAATTATGATTACACTCTTACTGGAGTGAGATGGTATCTTAGGTGGACTATTCCCCGAGGATCTTAAAAGAGCATACTATAGGGATACTGCCACATCAATGATCATAGCTGCACAATTCACAATAGCTAGACTGTGGAACCAGCCTAGATGCCCTTCAATAGATAAATTGATAAAAAAGTGGCATCTATACACAATGGAGTACTACGCAGCACTAAAAAATGATAAAATCATAGAATTTGCAGGGAAATGGATGGCATTAGAGCAGATTATGCTAAGCGAAGCTAGCCAATTCTTAAAAAAACAATTGATAAATGTCTTCTTTGATATAAAGAGAGCAACTAAGAACAGAACAGGGAAGAAGAGCATGAGGAAAAGGTTAACATTAAACAAAGACGATTGGAGGGTGAGAGAGGGAGAGAGAAGGGAAAACATATGGAAATGGTAGGAGACCCTCAATGTTACACAAAATACATAGAAGAGGTTGTGAGGGGAAAGGGGGGGAAACAAGGGAGAGAATTGAACAACAGCACAAGAGGTAGAGAGGGAAGATGGGAGGGGAGGGGAGGGGAGGGGGGATAGTAGGGGATAGGAAAGGTAGCAGAATACAACAATCACTAATATGCCATTATGTAAAAAGGTGAGTGTGTAACCGACGTGATTCTGCAATATGTATTTGGGGTAAAAATGGGAGTTCATAATCCAATTGAGTCAAATGTATGAAAGATTATTTATTATGAGCTTTGTAATGTTTTGAACAACCAATAAAAAAAAAAAGAAAAGTGACAGCATGAAATGTTGGTTATAATAAAAAGCAACTAGAACTTCAAAAAAAAAGAAATTATGATTACATTAAGTGAAGAGAGAAAACCAATGGAGGGGCACAACAAATGATTTATTATTTACTTGATAGCTTAAGCCTATCTAAAAGGTCATGGAATCCAAGAAAAAAATATAGGGCTGCAAAGTGGTCTGCAAAAGAGAAAAGGAATAGCCTTTGTACATGCATGTTGTGTTTTCTTCAAAAGTCTATAAAACTCTATGAAGAAGCACTTTGCCTATTCCATATGCCAAAAAAAACTTCTTGATCAAGGGCTCTGAACCTGAGGAAACCTCAGACAACTGAAGAATTAAACTTCCACTGTTTAGTTATAAATAATCTATATTTTATAACTCTTTACTTATAAAATAATAACTTTATTATGTTCCAGAGGAAGACTCACCAGAGAACTGACACTTGTTCATTACTCTTTATTTCTGCGTGACTACCTCCATTACTTTTTGGTCATGACAATTGTATTCCATAATTTAAAAAATTATCTTGGAATTTAATATTGATATAAATTTATTAAATATTTATCACTAAAACTAATTTAAGAAAATAAATCTTATTGATTGCCTTATTTAGTATTGTATCATTTTTCTTTTTGTGTATTTTATTTTGTATATTAGTGTCCTGTATTTGTTAATTTTATGTAAATATATTTTAAATATATTTTAACAGTTAATAAGCTCATTCATGAATTTGAATATCTTGACTTCATATTTTACCCCCATAAATGAATCCTTAATTTCTTCTACCAGATTAAAAAAATCTGACCATGGTCTTTGAGAAATAATGTTTAGAATTATAGTATAGATTATTATCCATAGTTATTTATTTAGGAAAAGGCTACAATAAGACAAATACTATGGTATATACATAACTCTTTATTCCTGAGAACCCAATGATGTTTTCAAAATCACTAGTCAACATTAGTTATAAGTTACTTGAAGTATTATTATTGTATTATTATATTCATTAACAGGAATAAAAATTTTAATCTAGGACTGGCATTGCGGCTCAGAGGCAGAGCACTTGCCTCGCAGATGTGAAACAATGGGTTTGATCCTCAGCACCACATAAAAAATAAATAAGCAAAATAAAAATATTGTGTTCATGCATAACTAAATTTTTTTAAATTAATCTAAATTAAAAATACCAGGGTACTCAGAGACAAATTTCAATAGCATTAGTGCTGTCTTGTTTTTTTGCATGTCATTACTTGTTAATTTTAATTTCTTCAGTTACTTTATTGTGCTAAAAAAACAATATTTGTAATTTTATTCAGTTTTGAGCATATAATTCAGTGGAATTAATCAATGTTACTAAAAAACCACGATTTTCAAAATTTCTTCTTGAACCATTATGCAATAATTCCCTGTCCATTTCTTTGCCAAGCTTTGTAAACTTTAATTTAAAATGAATTTTTATGTACTAGCCTCTTTTAGGTATTTTGAGTGAATGGAATCACAAAATGTACTTTATGTCTGGTTGTTTCATATAATAGCATTTTTAAGTTTTATTCATGTTGTAGCATGTATCAGAACCTTTGTGTGTATATAACAATTGAAATTTTTTTGTGTGGGGGGGTGGGTACCAGGATTGAACTCAGGGGAACTCAACCACTGAGCCACATTCCCAGCCCAATTTTGTATTTTATTTAGAGACAGGGTCTCACTGAGTTGCTTAGTGCCTTGCTTTTGCTGAGGCTGGCTTTCAACTCAGGATTCCTCTACCTCAGACTCCCTAGCAGCAAAAATTGAAATTTTTTTAAATTAATTTTTATTGTTCATTGTTCAAAACATTACATAGTTCTTGATATATCATATTTCACACTTTGATTCAAGTGGAATATGAACTCCCATTTTTACCCCGTATACAGATTGCAGAATCACATCAGTTGCACATCCATTGATTTACATATTGCCATACTTAGTGTCTGTTGTATTCTGCTGCCTTTCCTATCCTCTACTATCCCCCCTCCCCCCTCCCCTCCCCTCTTCTCTCTCTACCCCCTCTACTGTAATTCATTTCTCCCCCTTATATTTTTCCCCCTTTCCCCTCACTTCCTCTTGTATGTAATTTTGTATACCCCTGAGGGTCTCCTTCCATTTACATGCAATTTCCCTTCTCTCTCCCTTTCCCTCCCACCTCTCATCCCTGTTTAATGTTAATCTTCTTCTCATGCTCTTCGTCCCTACTCTGTTCTCAGTTACTCTCCTTATATCAAAGAAGACATTTGGAATTTGTTTTTAAGGGATTGGCTAGCTTCACTTAGCATAATCTGCTCTAATGTCCATTTCCCTGCAAATTCTATGATTTTGTCATTTTTTAATGCAGAGTAATACTCCATTGTGTATAAATGCCACATTTTTTTATCCATTCGTCTATTGAAGGACATCTAGCTTGGTTCCACAGTCTTGCTATTGTGAATTGTGCTGCTATGAACATGGATGTAGCAGTGTCCCTATAGTGTGCTCTTTTTAGGTCTTTAGGGAATAGACCAAGTAGGGGAATAGCTGGGTCAAATGGTGGTTCCATTCCGAGCTTTCCAAGAAATCTCCATACTGCTTTCCAAATTGGCCGCACCAATTTTCAGTCCCACCAGCAATGTACATGTGAACCCTTTTCCCCACATCCTCGCCAGCACTTGTTGTTGTTTGACTTCCTAATGGCTGCCAATCTTACTGGAGTGAGATGGTATCTTAGGGTGGTTTTGATTTGCATTTCTCTGACTGCTAGAGATGGTGAGCATTTTTTCATGTACTTGTTGATTGATTGTATGTCCTCCTCTGAGAAATGTCTGTTCAGGTCCTTGGCCCATTTGTTGATTGGGTTATTTGTTATCTTATTGTCTAATTTTTTTAGTTCTTTGTATATTCTGGATATTAGGGCTCTGTCTGAAGTGTGAGGAGTAAAAATTTGTTCCCAGGACGTAGGCTCCCTATTTACCTCTCTTATTGTTTCTTTTGCTGAGAAAAAACTTTTTAGTTTGAGTAAGTCCCATTTGTTGATTCTAGTTATTAACTCTTGTGCTATGGGTGTCCTATTGAGGAATTTGGAGCCTGACCCCACAGTATGTAGATCATAGCCCACTTTTTCTTCTATCAGACGCCATGTCTCTGATTTGATATCAAGTTCCTTGATCCACTTTGAGTTAACTTTTGTGCATGGCGAGAGAAAGGGATTCAGTTTCATTTTGTTGCATATGGATTTCCAGTTTTCCCAGCACCATTTGTTGAAGATGCTATCCTTCCTCCATTGCATGCTTTTAGCCCCTTTATCAAATATAAGATAGTTGTAATTTTGTGGATTGGTTTCTGTGTCCTCTATTCTGTACCATTGGTCCACCCGCCTGTTTTGGTACCAGTACCATGCTGTTTTTGTTACTATTGCTCTGTAGTAGAGTTTGAAGTCTGGTATAGCTATACCGCCTGATTAGCAGACCCAAAAGGGTCTACAAAGAAACTATTAGAGCTAATAAATGAATTCAGCAAAGTGGCAGGATATAAAATCAACACGCATAAATCAAAGGCATTCCTGTATATCAGCGACAAATCCTCTGAAATGGAAATGAGGACAACCACTCCATTCACAATTTCCTCAAAAAAAAAAAAAAATACTTGGGAATCAACCTAACAAAAGAGGTGAAAGACTTATACAATGAAAACTACAGAACCCTAAAGAGAGAAATAGAAGAAGATCTTAGAAAATGGAAAAATATACCCTGTTCATGGATAGGTAGAACTAACATCATCAAAATGGCGATATTACCAAAAGTTCTCTATAGGTTTAATGCAATGCCAATCAAAATCCCAATGGCATTTCTTATAGAAATAGAGAAAGCAATCATGAAATTCATATGGAAAAATAAAAGACCCAGAATATCAAAAACAATGCTAAGCAGGAAGTGTGAATTAGGCGGTATAGCTATACCAAAAATTGAAATTTTTAAAAACAAAATCTTTGAGCAATTTTGAAAGTCCCCTGTTGAAGTGAAAGTTAGTGTTAAATAATAAAAACATTTAAAACCATTTTTCTTACCCTTTTTATCTTTAATTTTTAAAAATAACTATTCTTAGTTGGACACACTATCATCTTTATTTTATTTATTTTTATGTGGTGCTGAGCATTGAACCCAGGGCCTTGCATGTGATAGGTGAGCACTCTACTGCTGAGCCACAACCCATCCCTCTTACCCTTTTTAAATTGTGAACAAAACCCAAGACATGCAATACCTTTTTTAGATTTTCACTGCTGTTTTAATGTTGTTCTGCCTTTTCAGTATATAATTGCTCTTGAAATGTACAATATAGTGATTCAGTGAGAAAAAAATAGAGCAAGAAAAGTTATAAATTCCTCCCTAAGTTTACGCTTTCTACAATAAGACAAATACTGTGGTATATACATAACTCTTTATTCCTGACAACCCTATAAAACCTTCTATTCAAAATGGATCATAAAATTTTAAAACATCCATCATTGTATATAGCTCAGTGTATCAACTAAACTGAGAGAACTTCTGCACAGAGAATCCACTTCCAGGATTGATAGTGAATTGGGTGAGAGTGACTGTTGTTTTACTCTGTTAAGTCCGATACAAAGAAGGTAATTTATTTCAAAACACAGTTTCAGTCTAATGTTTAAGACTTGGAATATAATTCCTGGCAACATAATACATGAAATATCAATTAGTTTCTCTATCAATCCTTGTAGTTAATATAGAGCTAAAACTAAAAACTTCTGATTTTTGTGACCAAATCGTCTTTTCAATTTTTTTCCCCTGAAGGTATTCTTTTTTTTTTTTTGATGAAAGTAGATTTATTTGATACAGATACTATTCTTATTAGTGATTTCAGAAACAATGAAACAATTTTCTTTCCATTGAATCCATTCAAGACTCTAATATTCCTTGTCACTAGCATTCACATCTGATTTTTGAAAGAAAGGTTTCCTATCATCTAGGACTGTCATGGAAACAGGGTTTCAGAGGCAAGTAAAAAGAAGAAATATTGACTAAAGTTGTATATTAATCAACTTAATTCAGTGAAATAGAGCAAACATACTGTACATGTATTCTACTGTGTAAGAGGTTTAGAGACTGTAAAGACAGATGAGACAAAGTCCTTGACCTCACCGAGCTTTGTTTAAGGACAAGTACAGAGATTAAGCTTCCTTTGACAAAAACTGTGATCTGGAAAACCCCATATATACAAATGTTAAAAGTATTTGAATGGTGATCATGAGAACACATTTCAGCAATCATGGAATGTTCACAGAGCAGGCAAAAACAGAGATGGACCTGGCATCTATATACCTGGCTTTGAAAATAAAAAGTAGGGATGTAGTTAGTTGAGAAGAAAATTTATTTCAGTGCAATGTATAGGAAGTTTTGAAGTTTGGCACAGCTTTTTAGTTCCTAATTATGGAAGATGTTAAAGAACTGAGAGTGAAAAGTAGAAAGGGAGAGTACCTCAAGGTGTATCCTCTCTTTCCTGTTTTTGTGACCATGATAGACCTGTGCACATGAATTTACTGAAATTATTCCAGTTTAGGAATGACAAACTTTTGTCTGTGCCTGAAATTGAATCTCTTTGAATTCAAAATTTTAAATGAATGTGGGATAAATATGTATTTTAGCTTTGATACATTTTTAATAATATTTGACTAAAAACAACATTAAGTAACTTGCTATTAAAAATTAATATTAACAAGGAAAAAAAGAAATTATCCCAAAGCAAAATATTAGTAAAATATGTCAATGTAAGATCAGGTATTTGCTCTTCTTTCGTTAAATGAGGAATATCCACATAAAAGGAAGAAATACAGTACAACTTATTCGCCTTGAAACTGGGAGGGAATGCAGTCTCCAGGGCACAGGATGAAGCTCAGTGGTACTTCACTTGCCTAGCATGTGTGAGGTCAGGTACCATCTCTAGCACTGAAAAGGCTTCCAGGTTCTGAAGAAAGCCCTTTACTAAAGTAAGTGAAAGGCACTGAATATTATCACATGTAATCCTGATTTGAAAGTCTGAAGATTGGAGGAGAAGGTTCATGATTGGAAAGGTGGAGTCTGTATTTGTATTGAAGAGGGTTGACAGACACCAAAATTCCAGTGACTTAAAAATAATTTATTGCCTTTTCATCTAATAGTCCATGCTGGGAATTGTGGTGACATCCAGAGCAGACTGATAATCATTTTGCTAATTGTCAGCATGTGGACTTCAAGGTCACCAGAGGCATTATCAACACCCCGAGTAAGGACTGGAGATCAAGAAGGCTGTTTTATGGCAGGTTTGTATGGGTCAAACCTTAGAGGTGAATACATCATTTATTCTTATAGTCCATTCATTGAGACAACCAGGTATCCACCTCTAGTTACAACTTGCTCTCAATGTGTCTTCAAGAAGAGGCAGCTGACATATGTTTATTTGCCTGTATGTTGTATGTTTTGGGGACAGTGGGTTATCTCTGCCTCAGAGATTATTCTACTTTTGGTGACACTTGCTATTTAGTTATGGCATACTGAATCTCTGGATATTTGCCAATGATTTCTGTCTCAATTATTTGTTTCTTATGGGTTAGTTAAAACAACTATTGTTACTGTATATTTTAACAATAGTCAAAAAAACTATTGCTATTGTTAAAAAATACAATATAGCTGTCTATTAAACACAATGATCTACTAAACACTATTATAATTCTGAGAGTTTTTTTAGTTATTTTCATATGCTTTTCAGAAAGGGGATTATATCTGCAATAATAATATTTATCTCTATATAATACTTATTAAATTTTAATTTCTTTGCTTATTATGATGATATTTACAAAAATAACACTAAATAGTATATTCTTCATTCAGGGCCTCTATAAGCAAAAACAGATAATTGATGACACTTGTAGGCTTAAAACTTATTTTAAGCAGATATTTGACAATAGGACAATATTGTTGGCTCTAAATAATTTGTTGATCTTCTTTGCTTAGGGAGTTATTTTTATGGTACATATGATAGATTGAAAGTAATTCTGGTATTGTGGAAGAAACTAACATGTGATGAGATTAATTTATGTGAAAATAGTTTTATTTTAATAAAGCTAGTTCTAAAGTAAATTCAGTAGTAAAAAAAAATATGAAATCATATGGATGCTACTGCTCAGGATGAAATGATTGTCTACATTTCTTTATATTCACCCCATACCTATACACATAAGCACGTTAAAAACTTGATCACATAATCATTTTTGTATGCTTATTTAATAATAAGTGAAAAGTATATTATTCTGTAATTATCAGTCTACTGTAAGAAGTTATGTAATTTATTTATTCAGTCTAAAAAAGTTATGACTTCACATATGATCTTATGGAAATATCTGATTTACCCACACCTGTGTTACTTTTCTATTATACATTCTTAAAAATGTTAACTGAGAGCCTTAATAATATTCTGGCATAAAGCTCTTTAAAAGCTAAAATTCCATTTCATTTAGACTATTACCAAGTATTTTATTATGGGTCAAATAAATAGTGCTTTAAATCAGAATACATTTATATGCTGTCATATAAGCTGATTAGTAAGTAAGCATGATTTCTTTTCTTTAATTTGAATTTCATCTACTTATAAGTAAAGTGAAAAACTAGATAATGTATTTTAAGTTCATTTACTCTGAAGGAAGTAATGATGTAACAAAGAGAGAATTATAAGAATAATTGCAGGTATCTAAATAATTACATTTGACTCCCACATATATAACTTCTACAAAACTTTATGAAAATCTCCACTTTTATATTAATGTTTGCTATTGAATGTTATATAATAATAGAAACCTCCCTTTGTTTTGAGAGTTTTGTATAATACAGAAGCAAATTCTAATTTAAACTTGAAGTTTTGAATCAAATTAGGTGGTATAGAATGGTTAAAGGTGCCAATCTAAAGAGCTTTCAATCATCATTAATAGAAATTTCATGTGTATGTTGGGGGTCAGTGTGAGTATGTGTGTTAAATATTTCAGAAAGATTGATGTATTTTGAATCCAAATTTTCAACTGTCCTTTTTCAAGACTAAAGGAAATTCTTCTTCACACTATTTTTATTCTCAGGGTGGACTGAATCAAGCAGAATTTTAAAATCTAAGTTCTATGTATATTTTATGATAATAAAAGTCTTTAAAGATAACCATGAACTAAACAGGTGTTAAATAAATTACATCAGACAGAAAGACAAATGCCAGCTGGGCACCATGGTGTATTCCTGTAATCCAAGCAACTCAGGAGGCTGAGGCAGGAGGATCACAAGTTCAAAGCCAGCCTCATCAATTTGGCAAAGTCTTAAGCAACTCAGGGAGACCCTGACCCAAAACATTAAAGAAAAGTAAAGAAAACGAGGCTGGGGATGTGGCTCAGTGGTTATGTGTCCTGGGGTTAAATCCCACCCCCTCCATAAAAAGAAAAGAAAGACAAATGCTGCATGCTCTTTCTTTTGTGGATGTTTTCAGGAGCAAACAAGTTAATAATGCCTCCTTCTACAACTATGTGATACATGGTTATATGTTCACGTTGGCTATTGATATTGCTGCTCTTACTGTTATTAAAGAAGGTCAAAATGAGAGGGGTTTTGAATATAACATAGGCAGGGCAGGGTATCCTAAGTAGAGGAGGGAAAGGCACTTCAGGTGGGGAAATGAGTGAAATAGTGAAGAACAGCGAGGTGGAATAAAAAAAAAAAAAAACAGCATGTTCAGATAACAGTGACCTTTTATACTGAGTACAGTGTGTCATGCTGAGAAATTTGGACTTTATCTCAGAAATTTTTAAGCCTTTAACAAAAGAAGTAATGATTAGATTTATATATCAGAATAAAAGGAATGGAAGTTATGTGGGCTGATGGGATTAGAGACTTAGGAGACTCATTCCAGGTGGGCGACTGAATATATAAAGCATAAACATTAAAGACAGACAAGGGTATATATACAGAAATTATTTGTGGCACATATGGGATTTGAAGCTGATGTCCAGATTTCTAGTTTGTGAAGTCGAATAGATGATGATACTAGTAGTCAAGATAGGAAATATAATCATGTTTATTCTCATATTTAATAGTTATTTAGTTCTTAATGTGTGTCAGTCTCTGTTCCAAGTATTTTTAATGCATTAGCTCATTAATCTTCATGACGATCCTAAAAGAATAATATTTTTTTCCATTTGATAAGTAAGAAAAATGTAGGGAATTGAAAATAAATGTTTTGTTCAAGGTCACATAGCTAATGACCATTACAGTTGAATGCCAAATGTGCTTGAATAGTTTCAGAGCCTCTGCCTTTGAGTTTCATGTTATCCAATGTAGCTACTCAGGAGAGAAACAAATTTGAAGGGGGAATTGGCAGGTATTAACATGGTTAAAGGCCTAGCCTTGGAAGAGAACTCAAAAGAAGGGTTTTGTCATTCGTGTGTGGCAGCGCTCTATGCATTTAGTGTCAATATAGTACCACTTCAGTTCATCATTGTAATAACTAATCGACTCTGTGTGTGTGTGTGTGTGTGTGTGTGTTTGTAAAACCAAAAGACTAGTAACCCTATCAAAAAAATGTAGGCTTAGACTGGAATGATTTATTGCTCATGAATATATTGCTTGCTCCTAGCAGTTAGTTACCACTTGCATTTTAAATGTTCATATCATCTATTATACTGAACTTTGTTTTATCTTCTTATGATTATAGACTCATTTTTTTATATTTTCCAGACATGTAGCTGATTAGATATTTATTTGTTTGTGTGAACCAGAATAATGAAAACTAAATGCAATCTTAAACTTGTATCTGGAGAAACAAATAAGGGCTTCTCAAAATTCCATACTGGCTTATTTTTATATATTTGTGTTTTTGATGACTTTATCAAATGTTAAGAAACTCTTAAACAGCTAATAAACAACTCTATCACTATAGTGTTATTTGATCCATATTATCAAGATACCCATTTGTTATATAACTCCAACCACATTTGTAAATCATTTTACTTAATAAATGAGATATATTGAAATAAACTTAAGGGCTAGGTGAATTTATAGATCTGAAGGGATTTCAGTAATAACTGGTTATTTAGATACTGAAGGCTTTAATTCAGCCATCACGTTTCTTATTGGATGATACACAAATCTAAGAAGCCAGCAACACTTATAGAAACATTGAAATGAATGATTTTCTCAGATAAGGGAACATTGCAATGTAACTATCTATCTATCTATCTATCTATCTATGTATATTGGTTTCAAATTATAATAATAATTAAAACATTTATTATTAAACCATCCTTTCAAAGAAAGACAGACAAAGAAAATATGAATACAGGTATAAATTGCTTATATGCTGACCCAAACCACAAATGCGTTCATTTATTAGTGCTCTAGTTGAATCTGCAGACGGGTAATCTTGTAGATCCTCAGCCAGCTCTTATGCTCTACACTGGTTATTTCAAACTTTATTCATTTTCAGAAATCTCCTATTAAATCAGGGTCCAGATCATCACCAGGTCAATTAGGTCATGATTTCATCTCATGAGTTTTAGAGAAAATGGATCATAGACAGGAACTGCCTCACCTTTCTTTTCTTGCTCTCACCGTAATTCAAGAAAAATACATCTAGGTTCATGATCTGTTGGCATGTCCTGCCTTCTCTTGCAGACTCATACATCATCAATAGTCGTTTTCTTTCCTATCTTCATTGGCTCCCTTCTTGGTGACCAGTTACATTTAATCATCCCTTGGGCTCCCCATCAGTATTAGTTTCCCAAGGCAGCTATAACAAAGTGTCACAAGTCAGGTGGCTTAAAAGGCAGAAATATTTTGTCACACAATTCTAGACTGCCCCTTCTAGGCTTCTGATGTTTTACTGACAATGTTTGGTACTCCTTGGCTTGCAGTACATAATTCTTATATTTGTTTCTGTCATCATACTGTGTTCTCCCTCAGTTTCTATTTTCACAGTGCCTTCTTCTGAAAAGAATACCAGGAATATCATACTAGCATCCCACCCTACTTCAACTTATCAATTTTGGGGTGTATGAGTTCATAATTTGATTTATAAAACCATCTTTTTTTAAGTTAAACTTTAAAGCATTCTTTAACAACTTCCTATTTTATCTACACTTTTAAAAATCTTTTCATTGCTCTACACATTTGAATATTTTGCCAAAATATCCTGTCTTTACTGCCCCACCAGTCCTTGTACATTTTATCATGCACTTGTTATCATGCTCATGAAGAACTCTGCCTTTCCATGTGTGTGTGTGTGTGTGTGTGTGTGTGTGTGTGTGTGTTGTGTGCATGTGCAATTTCCCTTGATTATGCAAAACTTAATGTTGGCACAACTGGATAGTTTTATTCTTAGTAGCAATTAAAAAGTTAATACTATGATTCTATATGTAACAATAAAACTACAATGTATTAAGTACCTGTTATTACAGATAGTCTGATAAATATAGAATATAATTTTATTCTCTTTATTTGAAAAATAAAAGAAAGTTATTAAACTTTTTAAGCTTATTTGCATGAGACTTCTCACTGGGAATTGTATTCTTACTTGATTTTCTCTGAGTTCAGTTTTTTTTTTATTGGTTATTCAAAACATTACAAAGATTGCAGAATCACATCGGTTACACTTCCACATTTTTACATAATACCATAATAGTAACTGTTGTATTCTGCTACCTTTCCTATCCTCTACTATCCCCCCTCCCCTCCCCTCCCATCTTCTCTCTCTACCCCATCTACTGTAATTCATTTCTCTCCTTATTTTTTTCCCATTCCCCTCACAAACTCTTATATGTAATTTTGTATAACAATGAGGGTCTCCTTCCATTTCCAAGCAATTTCCCTTTTCTCTCCCTTTCCCTCCCACTTCATGACTCTGCTTAATGTTAATCTTTTCCTCCTGCTCTTCCTCCCTGCTCTGTTCTTGGTTGCTCTCATTATATCAAAGAAGACATTTGGCATTTGTTTTTTAGGGATTGGCTAGCTTCACTTAGCATAATCTGCTCTAGTGCCATCCATTTCCCTGCAAATTCCATGATTTTGTCATTTCTTAGTGCTGCGTAGTACTCCATTGTGTATAAATGCCACATTTTTTTTATCCATTCATCTATTGAGGGGCCTGAGTTCAGTTTTTGAAAACCCATAAGCTTGAGATCCACTGAAAAATATGTGTTGATTTCACTAAAATGTCATTGGCCAAAACTTCACGGAATAAAAAAAAGCCCTCTGTTCTTTGCTGGGGTAACCAGCTCCCCAGTAGTATCTGTGCTTTATTCTAAACCCAAACCAATAGAGCAGATTGCTTCTAGGAGGTATAACCCACCTGGGAAATAAAAAGTCTGAAATAATGAGTAAGAAATAAAGAGAAAACCAGAGATTAGATTTAAAAGGGGGACACCTGAGGGGTCTTCCAGCCCTGATAGGAACTGGAACTGAACAACTGAAAAAGGCCCCAATCTTTTATTTAAGAGGAAGTGCATCAAAGTTTTCAGTGTGCCAGAGATAAGGTTTTCGTGTGGCAGGGATCTTGCTGTAAATATTTTTTATGGTGCTTGATAGGTTTCGCACATTTGTGGGTTTCGTCCTAAGGCTGTGGAGCTCAGGCACGGTCAGGCATGGTATCAGAATGATCTAGGCTTTCTCACCTGGGAAATTTCACCTAGGAGTTCCCAGAAAAGCAGCTTCCCTGCCTTATGTTGGCTCAAACAAATGTATAATTTATAAAGGGCTTCCAATAGGTCTTTTCTTGGACTCAATATGCTCTATTTTAAGTCTAATGTGATACATACACACAAACACACACACACAAACATGTGTGTACACATATATATTGCATATATATATCAATATATGCAAAAAATCATATTCAGTTTATTCAGGCTATGATTATATTCATTTTTACTATAGTAATAGTTTCTTAAATACCTTTGCCTCTAGCCTTAGACTGTTCTAACATATAACAACCATATAACAACCATAACACAATAAAGCATGCCAAGTCTAAAAATAAAAGAACTATAGATATATTTGATTTTTAAAAAATTCTCATAGCAAATTGGTACATATAGAAAGTATGTTTTTAATTTGTTGTTTTTAGATATACATGACAGTAGGGTGTATTTTGACATATTATACATACTTGAAGTGCAACCCATTCCAATTTTTATCCCATTCTGTGCTAGTACATGATGTGGAGTTACACTGGCCAAGCATAGGAAAGTTATGTCTGGTTCATTCTACTGTCTTGGTAGAAAGTATTGATAACATTCAATCTTGCCAAACTTTTACATCTTCTTAGCCTAAATGTTGATACTGTTGGAGGATTATTTGACAAATTACAAATCCAAACTAACTGGTTTTCTATTTGGTCTTGAATATTGTTTCACAATCCTGTCAATGAATGTTTTCTGAAATGTAAAATTCATAACCTCTTATCATTTTTGAAAGCCACACAACACTTCTCAACTCTAAGGAATTTAACCATGAGTTATGAAGCAACCAGCAGTAACTTTCTGGTTCTTTCCCTCCAAACCACACTTCTTCTGGCATCAGGATCTTTATCGTCTTTCTCCTTTCCTTCTATCACAATAGAGCAAACTTTCCTTGCTTCCTTTAAAGAGCAAACCTTCCCTTGATCTTTGGTTCCCTGTTTTTTTCAGTTTGACAATGTCTTCTTTGTAGATATCTTTCATTTTTCTTTATCATGAATGCCCTTCTCTAGAAAACTATTCTCAAAAAAAATATAAATGAGGTCTGTATCTGTGCTTAATTCTAAACCTAATTTGTAACCTTATCTCCCTCCAATTCCTACCCGCATCTGTTGGTTCTCTTTATAACCAGATTTATTGAAAAATTACTAATTCACAATCACATTTTTCACCTTGAATTAACTCATTTCCCCCCAACTTTATTTAATGACAATTGACATAAAATTTTATTTATGAAGTACAAGGTGATGTTTTGATGTATGTGTACATTTTGCAATGATACCACAATCACCTAATTATTTATTCATCTAATAGTTTGTGTGAATATGTAAAGAATATTTAAGATCTACTCTTGGCAAATTTCAATTATACAATAGAGTATGATTAGCTGTTGTCATTTTACTATGCATCAGTTCTCCAGAAATTATTCATATTGAATGACTAAATACTTTTACCTTCTAACAAACATGTTCCGATTTCCTCCACTCTCCCAGCCATTGGCAACCCACCTTTCTAATCTCTACATCAATATGTTCACCTTGGGAGCCCAGAGCTTTAGCACATGCCTGAAATCCCAATGGCTCAGGAGGCTGAAGCAGGAGGATTGTGAGTTCAAGGTCAGCCTGAACAAAAGGGATGCACTAAACAACTCAGTGAGACCCTGTCTCTAAATTTATATATATATATATATGTATATAAAATATATATATACACACAAAATACACACACACACACACACACACACATACACAAAATAGGGCTGGGGATGTTGCTCAGTGATTGAGTGCCTGTGAGTTCAATCCCTGGTGCACCCCCCAAAAATCATATTCATCTTCATGATATTATATATATAAGTGAGATCATGACTTATTTCACTTAGCATAGTGTCTTTCAGGTTCATTCACATTGTCACAAATGATAGAAATTCCTTCTTTTTTAACACGGATTATATTCCATTGATAGGGATGGATATCTTTTGCTCAAGATTATTTTGGGTATTTGGAGTCCTTTTTGGTTCCATAGAAATGAATGGTATATAGAAATATAGATTGGTAATTAGGTAGTATGCAGGTAGATGGATAGCATATTTAAAATCCATTTATCCTTGATATATGAATATCTTGGGTATTCTGAACAACGCACCAATGAACATAAAAATGCAGACAACTCTGTGATTTCATTTCTTTTGAATACCTAGACATGGGATTGCTATATAATATGGCAGTTTTCCATTTGTAATATTCTGAATTATGCTCTTTTCCATAATGACTGTACTAATTTTCATTCCTGCCAGCAGTATATACAAGTGCTCCCCTTTCTCCACATCTTTGCCAACTCTTTTCTTTCTGATAGTGGTCATTCTAATAGGCATGAGGTGATCTCTTATAGTTTTTTTTAATATTTATTTTTTAGTTGTAGTTGAACACAATACCTTTATTTATTTATTTTTGTGTGGTTCTGAGGATTGAACCCAGGGCATTACACATGCCGGGCCAGCACTCTGCTGCTGAGCCACAACCTCAGCCCAATTTTTTAGTTTTAACTTGAATTTCCCTTTGTCCCTTTGATTGATGATGGTGAGTTTTTTCCCCCATTCTTATTGACCATTTGACTCTTTTCTTCAGAGAGGAGTCTACTCAGGTTCATTACCCACTTTTGACCTGGATTATTAATTTTCTTTCTGTTGAGTTGTATGAGCTCTGAAAATATTTTTGAATATGAACCCATTATCAGATGTGTGCTTGGAAAATATTTTCTCTCATTTCCAGCCTGTGTCTTCACTCTTATTCCATTTGCTATACAGGATGTTTTTGGTTTGACACAATTAAATTTCTTTTTTTCTTTTTGTGCCTTGGCTTTCAGAATCTTTGCACAGACACATAACAGGAAGCTTGCCAGCTTACTATTATCTTAGTAGTTTTATGGTTTTGTGTCTTATATTAAACTTCCTATGCATTTTGTGTTAATTTATGTATATGGTGTGAGAAAGAGTCCAATTCCATTCTTTTTTGTGTGAATATTCAGTTTTCCAAAACCTTTTATTTTGAGGACCTGGTCTTTTCTCTGTTGTGTATTATTGTCACTTTTGTTGAAGGTCAATTGACTGAAATGTATGTAATTATTTCTGGAATCTGAATTATGTTCCATTGGTCTATATGTCTGTTTCTGGCCAGTATAATACTATTTGATTACTACAGCTTGGGAGTGTATTTTGAAGCCAAGTAATGTGATGCTTCTAACCAGGCTCAGAATTGCTTTGGGTATTTTGGGTATTTGGGGTCTATTGTCATTTTATGCAAATTTTATAATATTTTAAGTTTCTGTGAAAATACCATTGCATTTTTTTTTTATAAGGAGTACATTTCAGTGTGGATCACTTTTGAGTTTGGACATGAACTGTATTAAATATTCTAGTCCATGAACATGAGATATCTCTGCACTTATTTGTGTCTTTCTCATTTTATTTCTTTGGTATTTCATAGTTGTTGAAATACAAAGATTTTATCCCCATTAAATTAATTCACGGATATTTAATATTTTAATGCTATCATAAATGGGGGTATTTTCTTGATTTCTTTTTCATATAGTTAATGATTGGTGGATAACAAATTCTATGGAACTTTACTATATACTAATTCTATAGAACTTTATTATTTTTTGTTTACATTGTTTTGGTAGTGTAAAGGTTGTGTGTGTGTGTGTGTGTGTGTGTGTGTGTGTATATATACACAGAAAATCTTTCAACTTTTCACTGTTAAAAATATTAACTACGGACCGTGTGTGTGTGTGTGTGTGTGTGTGTGTGTGTGTGAAGGCTTGGTATGTTGAAGTACATTCCTTCTATGTCTTATTTGTTGAGAATTTTTAATCATGGAAATATATTACGTTTTGTTAAATTCTTTTTCTATATCTATTTAGATTGTATGATTTTTATCTTTCATTTTGCTAATATGGTGGAACGCATTTATAGATAAGCATATTTTCAATTATCTTCCAATGATAGCTCTCAATTGATCATGGTCATGCATACAATTCTTTTGAATTTACTATTGAAATTGGTTTGCTAGTATTGTCAAAGGTGTTTTTATAAATGTTCATCAGGGATATTTACCTGTATTTGATTTTTCTATGGTCTCTTCATCTAGTTCTCATAGGATAATAATGTTGCCCTTCAAAATTATTTCAGAAGTATTTTGACCTCTGTTGATTTTGGAAAGAATTGCAGTAATTCTCTTTTATGTATTTGGTAGAATACACCAGTGAAGTGACCTGACCTTTGACTTTTATTTGATGGTGAGAGTTTTGTGAACTGATTCAATCATTTATTCATTATTAACTTGTTCAGACCAGGTGCAAGACAGACTGTTTTTCTAATATTTCTCTTCTTAAATATTCTAGGTATTTTTCTTTTGCTGAGAAGAAACTTTTCAGTTTGAGTCCATCCCATTTGTTGATTCTTGGTTTTAATTCTTGCACTATAGGAGTCTTATTAAGGAAGTTGGAGCCTAATCCCACATGATGAAGATTAGGGCCTACTTTTTCTTCTATTAGACTCAGAGTCTCTGGTTTAATTCCTAGGTCCTTGATCCACTTTGAGCTGAGTTTTGTGCATGATGATAGATAGGGGTTTAATTTCATTTTGTTGCATATGGATTTCCAGTTTTCCTAGCACCATTTGTTGAAGAGGCTATCTTTTCTCCAATTCATGTTTTTGGCACTTTTGACTAATATAAGATAACTGTAATTTTTTGGGTTAGTCTCTGTGTCCTCTATTCTGTACCATTGGTCTGCCAGTCTGTTTTGGTGCCAATACCATGCTGTTTTTGTTACAATTGCTCTGAAGTATATATTAAGGTCTGGCATATTAATGTGACCTGCTTCACTCTTCTTGCTAAGGATTGCTTTAACTATTCTGAGTCTCTTATTTTTCCAGATGAATTTAGAGAACCTACATCTTGGGAGCAAATTTTTACCCCTCACATATCACATAGAGCACTAATCTCTAGGGTATATAAAGCACTCAAAAAGCTAAGCATGAAAAAAATAAATAATCCAATCAATAAATGGGCCAAGGACATGAACAGACACTTCTCAGAAGAGAATATACAATCAATCAACAAATATATGAAAAAAAATGTTCATCATCTCTAGCAATTAGAGAAATACAAATCAAAACTACTCTATGATATCATCTCACTCCAGTCAGAATGGCATCATTGTACATCCAAACAACAATAAGTGTTAGCAAGAATTCGGGGAAAAAGGCACACTAATTCATTGCTGGTGGGACTGCAAATTGGTGCAGCCAATATGGAAAGCAGTATAGAGGTTCCTTGGAAAACTGGGAATGGAACCACCATTCACTCAGCTATTCCTCTCCTCAGTCTATACCCAAAGGACTTAAAACTAACATACTACAGCCACATTAATGTATATAGCAGCACAATTCACAATAGCTAAACTGTGGACCCAACCTAGATACCCTTCAGTAGACGAATGGATAAAGAAAATGTGGAAAATATACACAATGGAATATTACTCAGCAATAAAAGAGAATAAAATCATGGCATTTACAGGTAAATGGATAATGTTGGAGAAGATAATACTAAGTTAAGTTAGCCAATCCGCCCAAAACAAATGCCAAATGTTTTCTCTGATATAAGGATTCTGACTCATAGAAGGGTAGACAGGGGGAGCATGGGAGGAATAGAAGATAAACTCTAGATAGGGAAGAGGGGTGGGAGGGGAAGGGATGGGCCAGGGGGTTAGCAATGATGGTGGAATGTGCTGGACATCATTATTCAAAGTACATATATGAAGATATGAATTGGAGTGAACACACTTTATATACAAATAGATATATAAAAATTGTGCTGTATATGGGTAATAAGAATTGTAATGTATTCCACTGTCATGTATTTAAAAAACAAAATTAATTTAAAAACGTAAAAAAAAATAATGTAGATATTTATCATAGTTCACTAGTAGAACTGTTTTTTTCTGTATCCCCTAAGTTTTGGTATGTTATCTTTCCATTTTCAATTGTTCAGGAATTTTTAAAAGTTCATTTTGATTTCTTCTATGACACATTGATTATTTAGGAGTGTTTTCTTTGTTTGCCAGATATTTATAAGTTTTATAATTTTCCTCCAGTTATTGATTGTGGTTTCATGGTATTGTAGTTTGAAAAGATACTTGATATAATTTTGATCTCCTTGAATTTTTTAAGACTTGTTTTGTGACCTAAGATATAATCTATCCTGGAGAATGTTTCATATATACTTGAAAATAATGTTTGTATTTTGGTACTTTGATGGAATATCCTACATACTTTTGTTAAGTTTGTTTGGTCTATAATATTCTTGAAGCCCACTATTTCCTCTTATTGGTTTTGGGATGATCTATTCATTCATGAAAGTGTGATATTGATGTGTGCTATACTATTATCATATAGTTGTCTTTTTCTCCCATCAGTGCTTTTAGTATTTTCTTCAAGTAGTCGCATCTTCCAATGTTAGGTGAATATGTATGTATGCATGCATATGTATGTGTGTATCTATATACACATACATATAGCACATATATATAATTGATAGATCCTTTTGATGAATTAATACTTTTATCAATATATAATGATCTTTGTTTCATGCGAGTGTTTAATTTAAAGACTATTGTGTCTGAAGTAAGAATAGCTTCACGTGGTTACCATGGTGACCATTCTGAATGGGATATTTTTTCAGTCTTTTACTTTCAGCTATGCATGTCTTTAAAGGTAAAGTGAGTCTCTTTTAGCATGACTTTTTTTAAAAAAAAAATTAGACATTCTATAAGTGTATGATGGCATTTCATTGTTTAATTTCTTTATTTTGTTTTGGAATTAGAGTAATGCTGACAAGGAATGAAGTAGTAAATGCTTCCTCTGATATTGTATTCTGGAAGGGGCTGTAGAAAATCGGCATAATTTCTTCTTTAAATATTTCGAAAAAATCACCAGGAAATTCATCTGGGCGTGTTTCTTTCTCTTTGGGGATGTTATTAATTGTTGATTCCATTTATTTGTGAGATATAGGCTCATTCACATTGTGTATTTTTTTTTTCATTCAAGAATCAGCAAATCATATCTTTCAATAAATTGCATTAGTTCATCAAGTTTATCTTTTTGGTGGAAATAGAGTTGTTCAAAATATCCTTTTGCTATCCTTCTATGCTCATGAGATTGATACTAATGTTCACTTTTTCATTTCTGTTATTACCAATTTATGTCTTCTCTCCTTTTTTATTATTTCACTTGTTATAGGCCTAGCAAATTTATTGTTCTTTTAAAAAGTTAGGTATTGGTTTTCCTGATTTCACTCTATTGATTTTTTATATGTATCTTTTAAAATTGTTGTTAGATATTTATTTATTTATTTATGGTGCTGAGAATCGAACCCAGTGCCTCACACATGCCAGGCAAGTGCGCTACCACTGAACCACAGCCACAGCGCCTACTCTATTAATCTTATATTTTCTTTTAATTAATTCTTTTTTAATACTTATTTTTTTAGTTTGAGTGGACTCAATACCTTTATTTTACATTATGTGGTGCTGAGGATTGAACTCAGTACCTCAAGCATGCTAGGCAAGTGCTCTACCACTGAGCCCCAGCCCCAGCCCCAGCCCTGTCTTTTCATTAATTCTTATTCAAGTTTTATTTTCTTTTGTTTTAGTTTGAGTTAAATTTGATCTTCTTTTTATAATTTTATCCAGTATAATCTTAGATTAGTGATTTTAGATCTTTCTACTTTATCAGATATTTAATCAGTGCTATAAAATGCACTTGTGAATACAGGTTTTGCTATATCTCACAAAATTAGATAAGTATATTTTCATTTCATTTAGTGAAAAATATTATGAAAGTACTCTTGAGAGTTCTTCTTTGACATGTGTCTTTTGTTAGTATGTTTAATCTCATATATTTTTAGGTTTAATTAATTTTGGTATATCTTGGTAAGTATTCCACATAAGCTTGAAAAAATAGGTAATTTGCTTTGTTGGATGAAGATGCCATTTATAGGCAGCTAACTGATGGTGCTGTTGTGTTTAACATTGTGCTCTCTAAATTTTTTTCATGCTAGCTCTGTTTATTTCTGATAAATGTAAACTATATAACAGTGTTCATATTTGTTTATATATGAACATTCTATTGTTGGATAAATATACATTGAGGATTGTTACGTCTTCCTAGAGTATTTCCTCCATTGTCATTATGCAATGCTTTACTTTGTGCCTGACAATTTCCCCTGCTCTAAAGTCTTTTCATCTTGAGATTAATATAGCTACTTCCACATTATTTTGATAAATGATAGCATAATAACTTTTTCTCTGACACTTTACTTTTAATGTATATGTGACTTTATATTTTAAGTCATGTTCTTGTAGATGGTTTATAATTGTTTTTAAATTTGCTCTGATAATCTCTGTATATTAACTGATTGATGTATTTGGACAATTGAGTTTAACATGATAATTGTTAACATTATTGCATTTTTCTTCTTGATTCATATTTTTGTCTTCTTCACATTTTCTACCTTTTATGGTTTTTATTGAACATTTTATATGATTTTGTAATCTCTCTTTTCTTATCAGATGCTATAATTTAGATTTTCTTTCATATTCATTTCAGCACTGTTCTTTTGTTCTTTTTAGTTATATATGACACTAGAATCAATTTTGACATACAAACATGAATTATATCTTATTTTAGTTATATTTTGATTTTGTCCCAAAGGTATATGTTTTAAAGCTTGATTCTTCAGATGGTGATTTTTGGAGATGGTGGAGTCTTTGAAAGACAGGTCTTTGGGAAGTGCTTAGGATATTGCTGATATTTTCTATCAAGGGGATTATGGGACTCTGGCCCATTTCTGTCTCTCTCTTTTTGTTTTGGTTTTTGTTTTGCTTCCTGGCCACAAAGTGAGCAGTTTTTCTCTGCCTCACACTCCTTCCTTGATTTGCTGCCTAGCCATAGGCCCAAAGCAATGGGACTAATTGGCCAAGGATAGGAGCTTTCAAAAGTATAAACTAAAATAAATCTTCCATCTTTATAAGTTGATTATTTTGTTATAATGACAAGAAGGTGACTAACACAATATATCAATTATGCATCAGTTTTTCCTTTTCTCAGTGATTGCCCTAGAGTTTGCAATGTGTATTTATAATGAATTTAAGTCCACTTTTAAATAACACTATACCACTTCACAGATAGTGCAAATATTACATATTACCAAAATATTCTAATTCCATATTTGAAAAAATATTTAACGTCTCTAGAATTAGAGAAATGCAAATCAAAACTACTCTAAGATTTCACGTCACGCCTGTCAGAATGACAGTTATCACAAATACAAACAACAATAAGTGTTGGCAAGGATGTGGTGGGACTGCAGATTGGTGCAACCACTCTGGAAAGCAGTATGGAGATTTCTTAGAAAACTTGGAGTGGAACCACTATTTGACCCAGCTATTCTACTCCTCAGTCTATGCCCAAAGAACCTAAAATTAGCATACTATATTAATGCAACCATATCAATATTTATAGCAGCTCAATTCACAATAGCTAAACTGTGCAAGCAACCTAGATGTCCTTCAGTAGATGACTGGATAAAGAAACTGTGCTATATATACATAATGAAATATTACTCAACCTTAAAGAAGAATAAAATTATAGCATTTGCAGGTAAATGGATGGAGTTGGAGAATATCATGCTAAGCAAAATAAGTCAATCTCCAAAAAAACAAAGGCTAAATGTTCTCTCTGATAAATGGATGATGATCCATAATGGTCAGAGGGCATTGGAAAAATGGAGGAATTGTGATTGGGCAAAGGGGAGGGAGGCACAGAGGAGGCATAGGGGCAGAAAGGATGGTAGAATGAGATGAACATCATTACCCTAGGTACATGTGTGACTGCAAATATGGTGTGACGTTACATCGTGTATAACCAGAGAAATGAAAAGTTGTGCTGCAATTGTGTAGAGTGAATCAAAATGCATTCTGCTGTCATATATATCTAATTAGAATAAACAAATAATTTTTCAAAAAATTCCAATTTCTTTCTCCTCCCCTTTGTACCATTGTTGTTATGTTTTTATTTATATATAAATTTTTATAAAATAATATATAGCATACACTACCAAATATATTGTTTCCATTGTTTTTTTCCAAGCAACTGTGTTTTAGTCAGCTTTTTCACTACAGTGACTAAAAGTCTTGACAAGAACACTTGTAGGGGAGGAAAAGTTTATTTGTGACTCAAGGATTCAGAGGTCTCAGTTAAAAGACAGTTGGCTCCAATCTCAGGGCTCCAGATGAGGCTGAACATCATGGTAGAAGACTGTGGTGAAGGAAAGTGTCTCACATGATGATAAGGAAGCAAAGAGAGAGTAAGCTCAGCTCACCAAATCTATACCCCCAAAGCATGCTCCCAATGACTCACCTCTTCAGTCACACCCTACCACCTTCAGTTACCACTCAGTTAAGCCTTTTCAGAGGATTAATTCCCTAAATGGGTGAATTGCTTTCACAACCCAATGATTTAATCTCTGAATGTTCTTGCATTGTTTCACACATGAACATTTGGGGAACAGCTCACATCCAAACCATAACAAACTGCTTTCTTTTAGACCAAACAAAAATAAGAAAATAAGTTTATATTTTTTACCTTCATTTACTCCTTCTCTGTTGCTCTTAACATTTTGTATCAGAGTATCTGACCTATATAATTTTACATATCTCTGAAAATTTTTCTTCTTCTTTTGTTCTTTTTTCCCCTTAAATTAAACCAAGGGGAACTATATCAACTGAACTATATGTCTAGCCCATTTATTTTATTTTTAGACAGTTTCTTCCTGAAATGCCAAGACTGACCTCGAACTTGTAATCCTGCTGCCTCAGCCTCCCTAGCAGCTCAGATTACAGGTAGATTCCACCAGACCTGGCTGAGAAACTTTTTTGAACATTTTTTGCAAGGCAAGTATACTGACAACAAATTCCTTAAATCAAGTCTGAGAAAGTTTATATTTCCCTTTTAATTTTACAGATGATTTCTCAGAGTTGAATTCTAGGTTGTTGGATTTTCTGTCTCAAAATTATTTTTCTCCACTCTCTTCTTGATTTTTTGTTTCTGAGAATATACAATTAGTATCTTTGCTTTTCCATAGATAAAGAATCTTTTCCATAGATAAAGCACTTCTTTTCTGTATGGCAAATTTATACATATACATGTATATGATTTATTAATATTATATATTTTTATAGATTTTTAAAAATTTTCTTCAGTTTGAATATGGTACGCTTCTGTATATGTGTGCTATTTTGGAATTTATAGTTTGGGCTGTACTGTAACCTTCCTGCATGTATCTATCATTCATTTTTTGACATTAATTTTTGGAGACAATCTGGCATTATTGTTTCAAATATTGCTTCCATATTTTTTTCTTCTGTTCAAATATTCCTCTGGTGTATGTTGCATTTCTGCAGTTATCACAGTTTTTGTACATTCTGGTTTTTTTTCTGTTTTTCAATTTTCTCTTTACTTTTTAGTTTTGGATATTATTCGATTCCCCAAACTCAGAGATTTTTTTTTTCCTCAGCCATGTCCAGGAATGGCTCATCAAACATTTTTATGAATTATAATATTTATGACCTTTAGAATTTGTTTATTATTCTTTTTCATGATTTCTATCTCTTAGGTAAAATTTTTCATCTATTCCTGTATGTTGTCAATTTTTCCATAAAAACTCATAGGTTTCTAAGCTTATATTCTGATAATTATAAGATTCCTGTTATATCTGACTTTGGTTCTGATGCTTGTTCAGTCTCTTCAAACTAATTCAGTTTGTTTTGCCTTTAAGTATGTTTTGCAGTTTTTTATTATGAGGTGAACATGATGTGCTACTTCAAAGAACTATGGCAAATAGGCTTTGGTGATGTAGTGTTCACTCGTCAGGGAGAAGAGGCATTGCACATTCTTATTATTAAGTTGAAATTTTTTGGTGAGTCTATGTTCATAAACTATGAACTTCACCAGGACTCTTTCTTTCTTTCTTTCTTTCTTTCTTTCTTTCTTTCTTTCTTTCTTTCTTTCTTTCTTTCTTTCTTTCTTTTTCTCTCTCTTTAGGCTTAGGGAAATTACTTCTTTTAAAGTAAACTTATTAGAAAGAACAGAGGACTCTGGTATATTTCAGAATGGTTTCTTCTCATCAGACTCCTGCAGGAAGCATATAGGAATTTTTCTTTGATTTTCAGAGTGGGAATATGGTAGAGTTCCTTGTGTATAAACTCACAAAATTGGATTCCCCTAGAATTTTTGACAAAGATTATCCATGCTTTGTTTCTAGCAATTTGCAAATTATGTCTCATATTTTTCTATCGCAACGCTGCCTTCCTTAAGGGTTATGACTCAGGTTTGTTTTTTTCTCAGTACTGTAACAGCCCATCTTTCCAATTTTAGGACAGTAGTTGCCCAGTGACCCGATTTCTTGATGTATCTAAGAGGAGTTGTTGGTGTTTCAGTTTGCTCAGTTTTGAGCTTACCCTTTGGATGGAATGATAAGTCCTAATCCCTTTATATGCTGGAGCAGAGAATACTACATTTCCCTAGTGTGCCTTTTATAATTAATACCCATTTATATTTACCTAATTCTCACCTTCTTCATTGCTTGGTTGGCTTTCCTGTAGCTTTCTTTTCATTTGAAAACATTTTTTTTTTCAAACTTAAATTATTCCACTTACTTATTTATTTTAGTGTAGAACACTGGCAATATATTTTTGTTTTTTTTCAAATTTTCATTTTTTAATTTGTTGTTTTTAGATACACATGACAGTAGAGTGTATTTTGATGTATTATACATACATGGAGTATGACCCATTCCAATTAGGATGCTATCCTTGTGGTTGTACATGATGTGGAGTTACATTGGTCGTGTATTCATGTATGAGCAAAGGAAAGTTATGTCCGACTCATTCTACTGTCTTTCCTATTCCCATCCTCCTTCCCTTTCCTACATTCCCCTTTGTCTAATACAGTGAACTCCTATTCTTCCTTTCCTTATGCTCCTTTGTTGTGTGTAAGCATTCACATATCAGAGAGAACATTTCATCTTTGGTTTTGGGGGACTGGCTCATTTTACTTAGCATAATATTCTCCAGTTCCATCCATTTACCAGCAAATGTCATAATTCCACTCTTGTTTTTGGCTATTGTTCCATTTTGCAAATATACCACATTTTCTGAGAATATATTTTCTGATATTTTTCAGAAAACATTTTTATTTTACTTTTATTTTTCAATGCTATTCCAGCTGGATATATAATCAAAGTCGATCATTATTTTCTTTCAATGATGTGATAGTGTCATTTTTAAGCTTCTCTTATTTCTTTGAGAAGTATCTCAGTTTTGTTAAATCCACTTTAAATACAGTCTATCTTTTTTTTTCCTATTAATAAGAGTTTTCTTTTTAATTTTTAGTAGCTTGACAGTGGTGTCCCTAAGTTTGATTTGATTGGTATTTATCTTGATAGATTTGTAGAGCTTTTGTACTTATGGGTTAAAATTTTTGCATAAGTTTTGAAAATTTGTTGGTCATTGTATCTTTAAACATTGCTACCACTTCATTTGCTCTTTCTTTTCCTACTGAGTATCCAGTTACACATTTGCCATTTTTCTTTTTAAGTACCTGTTATAACAGTTTCCATATATTTGTGATTTCACATAGTTTTTATAACATTTATTTTAATTGAATTGCCAATATAAATTAGAAGTGTATGATTATGATTCTCTAATATTTATTTCCATTTTACTCTTTGAAATTTAGTTATGTTTAAAAATTGAAAAATATTCATTTGGTTATATCATGGTTTAGTTTTCTATGCATTTCCATTGCATTAAGTGTATTGGTTGTTCCTGTTCTACCAGCACTACATTTTTTTTTATTACTCAATTTGTTTAATATTTTGAGAGGGTTTTAAATTTTGTTTTGGTTTTAGATCTGGAATTGTTTTCATTTTAGCTCTTTAAATTTCATATAGGCATTTTAATGTTGTATTACTTAGAGGAAATCAATTTAAAATAATGGTATTTCACTCCATCATTTCCTTGAAAATTAGTTGTTATTATTCAATAATGAAGAGCTTTTTCCTACTGCTTGAAACTATTTACTTAATTTGAAATATGGTTTCTAATGGAATGAATGTTCATTTATTTTACTTCAGTTATCAATTTAGCAGTAAGTAAATCCTCTATGAAATGTTGATATGTAAGTATTTTCTGACTTTACAGGGTTTTATTATTATTCTGCTACTCATTTTGTCTCAATTTAGTAAATGAGGGCTCCTTATACCTGTTTGTTGCTTTGATGTCTATTCATTAATTTTGAAGGAAACTTGATTTCTCCCAGAACAAGATGCCACAGCTTTGCATACTAATTTCTTTTTGATCTAGACCAGGAACTAGCTATTATTCTAAGGCACTCTGTACCATTTAGTTTTTCTTAGATTTTTAAATTTTTCAGGTTTAATATTTCCTTTCTTTTTTCTTTATTTGCAAGCATATATTTATGATAAACATAACTAGATTATGCTAATGCTAATATATTTGAGGGGAGGAAATTCTGGTGTCATTTGACATAATGAAACAGGAGCCAGTAAGGTCATTTTGAACAAAATTTTAATCCTTGAAATGATATATCTCACTTTAAACTAAAATGTGAATTTCATATTGCTAAACTTGCTGATGTTAAAGATGAGAAGTAAAAGATTAGACAGAGTGAATCTAGCTGGTGAGATTAGTTTTGGATCAGTAGGCTTCATGACAGAAAATGAATAAGGATTTATCAGCAGCCAGTTTTTATCTTTAATTTTTTGTCTGGCTGCCTTTACTTAATGTCCTGTCCTGTATTTTGAGAAACTGAAAGAAAAAGTTATGTTATTAATTTATTTTTAAATTTTATACTTTGTCTTTTTATTAATAGGGCATCCAAGCTCTTAAAGTTTTAACTCTAGTGTCAGTGTTTCATGTGAACATTTATACTTCACATTTCTTAAACAGACAATTCTGTTCTTTTCTTGGTAATGAACACAATGAAGACCTGCTGGAATTTTGGATATCAAATTTGGAAATTTCAAAAGAAAAAATATTAACATTTTCTATTGAATTTAATTATTTATAAATTAGAAAGTACCTCTTTGAATACAGGAAATAATTTATTCATTTATCAAATTCATTTCTGTAGAGTGTAAGTAGCCTCAAATTTAACCATTTAAAAGCACTTTACTGTTTTTTTTAATTCTAATTTGTTATACATGACAGCAAATGCATTTCAATTCATAGTACACATATAGAGTACAATTTTTCATGTCTCTAGTTGTACACAAAGTAGAGTCACACCATTCATGTCTTCATACATATACTTAGGGTAATGATGTCCATCTCATTCCACCATTTTTTTTTATCCCTATGCCCCCCTCCCTTCGCCTCCATCCCCTTTGACCTATTTAAAGTTCCTCTATTCCTCCCATGCTCCCACCACTTTACTGTTAAGTCCATCTTTAAATACTTCTAATGTTTTTCAGTATGCATTAAAGTATCATGGTAAACCATATTGTGCCTGAATAAAAAAATAAATGATAAAACTTTATCATTTTGATGTTCTTAACAAATTTAGATCTATGTTGTAACTATTTATCAGTTTTGTATTCAGCTAATGTGAAATAATAGGTTTCTAATAAAGCTATTCTTTCTGTAATAATAAAAAACATGTTTTTCTCTTTGCAATAATAGCTTAAATGATATTACTTGTCTGCATAAGTTGGATAGCTCATATCTAAATAAAAATTAGTTATAGTTCACACTCTTAGGCCTGGACTCTTTTTTTTCCCCCTCTAACATTCCTCTATTTAAATCTCTGAGTGTCTGTATACTTATGCAATGGAAAGTTAAGAGCAAATCAGAAAGAGAAATATATATCTAACAAATGTTTAGGAACCATCACCTGAGGGGTCCAGATAATACTTTTTAAAAGTATTTTTAAAATATTTTTTTAAAGTGACACAAATAGAAACAATTCTATAACTAGTGCCTTATGTTTTTCCAAAAGCCCAAACCAAAGATGAAAGATGGCATTACTGCTTATTTCCTCGCCCTTCCACATCCCCAGATGTTCCGTTTAATTCTTGTTTTTAGTATATGGCACCATTTTGCACTTATCAGTCCCAAACTGAAATTTGAAAAAAGATGTTTATCTTTCTCCTCACCTGTAACATTGAATAAGCTAGCAAATAGTATTGACTCTGCTTGTGGAAATCTTTTCCTTTTTCTTCTCTATATGAACTCTGCATAAAATTTAAATCCTTGCCCAGCATGGTGGCACACGTCTATAATCCCAGAAGCTCAGGAGGCTGAGGCAGGAGGATTGCAAGTTCAAAGCCAGGCTTAGCAATTTAGTGAGGCTCTAAGCAACTTAGTGAGACCCTGTCTCAAACTAAAAAGGGCTGGGGATGTGGTTCAGTGGTTAAGTGCCCCTGGGTTCTATCTCTCACTACCAAAATAAGTGAATGAATGAATAAATAAATAAATAAAATCCTTGTTTTCTAGAGGGAGGTACTATATCAACAGTTATAACTGTAGCTTTGTCTGATTCAAATTTATTCTGCTTAGTTTTCTCTTACCCTTCTAATTTTTTTTTAAATGCACTCTTGAACTCCCCTTGCATAAAATACTTCAGTAGCGCTCAACACTCTGCAAAAAGGCAATATTCAAGGGTTTTCTCAGCTTTCCTCTTCAACATTGTATCTCTCCAGTTCCCTTTTATTCTGTGTACTTATTAATAACATTAATTCCAGTTGTATTAAATAATTTCTAGCTTCTCACATACCTCTCTGATTGACAAAAATGACCTTCCCTGAAACATTTAACACTGGCTTATTCCTACAAATCCTTGAAGACTTAGGTGATGTGTTCTAGAAAGTTTAGGTAGGAAATCTTGTTAAATTCCCTAATATGTGTTATATCAAGGAGTACTTCATATATTGAAAATAAAATGGGAAAGAAAAGAATTATTTTCCTTTACTGCATGTTAGAAAATAGTGGTGGGAGATGAAAAAAGAACAAAAGATAATAATCATACATATTGGTTAATACTTTAAACAAATAGAGCACTAAGATAAAAGTAATGGTAGTGAAAATAATCCTATGATTTTTATGCTCTGAGAAATTTTGAGGAACTGAAGTTGGACTATGCTGAGCTTAGAGGCAGGAAAATCAAAGATGCCCACTATCTCTGATCATGTTTCTGTGCAACAGCACACAGTATTTGTTTCCCACCTCAACCTAGCTAGCTGTCCTGAGTGACATGAGTCCTATCCCTTATAGAACTCTCAAGGCTTCCTCCACTGACTTGCCCAGAGCTGGCTCTTGTACAGTCTCAGAAACATGGTGACACCATCAGTCGATATTTTTCTAAAATCAATCCTTTAATGCTACAAATGACCATTTTTTTTACACTTCTAGGTTTGTGCTTGCTACTGAGGTTTTCAAAACTTGACATGCATATTTATATAGCAAAATCTATATGAAAAAATAATTATGAATACCAAATTAATTTTGAGGATGGTAATGATATGATTTGGTAGGAATACACAACTTGTGATGGGCAAATAGTGTCCAAGTGTTCCTTCTTTTAATCTTGGTGGTGAGATCATGTATTGCTTTTCAAAATTTGAAAAAAAATATATACACACATATATATATGCACATACATACAAACATATATATGGATTTACATGTATATACAATAGAATAAACAATTAACTTTTTAAAATAATTTGGTAGTATGCAAAAATAGACATTTACACAGTGCTCTGCAATATTATGTGATATGAAAGAGAAAAACATATTTTACAGAAAAATGAACTATATTTAAAAAAATTAATTGGACATCATTCAGAATATAATTTTAAGTATATTTCTTAGAAAACCTAGAGAGACTTTACACGTGTACAAGATTCAGATTTATTCAAGACACTGAAAATGTTATGCATAAATATTCATAAACAAAATATTGACTAAATAAAATGTGAATTTATATTATACAAGTGTAAAATGAATCAACTAAATTACAACTGAATGTGTAAAAAGAAATGTTAGGATCACTTATAGAGCATGATGCAGTTTATACAGATGAACACACAATTTACTAAAGTTAAAGGCTGTAGGATAATACATAAACAGAATTAAAAACATTTTGTCTGGCTGAATACATACCAAGCCCATAATAGTGGTTGTCTCTGGAGAATAAGGAAGAGAAATGTGAGAATCAGAACATCGTGAAATTGAATATTTTCTATCTTGGCTACTTCTTTCAGTCAAGATAGTAATGTTTGTTGAAGATTTACATTGTGATTTTTTCTACATATATTTGAATAAAATTTCAAAACAAACAAATTAAGGAGTGTGGATTGTGCAGACAATGATTGCATTTACAATAAGACATGTGTGATGTCATGGTTTGACTAGAGGCTTTGAAATTTGGCAGGCAGATTTTGAATTCTGCTCCCAAATTTTTAGTTGTGATCTTGAGCAAGTTTGTTCACTTCTAAGACTAATTTTAATCTGTGTATCACATAAGAATATAAACAAGTTGAAGATTTTTTTTAGGCTAGAACAGGGAAAATATTTAAAGAATTCAGGAAATTCTAAGGACTCTAGGTTTAAGTTTTGAAATAATAGTTTGTTGTTAAACGAACAACAATTAAATTTAATTTTTACATAGTATAATGAGTATTGTGTGAGTCATATATATATATGTATATTATCATATATATGTATGTATATTTATACATATATATATATGACTCACACAATACTCATATACAAACATACTCATTCTCAATATTTAAAAGGCATATTTGAGACTGTGAACAATAAATAATTTAAATTTGACTTTCTTTCCCAAATATCTCAAAGTTCCTTTGATGCCCCAACATAATAGCTCCTTCTTGAAAGTCCCCCCCCCCCGACCCCGCTTTTGTTCTGTGCCATTGTATATTTTAATGACACGATGTATCAGGACACTTACTATTGGTATCTCTCCCAAAATAATACTTCCATCTGCGGTATCAATTATCATACAACCAAAGAAGTGAGCAGCATTCAATATCTGACTAACCAGCCACCGTCTCTGCAGTGTGCTTGTTTGGAGCTACTAAAATCTGCAGATGAGTACATTGCAGTGATAACATTGGACTGTGCTTCTCTCAGATACACTGGAAAGCTGCCTAATTCATTGGAATCTAGAGAGTCATTCACTGCTATCCCATGCCTGCGCTATTTGCTCACACTCCAGAACCAGCCGAGGTTTAGGCCTGCAGTGTACAATAACTTTTATTTTATATGCAAGCTCATGCTGTCACTTGGTTAACAAAATATAAAAATAGAACAAATATAGCCTGTTATTATAATTCCTTTTGTTCAGCAGACTGTGTTTATGGAAATAACTAGTGAATTGCATTTTCAGATTAATAGAAATGATGACATAAATATACAAACACAGGGGCTATTCATATTAAATAAAGAAGATAATAAATAATAGCACTATTGAATCACAAAATCCAGTAGTGTATTCTGTACAAAAGACTAATACGGTTATTAGATCTACAATGGTGATATGGAAATAATTGTAATATTATTTCATCTAACCACGTTACAATATCTATTCATATAAACAAATCTTACTGAATTTAGTTAAACAAAAATGCTTTTCTTTCAAATGGTGCACATTAATTTATCATGCCTCTTTAGTTAAATGAAGCCTTCAGATACAAGGGGATTTAGTGGCCATTTTTCTTTTGTTTCCTGAAACAACACATTTTGAAATATTACCTAAGGGTGTTTTCCTTATGAAGGACATCTTCTGAATGACAACTTCTTCTCAGACAATAAAATATAAGTACATTAGTCGCTACTCACTTAAAAAAAAAGTAGATATAAGGAAAGATGGTCTGACAAGACAAAAATTATTCCACAGTAAATATTTTCAAACTGATCAAAGAGTCTTGGGAGCTGTTGATTTCGTATCAGAATGGACAGTTATGATCATATCAAGTTTTACCTTAAGAAATTGAGACAATAGAATCAAACTTTCATAGGAAGACAGGGTTCAATTACCAAACATTTCTAATCTACACAAAACTAATCTAATACATAAAATTAACCTAGCATCCATTGTTCTAAGAGAGAACAAATGCTCATTTTATAAAAATGTGCAAACTATTGCAAAATTGCAAAAAAGGAAATACTGTAAAAAGGACCATTTAAAAAATAGAATGAGTCTAAAAATAATATGCATCATTTAATGACTATTTATGATAAATACTAATCTACACATTTTACATTTTCTAACTCATTTCCTAATACCAATCCTAATAATATACCTATAATACTAACAGTTTTTTAGAATAATAATCTTGTATTCATGCAAAATTTTATAGATAAGAAATTTTAGGTACAGAAATTTCAACTGTTATGCCAGTGAGCAGAAAGTACTACATACAGGAATGGTTCTAGACTCTGCTTACTCATTACACCACATCTGCAAGGTGCTTGTGGGTGCAATCCTGACATATACCTTCATACCTGGTAGTGCTAAGGTATTGTTCCAAAATGTGCTGAAGATATTGAGTGGGTAAAATAGAAACAGGCTTATGTTTATAGAATTTAACACATAAGAACACATTTCAAATTAGCTTAGAAAATAAAAGGAAGCTTTAAATGGAAAAAGAATGGACATTTATTTGGTAACAAAATTTAATTTCAAAGGCCATCTCATATTACATTTAAAAGTACTAATATATTAAGATCCAAATGTTTTTAAAAAGCAATGAGAGAGAATATAGAAGAATTTTATCTGAATACAGAAATATTCAGAAGCAAGATGTAAAATCCTGAATACAAAAAGAAAAGCTTCAAGGATTTCACTACTTGAAACTAAAACTCTTAATAAAATTTATAAACACAGATGCTCATCAATTTACAACGGGGTCTACATCTCAACACTTTGTAAGCTATAAAGGCATTGAATCCACCTAACCTACTAAGCCTAGCTTATCTTCATTGTACTCCAATTTTACTTACATTATCCTACCGTTGGGCACAATTGTCTACTACAAAATCCATTTTATAAAATACTGAATACTTCATGTACTTTATTGAATACTCTACTGAAAGTGAAAAGCACAATGATCATATGGGTACTTGTTGTTAATGTTCACAGCTGAAAGTGCACTGGACGTGAGGAATGTTTGAAGCATTATACTAAAATTAATTGCTAGGTGATGGCAATGCTATGGTAACAGGACCATCAATTTATGATTAGGAGCTGTTGCTTGCTGTTTCTGCACATTATCATGAGACTATTTTATGGCACATTGCTAGTTTGGGAGAAAATTAAAATTAAAAATCAAAAATAGATTTTTTAGTGAATCATTTTGCACCAGTGTAAAGTCAAAATATTGTAAGTCAAACCATTCTAACTTGGAGACCATCTGTAGGCATAAAAGATAAGCATGAGGCAGGAAAACATTTTTAGATGCAACAAAGGAGTAATAACCTTAATACATAGGAAGATTTTATAGCTTATTAAGAAAATGGTCAAAGAAAAAAATGGGAAAATTATTTACACACACACACACACACACTCACACACACACATACACATAAATAGAGAGAGACTGTTTATAGAAAAAAGTCCAAATGATGAACACATACCCTATGTTAAACCACATTAGTAAGTAATTCACAAAATCTGAATTAAAACAACAATGGTATGCATGAGTAAAATAAAAATAAAGTTGAATATTAAATGGTGAAGAGTAAATTGGGAATATGGTATACTCATGCACTGTTGAATGTGACGGAAAATTGACTCAGATTTTGAGAGGATGACTAAATCCATTTGGCGCTATATGACAATGTACTTGACACTGGATAATTTGTAATGAACAGAAACTTACTAAAGTTGTAGAGACTGAAAAACCTCCAATCAAAGCACCAGCATTTGATGTCTGGTTCAGTCTGCTCTCTGCCTGTTACTATGTCCTCTGAAAGGGTGGAACCTTGTGTCCTCACGTAGCAAAAGGGATTGAAAGGCAAAAGGGATGAACATTGTTTTCTGTTGTCCTGTTATAAAGTCCTCAATTCCAGTCATGAGGTATACACCATTATGACTTAATCATCCTCTGAAAGCTGTAGTGTTGGGGATTTATATTTCTATGAGAATTTGAAAGGGAACACAATCATTCAAAACTATATTAGAGGGTGATTTGGTGACATCTACCAGTATCAATGTTACTCAGCTTATAATAGGATTACATCCTGATGAACTCATAATAAGGTGAAATTCTGGTAAATTGAAAATTCATTTAATACCCCTAACCCACAGAGCATTCATAGTTTAGCAATACAGTACACTGTGGAATTGAAGTCATTTCTCTTATGACTCAGTTGACCGAACCTGCTGTGAGTGTCCTCTTCTGGACATCCTGAGAGTATATCTTACCACATATCTCTAGTCAGGAAAACATCAAAATTAAATGTCAAGGTGAAGCTTCTACTGAATGTCTTTTTCTTTCACAATATCTGAAAGATGAAAAATTCTAAATCAAACCATCACAAATTGGAAATTTTTTATTTAAATTGTTCATATCTTTTGATCTAACAATTTTACTTTTGGGGAACTACTACAAAAATACTGGGGCAGGCTTATAAATATACAGATGTAAGAGAATCTAATAACATTGCTTCTAATATTGAAAAATCAGAGTGACCTAAATTTCCATTAATGTCTATTAAATACATTGAACTATTAAAAGGACTTTAATAATAATATATATTTTGCCATAGAAAAGTCTTTTAGATAAAAACCTAGTTGTAGTACAGTGTTATTTAATCCTAATTATGTAACATAAAACTACATATATTTATGTAAAATAAGACTTTTTTTCAACCATTACAGAGTAGTCAGAGACTTATTTCTTTGTTTATAAAAACATTTTTTAAAGTAATTAAATTCTGCAGAACAAATACACGTTCTTACATCATGTTACATCTTATATATTTCATTGACAGTTTTTATTTACATCTCAATAGTAGTCCCCCAAATATCCTTTATAGATAGATTTTCTTGGTCCAGAATTCAACATGGTTTTATACATTGCATTTAGTATCCATGAACCTTCAATCTCATTTAATCCAGAAAAATTTCTCCGTCTTCGTTTGTATTTGTTGGCTTTGACATTTTGAAAATCACAGGACAATAATTTTGTAGCATCTCCCTTATTCGAATTTGTCTGATGTTTCTGATTGATTACACTTAAGAATTTTTGGCAGGAATACCACTGACTTATGTTGGATCCTTGGTGTACCATATCAAAACCTAAATATTCTTGGTTTCCAACAATATTGGTCAAAAAGAGTTAGAATCACTGATTTATCATTTTTTGTCATTCTATAGTTTCCTCAGTGATAACTAGCTCATAATGTGTGGGACTGTAGCTTAAGGGAAGAGACTGTGACTTCCATATAAATTTAGCAGCATTTCTAGTAAGTATTGACCACACTTGTAAACACTACCTTAATCTGGAGTTAGTCAAGATTTCTTTTTTGGAATTATTTTGAAGTTGTGCCTCATTTTGATTTTGAGAATTACTACAAGAATTAAGGAAGCTGAGTTCTATTCCTAAAAAACTTTAGAGATGTTAACTATTTCAAGTTGCCCATTTTCTGTTATTGAACATAATATAACATTAATATGAAATATTTTCTGATAAAATATAAAAGATTTACACTTAGCATCATTCCTCTACAACTTTTTGGTAATGGCCTTTCACCTGCTGGATTGTCCTACTGCAGTTGGTCACAAATGAGTAAAAGTATTTGTTATTTCTGAAATATGCCTTGGAGACTTCAATTTCCTAGGTAGTTTATTGATTAATTTTTGTTTACCTCATGCCAAAATAAAAGGATGATTTTGTTAAAGTGACAAGGATAAATGGACAGATAAAAGCAAAAAATAAATCATTTGATACTTTTGCACAGAAAAATCAGGATAATAAATTTTTAAAGTCTGGCCATGAGCTGATATAGTGATATATATGATACAGAGGTACTCTATACAGATAGGACTATTTTAGGTCTTAGATGCTCTGGAAGACCTACTTAATTTCTTTCTTGGTTTGTTTTTAAAAATAAAAAAAAAGAAATATCTGATTTTAAATTCTTCAGAAATGGGCCAATAAGATTCTTAAGTACATATATATTTTTTAAATTTTTATTTAAATTAAATTTACTTTTATTTGTTTTCCTTTGTTTTTGAAATAACTGGAGACTTATTTTATTTTTCATTAATTAAAAAATATAAAAATTGTACACATCAATGTGACACTACAATGTTTTCATACATGTATACATTACATAATGTTCAATCAGGTTAAGCACATTCATCTTCTCATTTATATTTCTTTGTGGTAAACATTTTTAAAAGTCTTTCTTTCAGCTTTGTGAAATATTCAGTACCTTCTTGCTATCTAGAGTCACCCTTCTATGTAATAGCACACCAGAAATTCTTGCTACTATGTAATTGTAACTGAGAATTAATTGATCAAACTTTCCCATCCTTTCTTCCTGCTGTAACCTGGCTCTGGTAACCACACTTCTAATCTCAATTTCTCTAAGATCAAATTCGTTTGGATTCCACAAGCCAGCATAAAGATCATTTGGCACTTGTCTTTTTGTGCCTAGTCTTTTCACTGAACATAATGATCTGCAGTCCCCTCCACATTGTCTCAACTGGCAGGACTTCATTTTTATGGCTTAATAGTATTGCACTGTGTATATATACTGCATTTTCTTTGTCTCTTTACTTGATGAATATTTAGTTTGTTTCCATTTCTTGGCTATTGTGAACAGTGTTGCAATGAGCATGGGAATGCAGATATTTCTTTAACATACAGATTTCATTTTCTTTGGATGAATAATCAGGAATGGGACTGCTGGTTCATATGATTGTTCTGTTTTAATTTTTTGAGGAACCTCCATACTGTTTTCTGTAATGTCTCTACTAAAGTTATGTTAGAACCAAACATGTGCAAGCATTACCTCGTGTCCACATCCTTGCCAGCTGTTGGCTATCTTTAATCTTATTGATCATAGCCTCATGTAGATGTGGTAAGGTCTCATTTATTTGTGGTTTGATTTGCATTTCCCTAATAATTTAATGATGTTGAGCATTTAAAATATACTTTGGCAATTTCCATGCTTTCTTTTGAGAAATGTAAAACTAACATTAAATTCTAAAAATATGTTGAACAAGTCATTTCAAGTGATTCTTATTGTTCACCTTCATAGCAAGCCTAAAATTTACACATTTTTAGTTCCATTTTATAGATGAGAAAATTAAGACTCAGAGAGAGTAATCATTTGGTCCATTTTTAATAAATAGCTGATTACCTTTATAATTGCATCTGGCTCAATCTAATTTTTAATAAATAGTAGATCACCATTATAATTGTGTGTGTCTGAATCTATGCCCACCACTCACTTTATTATGTTATTCATGTCCCAAAAGGTGACAGTTCCTTGGGAAATGTACTAGTTATTGTTTCTAAAGTAATTACCCTAACAACTTTGATCCCAAAGAGAATATAAATATTCATAACAGAAAATTACTGGTCTTCATTGAGACCATACAAAGTGACACCTGATATTTTCTCTGTGTAACTCAAACCTATTCATTTTTCAGCAATATGTTCGTCTTTGTGTCATGCATTATTGATTAATCAGATATGTAGATTATACATATGCAACACAAAGAAAAATGCTGTTCGTCCCTTAGAGAATATCATCAAAGAGAACACCATCACCAAGTGACCATAGATTGTTCCAATGGCTGAGCTTTTAAAGAACAAGAGTGTTTCTTGGTGACCATGAACATATATACATGCTAGGATTTACCTTCAATTTTTTACCAGTCCTGAAAAGAGGAGTAGCACAACAGTTAAATATTACCTACATTTGTAAGGAATAAGAAATGTTGGATAGTTTTTTTATTGTACATTCTTTGTTGTTACTTATATAAGCCATATAAAATTAATTATATTTATTTCTCATTATGGGTATAACCATTCTCTATAATTCACTTTGTTCCTACATAAAATGCCAGAGTTTAGTACATCATTGCTGTCAACCATTGAATTCTTGCCCAACCATATCACATATCAGTCCTTTCACATTAATGGTATGTATTTACTATGAAAAAGAACAAAAAATTTGCTTGATTTTCTTATATATCAATCTCATTGCTTTTTAGTGCAAGAAAATATGATTTTCAAATCTTAACTAATATTTATTATATTTATTTTATAACTATTTTATAATTTATTTTATAATTTTATATTTATTTGTTTTAGGTTTGCTTTCTGTTGATATGTAGGTCTTCCAGTTAGTTTATCAAAATAAACATTAAATTTGTTTAATAAAATTGCATATAGGCTCTTTTCAAACATTTCTCTCTGGATGAATTCTATTAAACACTTTGGTTTGGATATTTGACTCAATTGACCATGTAGCTAACAAGGAGCTAAGATTCAGTTTCTAATTTAGTAAGATTCGATACTATTCTCAAAATGAATTTTTCCTATCATAATTCTTATCTCTTCTTTTGCTGACTATTCTTATTCTACTTTGCTGGATTAATTTGCATCAACATAAGTAAATGGTGTCATTATCCCCCATATTTATTCAGGTAAGGTGTGCTAAGACTTATTCTATATTTTTAATATTTTTTTAGTTGCAGGTGTACATAATACCTTTATTTTATTTGTTTATTTTTTTATGTGGTTCCGGGGATTGAACCCAGTGACTCATGCATGTTAGGCAAGTGCTCTACCACTGAACCACAACCACGGCTTCTCATTCTATATTCTTTTCTTTCATTTATACCACATATTCAGTCAAACAAAATTTCTTTTTCATGTTTTATTTTGAGACAGTCTTGCTAAGTTGCTTAGGATCTCACAAAGTTGCTGAGACTGGCCTCAAAATTGTGGTCCTCCTGCCTCAGCCTTTCAAGTTTCTGGGATTACAGGTGTGTGCTATCATGCCCAGCCCAACAAAATTTCTTTTTCTCTCTAAACCTGCACTTGCACATCTCACAATGTTTTCTACTACTCAACTAAGCATAACAAAATTATCTGTCGGTGGGTCACAAGTAACAACTTTTACTTGGTCTTCCTCCTTAAAGTATTGTCTTCTTGTAGTCTAACTTCTGCAAATAAGTTCATTTAATATTTTATAAGCATAAATCATACCTGCTTAGAAATCTTTGATATAGCTGGACATGTTGCACACACCTGTAATCCCAGATACTCAGGAGAAAGAGACAGGAGGATTACAAATTGGAGGCCAGCATCAGCAATGTAAACCTTGTTTTCAAAAAAAAAAAATAAATAAATAAAGGCTGGGGCTTTAGTTCAGTAGTAAAGCACTGCTGAGTTCAATCCTAAGTACCATAAAAATAAATGAATAAATAAATAAATATAATACAGGAAATTCATGTTCCAGTTTCTTATAGGAGTCCAAGCTTTTTCCCATTGTTCCAGAATAATTATTGATAGAAACTCTTTAACTCTCAAAAATGTCCTGGTTTGAGTAAGCTGTATAGTTACCCTACTTCAATGGCTTCTGGTTGCAGTTCATGTCTATAAGGTCCACTCTCTTCCTTTTAACATAGAGGCTGATCTCGTCAACTGCTGCCCACTTTGCAGATTTCAACCCCAATTTGCATCCCTTCTTCTAATAAATTCTAGGAATATTGATTAGAAACTCTGATCTTTCTGTATTTCAAATAAGGTTAAGAGAGCTTTTACTCACGTCTTTGCCTTTTGTTTTCTCTCTGCCTAGAATGCTTTTCTAGATGATATTTGCATAGTTGACTCCTTCTTAGAAAAGACATTTTTTAAATCACCATTTTTCTAAATTATCAATAACCCTTTTCCACATAGCCTTGGGTTATTTTTTTTCTTTTTATTGAACATATCCTCTTTATTTGTCCACATAGTTTTTATTTATAATTGAGCTTATTGTTCTGATTTACATTTTTGGTCAATATTTTCTTATTAAAAAGTAGTTTACTAGAATGTAGCTGTCAAGGGAAGTTTATAGCTTTATCTCCAGGGGTTAACCTTAAACCAATGCTCTGCTTATATTAGTTGCCTCATAAATATTTGTTGATTGCATAAATTAACTATAGAGACACAAGAATATAAATATAATGCGCTTTGTACAGAACATTAATGCAGAAAAAAAACCCCAACACTTTAACTGAAGCAAATATTCCACAAATAATGATATGTATTTTATTGAATATATTTGTAATTAACAAAGAACCTGATAAAACTTTGATAAATATATATATATATATATATATATATATATATATATATATATATATATATTGAACTTAAACCTTCATATCTGTTTGACTTTCTATTAATCCAGAGTTTAAATGTTGTGGGAAATGAGTGAATATTTATTCTTTACCATCTATTCTTTGATTACATTCACTAATTTGCATTCAGTATAAGCAAAGTCATGCTCTTATAATTAAGGACTGTGCAAATTTACAAATAATCCTTAACAAAGTACATGAAATATTTTCAATGTCATCATCTTCAAATTTTATTTATCTGCCTTCTAATGGTACCTAAAGTATTTATGAGTGCTGGCATATTATTAAGGGAAAACATGGGACAAAACTCCTGAACTTGAGAGGAAGCTGTTTGTCAAGTCAGGACCATGCAATTTTGCTCTACACATTACTGAAATCCGTGAGATGGTGGTTGTTCTTGCATCAGCATCTACAGTGTTAGTCGTTTTATTTAAAATATTTATACAAGTCAATAATTTGTGTGAGATAACTACTTTTGTAAAGTACTATCAAAGTGTCTAGCACAATCAGTTTGAAGCTCCTTATCTTTTTCCTTGTTCCCCTCTGCTAAGTTCAGTTTAATACACATTTATAGAGAATCATTCCTGTTTTTAGCCTGGAGCTTGATATGAGAAGTCAGAAAATGAAGAGAATCTCAACCACTCTTGAGAAAGAACTATGTTGATGGGATTTAACTTTGCTCCATGGGCTACGATCTTATTAAAGATATTACTGGGCTCAGTAATATTTCCCTCAATCTCTACACAGAGATAAATATGGTAAAAAATATTAAATGAATTTTGTGTTCTACAAGCCACAGGCAGTCTCACCATTCACATATTGACCAATTATTAAATTTTAGGGAGAAATGTCATTAGTTTTAATACATTATGCTTTTGACACAATTTAATAATTTAATGGATATGTTTTCTTTAGAAGTTTTTCTTAATTTAATTCTAAAAGTGTTGGGTACAAGGGAACTTATATGAAGTAGTAATATTTTGATTTCTTCCACCATAAGAAATGTGTGAAAGATGAGAATACACATAAAGAAAACAACTAAATTTTTCACCAGATTGCTCTCTTTCTCCTCATTCTTCCCATACAAAATAGAATTGTACATTATTTTATGTTTTTCTTGACGAACTAATCAGAAGTTTATGACCATCTTCTCAGCCTTCCTGACTCTAGAAAGGGAAAGCTCAATGCTGCTTTTTCTATTTACACAATATTAAAGTCATTCTTTTTATTTTTAGTTCTGGATACAACTTAGAAATACAGGAAGCAAAGACAATGTCTTTCAACTGTATTACCCCATAATTCAGGTCAGTAAAAAGGAGACCTGCAGGTTGAGAATTTGCATTGTGCCTAGAATGAATGACTCCTTCTAACCTTTGATTAATAACTAAGGACTGAAAGAGAAAGGGCAGAGGACACTTGCTTTGGAGCATCAAAGTCCACAAAACAAGTTGAACCATGGTTCCCCAATTCCACGTTCATAATTTCCCTTTGATTTCACTAATTATACAGCTTACTTTTTTTTTTAATCTAGGAGAGTATGTGAGGTAGTGGAAGTTCAGGCAAGAAAGCATTTACTCTGGTGCTCAAAAAACCAATGAGTCAAAAAGAGAGAAACTGAGATGGACAATAGAAATAGAGACAGGTGCCCACATGGCATCACAGGACTTCAATCTGATTCTCACATTTTTTCTAATTTGATTTACACCTTGGTTACCAGTGATTAAGAATTTCCATTGACATCCATTTTCTTTACATTTTATAATTACTCTCTTCTTCTTCCTCCTCCTTCTTTTCCTTTCCCTTTCCCCTTCACTTCCTCTTCTTCTTCTCCTTTTCCACTTTCTTTTCTGTCTTCCCCTTCTTCTCCTCTTTCTTCTCTTTCTCTTTCTCCCTCTCTCCTCCTTCTTCTCTCCCTTTGCTTCCTCCATCTTCTTTTTCTTCCCTATATTTTTACTGTATAATATACAAGACATGTAATTTACCATTGTAGCAAATTTTAAGTTTATAGTTTTATGGATTAAGTACATCTGAATTGTGACACAATATTAACATATCAATCTCCAGAACTTTTTTTACATTTCTCCCAAATATAAATTTGATTATAACCATGATTTACCCAGGTTTACTCATCTCTCCAAATTCTTCAAATTGTATACATTAAATATGTCCAGTTTTTTGTACATTATTGCATTTTAATAAAACTGAAAAAAAAAAACACAAAAAACAACTCCCAATTCCCCTCATTCCAAATTCTGAAAACAATTATTCTACTTGATTCTGATTTCAACAAGATTTGCTGCAATTATTGGTCTTCCTAGTTCTTCTGTTTTTTTTTTTCTTTTTAATTTGTGGGTGTGTGTGTGTGTGGTCATAGGGTATTGAACCCAGGAGCATTTAACCATTGAGTCACATCCCCATCCCCCTGCTTTTTTTTTGTAATCTTCACATAGGTTCTTGTAAGTTTCTTAGAACATTGCTAAGTTGCTGACACTGACCTTGAACTTGGAATCTTCCTGTCTCAGCCTCCCGCATCTTTGGAATTACAAGTGTATTTCACCAAGCTTGGCTCAGTCTTTTAGTTCTAAAAATTTGACTATTGATATTTAATCAAGTTTCATGGTTATCTTTTGTTTCGTTTTTAATGTAATTAAGTAACATTGCATAAGTGTATTTTTTTTTCATTTTTGTAAAACACTCTTTAAAATACATATCAACTTTATTAAGGTATTATTCATATACCACATAATTTACCCTCCAATGCATATGATTCAATGCTTATAGTATATTCAGAGTTGGCAAGCATCACTAGAATCCATTTTCAATATTTTGATTATCTCCCAAAAAACTCATACTCATTAGTAGTAACTCTACTCTTTGTCCCACTTTCTTCAACCCTAAGCAGCTATTAATTTGTTTTCTATCTCTATGGGTTTTATCATTCTGAATACTTAGTGTAACAGAATCAAAATCTATGTATCTCTTGTGGTTGGATTTTTTTCACTTACCATAATGTCTGTGTCAGTCATTCACTCTATTGCTGAACTATATTCCTTTGTATGCCACAGTTTTTATCTATTCATAAGTTTATGATCATTTGGGGTATTTGCACTTTTCATCTATAATAAGTAATCTGCTATTATGATTCATGTAGAAGTTTATATATAGACAGACATATGTTTTCATTTTATTGAGCATATTCCTTGAAATGGATTTTGATTTACATGTAACTCTTAGCTTTGTAAGGAATTGCCAACTGTTTTCCAATGGATCTGAGCACTTTGCATTTCCAGATGCAAGATAAGAAGATTACAGTTTCCCCACATACTTGTCAACACCGGTTATTTGCTATCTTTTTAATTATAATCACTCTACTAAGTATGGAGTAACAATTCATTGTGAGTTTGTTCTGATTTGAATTTTCCTAGTAATTAGGGATGTTAATTTTTTTTAATACAAAGTAGAGGTAAAAGTAAGAGAGTAGAAAAGAAGAAATCCAGTGAAGTACACATTATCAGGCAGGTAGCTACTTTGTGTAGCTAAGCCTAATCCTATAAAGGAAGTCTGAAAGATAGAGTTTTCCTATTTGAACTAAAATGAAGCTGGAATATTTATTTTCTACATCTCATATATCGTTGGCTCAGTGCTTTTCCCAATGGTGTGAGCTCTGCGACATTTCCAGTTTTCTATTCTCATTTGGGGCAAACCATGTCTTTGGGTAGAAAGTCATAAATTCTCATAGCTTGCTGTCATCACCATACACTGAAAGTCCACGTTCCAGTGGGACCATTAATGCCAGAAGTCAAGTTTTACAGTGCTCCTGTCCACTAGTACTGACATTAATTTTATACTGTTTCATTACTTTTTCTTTAAAATAATGTTTCTTCAGATTTTAAACTTAGATTTTTATCAGGAGAATTAGTAGAATACCAAAAAGTAAAATTGCTACCTTTGATTAAGAGATGGTATCTTCAGTTAAATTTGAATTTATAGATTCTGTTTAATAATTTGACCTAAGCACTTGACTCAACTGACCATGTGTCTAGCAATGAGCTAGGATTAGGTCTTTTATACACAGAGGTATCTTTATCTCAAAATGTCTTTCTAATGTACAACTCCTTTCTTTTTCTGTTGGTTTTCCATTGCAAAGAATCTAAAATATTTAGGCAGCATCTAAGGTTTAGGTTTAGTGGAACCTTACTCTGACCCTTAGACAAACCATAACATATCCTGATTGCTACATCCTTTTCTCTATGCCTAAAATTGGATAAATTGTGGAGCATTAGGTAATACAGTGAGAGGAGTCATTCCTGCCTTTATGAACTTGGTTCCCACACTAGTATTTTATGACTAATCAGGAACACAATATCATTTAATGACTAATGGTTTAAATTACACTCATATTTAGTACCTCAGCCTATAAGGTCATTACTCTCAAACTGTCATATAAGCTGAATTTTTAAGGAACTATGGAAAATTCAAGTGAAAATAAATATTCAAGAGAAAATTGAGTGGGTAATTCAGTAAAGTATAGGACTAGTGGACACATAATAATGTTCCCTTATTGAACCTTTGAAATCTGAGTTGATGTGGAAAGTCATAAGTCATTCACTCTATTACTGAACAATATTTCTTTGTATGTCACATGAAACAAATCTTGGAGTAGACAGTGCAAGGAGGACAAGGAATGCAAAGCTATATTTAAAACTCATAAGAGTATCTCCAAGGTAGAAGTTCTGCATCTTCCTGAAAGTAAGGAGTCCAAAATTTTCAGGTTACCATCAAGTGACCAGTTGGTATCATCAAGGGACAGTACCCAATTATTATTATTATTACTATTATTATTATTTTGGCTGCTTCATTATATTTTAAGGAAAGAGCTCATGCTATTAGGCTTATAAATTGTCCCCATCGTTGCCTCCATAACTCCATAACTATTGATGTCAAAAGCTAGTTCAGCTCACATCTCTTGGGAGGTGCATCTCACCAACCTAGCTTTTTGTGATCAAGAGCTTCCGTCTTGCCTCTGCTACTGTGCAATCTTAATATTATTACTACTAGATAGACAGATTTCATAGTAGCATCTTCTGTCATTAATCTTGATTTCATGGAGGACAGCCATTGTAGAGCTTCTCAGTGATCAACAATAGCAAGAGCCCCTTCTTCCTAGTGTATGCTTTATAGCATTAGTTCTTCACCCGTTCATTTGTATCACATCTCATTTCACCATAAAGGTGAGTGTAAGTAAATGTCATGCTATGGCATTTAGAAGATATTGCCTCCCTACTTACCAGCAATATGGTCCTTATTTCCCATCTTTCTTATAACAATCAAATCTCAAAAACTTTAGCAAATTCTGAGGGAAGTATCTAAGTAGATGTAGAAACACTGGTAAGACAGGGGAGGGAAGGAAGCCAAAAGACTGTGTATTATTGAGCAATTGTATTGTATTACTGTCTCCAGAAATGTGTATCACTCTTCAGATCATCTTACCAAAAGGGCGAGAATGTATTGACACATAAATTTTAGGTACTGAGATTTAGGTATGACAAGTAATCATTCTTTTCCCCCCAGAATAAATTCTAGATAAATTGAGAAAACTGTTAAAGAAACTATATATTAAGCACAAATTTTGCTGTTAATAAATCTGAATTGAAAAGTGTAGGTTAGATTACATCCAAAATTAGACTTCCTTAATGCTTAAATTACAGAAATTATAAGCTTCCAGCATATCACAAAAATTTAAAAAAGAAAATATGATCCCTGATGAGAAACTGCTTCAAAAATAGACTTCCCATATAAGTCTCATGAACAGGATCCCAGCTCTTTTCTCCATGTTCTTCTGCCCTTGAGAAGTAGATTTAAGAAAAGTCGTGAAACTTACTTATTTTTACTATTTCCTGTATTTTTCTGTGTGAAAATGGAAAAAAAATCTCAAATATATAGTGAAGCACTAAAAATGGAGAATAAAGACTTCTACAGTATTATAGCTCTTTGCTTTCTAAATTGAACATCTTGCTCCTATTTTCAGGAGTCCTCACACTCAATATCAACACTAATCCTTATGTATTTTCTGGGACCAATTGTTAAACACCCAACATTTTTGACACAAAAGACTTTGATATTGTTTAGGAAAATAAGTTAGTCAAATATACACCACATCCCACTTGCTTCAATTTGAAAATCCACCCTTATTTTAATATCCATTTCAAATAATACTTAGGTATATGGCCCGCTATAATTCTGAAAACCTTATATAAAGATGTTTTGAAAACAACAAGTCATTTCAATATTAAAATAATGCTTTAGTAAATGATCTAAAGTTAAAAATTATAATGTTTCTCTCAATTTCAAATATTTGGGAAGAAATAAAGTCCAAAAGAGACAATTTATTCTTTTTGTTAATATCTAGTATTAAAAATCTACTATTATTAAAATATAGGAGAAGGCTTCAATGCTTTGTTTCTCATCAACTTATCTTTCTTACTCTAGTTTGAGTCTATCCTTTAGAATTCAGTGTAGATCAAGTGGAGACATAACATTGAAGATTGGGCTGCCATTCATAGAAGTAGAATTCTTCTGGCACATCCAGAAGAATCAATTAAGGGAAGCCATCCATGAAATGCATGAAGAACTTTTCTTAGCATCACAGCCAGGGAAGTGATAGGTCTGGCATGGGGAACTTCCTGTGGCACTTCAACTGAAATAGACAGCCCAATGCACGTGACCTCCCACTCCGTTCTGCTAGAAAGATCCTTTGCAGCAGCACTGGAGATGGACATAACTCATTAGGAAATGAGCATCTACCTGCCCCCAGCTTTATCCTATTTTGGTGAAGAACTTTCCATCGAAAGCCTTTGATGTTTTCTTATATAAATACAGCAAACGAGGTCTTCTTACTTTGTTAGAAGCTGGACCTAGCTGGTCAGCTTGCCCATCGTGACCCCACTATGAAACTACTTTCTCTGTTCTGTGGTTATTTGGCTGTTCTACTTTTCTTAGCTTTTAATTCTCAACCAGCCTATCCACCAGAGGGGAAACCCATTTCCATTGCCTGATCGGGAGGTAATCAATTCCAGAGAATTTTGTCTGTTTCTTTCCATAATGTCTATAATAACATCACAAACCTGGTTCTGCAACTAGTGAAGTTAATCAAACAAGTTATATTCAACTCCTGGAGGAGTTTTAACCAGAGAAGTCATATTCCCAGACTTAATTTAAAACAAAAGTGGATTTAAGGGAAGGGGAGTAGAAAGAGAAATATCTTTTGCCTTTCAGACTCATCATAATGATGATCAATTTGTTACTGGTTTATATAATATATAATTTGTAAGATTATGCAATTGAGGCAAAGTATGACTCTATGTTTACATCAGTTTACTATTGTTGCTGTAACAAATTACCCAAAATTTCATGAGTTAAAAGTTATGTACTGTATGCATGTATTGAAATATCATGCTGAACCTCACTAATATGTATAATTTATACATGTTAATAAAATTAAACAATGCAAATTTATTTTCATGTAGTTCTGCTTTAATACATTCAGAAATGAGTGTGCATGGTTGCATTATTTCTGTGTAGCCTAAAGGATAGCATGTTCCTTGTCTTTTCTAACTTTTAGATATCACCTGCCTTCCTTGACTTTACAATAATTACTTCTCTGATTCTGACATTTCTTCCTTCCTCTTGCAAAGGCCCTTGTGATTACATTGGACCCATTGAGATAATACAGATAACACAGGAAAATCTCACCATTTTACAATGATTAACTTAACCATATCTGCAAGTTGTTTTGTCATATAAAAAATATACTCCGAGTTTTCAGGGATTAGGGCATGGGCATCTTGGGGGAAACACTATTCTACCTATTTCAATGTTTGCCATTTGAGAAGCCATAAAGAGTCTTCCAATCAATAGCATCACCTATTACATGATTTTTGAAGCATTTCAACTTTCCACAGAATTAAAAATTTGGTCTCATGGAGTCTATGATTTTAAAGTATTTCTCGATCCTCCATCATACATTTATCTTCTTAATTTCTATTCTGATTTAAGCCTTGTATCTCTAATGAAGGCAAAAGTCATTTGCACAGGTAATACCATCTCCCACAAATAAGAATTACCAGAACAATTTTTCACCTTACTTTCTCCAAATATTCAATATATGGCTTTCTGTGTATTGGTTAAGTCTTAAGGCAATTTCCTGTAGGCTTTCCATTATTTAAAAATTTATGTCCTTTAGAAAGTCACCATCAGCAAACTCCTGATCCAAACCTGTAGTTGATACAGTGAAACTTCAACTCACATGTGTATAGTGAGAACCAAAGTCTTAGCCATGTACTCTTCACTAGATTTTTTTTCATACACTCATTATTTAATATTTTCCAAGTCTTGAATAATCTGTATTACTTCATTGGTAAATAATTGAGCATATTCCTTTTCTACTATATTCTTTCTTCAGACCTTGACCAAGACTTCAATGATCCATTTATGAATTTGGTTTCTCTAACTCCTTTCAGGAAGAGTCAACAAAATTTTTTATATAACTTAGTCACATTAATTGCTTTCCTGTATGGCTAGACATCTTTAATCAATGCAAGCAGCTGTCCCCTGTTGTTTTACCTTGTTTTTTGACTTCTCAAAATTAAAAAAAAAGAAGTTTTCAAACATGAATTATCCATAATAAATTATTTGGTAAATAAAATGATTTCCTAAAATGATGGAAAGAGGAAATTATTAAAATAACATGCAAGTTTCACCCTCAAATTTCACTAAATAACCTGAAATCAGTTTCCCAATCAAAAGCCATGTAAAATATTTTCTATTAAAATATTTTCTATTAAATAGACTTCATTTATCTCCTGATTAAAAGAAAAAATTATATATATATATATATATATATATATATATATATATAAAACTAGAATTTATATTATGAAATCAGTAGTAATGGGTATTAAGTAAAGAATTATATTAAAATATTATGTCCACTGAAATAAATCATGTTTACATTCACCACCTTAAGCTGGATATGACCTAGATAACACTTTCTTATTACATCAAACTTAATCAATCAAGGAAAATTAAGCAATTATATTGAAATGATATTTGGAGAGCACGTGAAAAACCAATATTTTTTTCAGAAATTTCAGATGTTTATTTCAATTGCTATATCATATAATTACATCATATTTACAAATTATTGTGTTATTGCTGCAATTTATTAATCAAGTTTCTCTGTGACAAAATGATTAATGCAGAGCTGTTTCATCAAAATCTTTGGTTTGACCTCTATATAGCCTATATATCTTAATCATAGTAGGCTGTTACAAAATATTTGTTATTAAATATAAGGGGCTTTGAAAAGTGAATGTAAATGGACCAGTACAATTACATCACTGTTATAAAAACCCGTAATTAAAATTTTATGTCACTCTCTGAGTTTTCATTGCATTACATTGATTTATGTAAACAAGTAAAAAGAACTGTTGAACTTATCAATATTATCCATTTATGTTTGTATATAAATGATGCAAAGACTTCTAAGTTGTAAGAAAAATAAGAAAATATAATTACCAGGTAAGCCTAAGTAAATCTTTAGAAGAGATACTTGGTTGATTATATATTCCTTGTTAAACACGTTTTAAATAATTATAATCATAATTGTATTAATTTCAACAGATAAATTTAAAACTTCAGATAAATCATAGTCAAAATCATACAGAGAGTTTAAACCATTATTCAATCATCTACAAATCCAAATTAGCAACAATGATGGCCATGTAAGTTGAAATGCACTTAAAAGTCATAATAGCTGCATAAAAGCAAGCTAAACATCCTTCAGGAGCAATGAATTACATTTAAAAAAAAAACAGTGACTGATATCAGAAACTACATGCTTACTGGTCTTTTAGAGATAGACACAGAGAAAGTGTGTCCTGCAGGGGTGGAAAACGTGCCTCATATGTCAAGAGATCATGATGAGTCCAAATGTGGGGCCAGTGTCTGAGTTTCCATTCTTCCATCACTTCAAGAAAAAGAAGCTGAGAAAAGTTGAAACTCTTACCTAGGTCTAAGTTTGCACTTCTACCTAAAGAAGTGGAAGAAAGCAGACATAGTCACAGACCAGACCCTAAGTGAATTTGGTAAGATTAGTGAAATCTCAATGCACAAATGACTGAGTGTGAGAACTATTTCTAACATGGGCCCTTTAGGAGACTAGATAGAGGGTATAACACTGCTGCATGAGGAGATTAACTGTCACTTGAGATGAAACGAAAGCTTAAGTCTTACAGTACAAGAGAAAAAAATATATGTCATGGATATGATAAAAGACACTTCCACATTGAGGAGTCAGGAAAATTTATTCTTGAAGTTATAAAAATAATAAGGCAAAATGAAAAGATTTAAAATGAGTATTTCTTTTGTAAATTCTTACCATAATGTAATGATACGCTTGCCTTGAAAAACAGGTAGTTGATAAGCTTAACTTTGTTAAGTTACGCGTGCATACCCCCATGATCCAGAATTTTTACTCATATGTATTTATCCCAGATAAATGAAAATAAATATTTCAAAAACATGAACAAAAAAATGTTCACAAATTTTCTTAAATAATACTAAACTGGAAACAATGTATGGGAGGAAAATAGGTGTCTTCATTGTAATTAATTCATATTACAAAAAGCTACTGTTCAGTAAAAAAAAATTATCAGGGCTGGGGATGTGGCTCAAGCGGTAGTGCGTTTGCCTGGCATGCGTGTGGCCCAGGTTCAATCCTCAGCACCACATATAAACAAAGATGTTGTGTCTGCCGAAAACTAAAAATAAATATTAAAAAATTCTCTCTCTCTCTGTTTCTGTCTCTCTCTCTCTCTCTTAAAAAAAATTATCAAATTATACATACAAGAGCCTGCTATGGTTTGAATAGGAATCTTTCCAAAATTCAAGTCAGAACCTATTATTCAATGTGACAGTTTTAAGAGGTGGGCCCTTTGGGGAGGAATTAGTACTCTTAGAAGAGACTGACAGGAGTACTCTGGTACCTTTTCTCCTTGCGTGTACAGCAAGAAGATTCCAACTGAGAAGCAGAGAACATCCCTTGACAGAAATTAAATCTACCAGTGCCTTGATCTTAGATTTCTCAGTCACCAGTACTACAAAAAAGAAATTTTTACTTTTTCTAAATTACCCAATCTAAAGTGTTTTCTTATACTTCATGTCCATTTTCCTGCCATGCATCATTTACAGTTTGGTATTATACAAGTAAATTTTCTGTGAACATTCTTGTTCAAGTCTTTGAGTATCTGTGTTCTCTTATCTTGGATAAATGTGTTTGAATGAAATTTCTGAGTTCTGGTGTATGCACACTTAATTTTATTAACCTTAGAACGTACTGAGCAAGAATGGACCAAGATAATGTCAAAATAGTTTGTTGATCAAAAGAAAATGAAAAGGAAGGGGTGCAAATTTCATGAATTCATTGATTTATCAAGAATATACAAAAGTCGAAGAAATGGTTGACCATGACTAGAAGGAAGCATGAGGATAACAGCAGGCAAGGGGCAAAATGGAAATTTCTGGGTGCTAGGATTGTTCTCTATAATGATGACACACTATATCTTTGTCAAAATTTATCAAGTTTATCTATTTATTCAACCTGAATGAATTAAATTCAACCTGATTAAAGTTCTGTGAGCATTAAAAGATTTAATAAAATAAAGGAGATAAAGAAAGGAATGATATTTATAAAACAATAAAGACAAATTATAAAATGCTTTAGGAAGTTAAGACCTAAGAAAATGTAGCAATAAAAAATTAAAATTATGGTAATAAAAATATACTATCTGAATGTTGAAAAAATAATTCAGGTGCGACAAATTCTATATCAGTTAAATCAAAAACAAATTTAGCAAATTGGAACATTGTCACCCAGAGTACACCTCAAAAGCAGAGATGAAGAATATGATCAGTGCTTACTCTATGCAGTACAAATATCACATGTACTCCATCAATATGCACAATTAATATGTGTTAATCAAAAATAAATAAAAATGGATCATGGTAAGAGATACTGAGAATAGTATGAAGGGGCAGGTTTTCTAGAAGTAGATAATGAAAGAATGAAGGCACTATTCAAAGACATGGCATAAAATGTTTCCAGATTTGAAGAAAGATATAAATCTATGGATGGAAAGTTTGTCATGAGTCTAAATAGGATAAATAAAAATCCACGTTTAGAAAGCTGGTATGAAATTGAAGATTATCATATAAGGAAAATATTACAAATTAAAGAAGAAAAACTAACAAAATATTCAATGTAGTTTAGAACAATGTTTTATTAGCAATAATAGATAACAGATAATGTTTAATCCATATCATAAAACAATGAACCAAGGCAAGACCTCATTGCTCTCTTTTTATCCTAAAATCAGTATAGGAAAGTAATTTTCAAACATATAAAGACTAATAGTTTATCTTCTGAACATCTATTTTTTTACACAATAATGTTTTATTTTTCAAAATATCCAATTTCTGTTCAATTTTTAGTGGTTATTGATTTTATTTGACAGAGAAATAGAAAAGTAGAAACCTTCAACAACAGCAAATACTACCAACAAACTTCATTTGTAAATCTAATTCAGCAATATCATGTTATTTAAGTTATTTCCATAGTGAATATTTTCAAATTATCTTCTCAGTAAAAATGTGAATGTCCATCAATAATAATTTATTTTACATTTACACAGAAGAGTACCATGCAGCAATGGAAATCAATGACCTGGAATAACAATAATGACTGAAATTGAAGAATAATGCATACATTAAAATACCATTATATGATGTTCAAAATTTCTAGAACAATACTTTATGATTATTTAGAGATGTATACATATGTAATAAATATGAAAATGAAATTATTAATTTTCAAATTTTTTATTGTACCAGACACAATGCTGTGTTCAGCAGTAAACCTAGAAAATCCAAACTCATAAAGAGTTGATATTCTTTTCAGAATTGCAACATGGGAATATTATAATCATATTTGGGATAGTTAATATTTTGCATGTGAAATGAAAAGGTTAAACAGGTTCAATTCTACTTTTAACATTTATTTCTCAAGCTGGGAAGTAGGTAAACAAGTGTTCATTTTATTATATTTCCAAATTTTGTTCATATTGAATGTTTTAAAATTTTGAAAATAAGATGAGACTCTGAAGCAAACTTTTAGATAACAATAATGATACCCATATTCTATGTTCTCATCTTTTCTGGAAAGAACATAAAAATGGTGAACAACTTTAGATGGTATTAAAGCATAAAATTGTGCAAATGTGTTAATAGTATCAGAATAGTTTTAAATGAACAGAAATTCAACATTCATTCCTCAAAAAGGAGGAGAAAAATAAAAGGAAACTAGACAACTATCTATCAATAGGAAAAGCAAGGTAAAGAAAAACAACACAATCATTTTATGTACCCACAAATACACACAATTTTTAATTGGCAATTATAAATAAACAAATACTGTAGATGTTTTTAATATTGTGGTATAGTCCTAGTTTCTAAGTGAATGAATACCTGCCACTCTTCAATACATTTTTAAGATGTCACTGAACATGATATTTACACGAAACTACAAAGTTGGTGCAAAATAAAAGTTAAAAGTAAGACTGCTTCAAATAGGAAAGAGTCAATGAACTACACATGAGTTAGTATTTTGCAAAAAAATTTTGTGAAAATATCTTGATCAGAATTAGATACACCAGGTCTGGATCCAAGATGGCAGGCCAGAGAGAGACAACATTCTGTGTCACTCTGTGACCTGGGACTCAAGTACTGAAAATACTGCTTCTCTGCTAATGATAGAGGACACCCCCAAAGCTTCTCCCACACAGGAATCAGGGCCACCCTTCCCACTCAAGGCTCCAGGCCTTAGCATCAGAATAGATCTCCCAACTACTCACCCACACAGGACTATCCAGTGTCCCAGTGTGACCACCGGCATCAGCACTCGTGCAGGACTTTTGGCCACCCATCTGAGCAGAAACATCAGATCCTGTTTCCACCCAAAAGCTACCCATGTGCAGGAACTCTAGCTGCCCCTCCCATGTAGATCCCCATCTACCAATGTGGGGTTCCCCCAGTCAACTTAATCTTGGCACTCTGCAGCAACAAATATAGTCACCTATGCATGGTAGCCTCCTGTACCTAAAGACATCACACAGGCTCTGAAGACAGCCAACAGCCACACATGCATGCCACAGAGCTCCTCTCTGAACACATCATCCAAGGCCATTGTCCAGCTCTTCCAACCCTACTCAACACCCCATTGCTGAAAGAAGCCACCTCTATCTTGGGTCACCTTCATCACTATCTTTACTTGGGGCAACTCCCAATTTAGAACTCCATCTGGCCAGGTACCCATAGTTTCTAAATCCCCCACCTCTCCAGCAGCAGCTAACCAGGCAGAGTAACTGCCCAATACAAAAGAGCGCTCAGCGGCAGGTGCAGCAGGTATGCAATGCCCAAAGCACAACACACAGACCCCAGAGAGAAAGGTTCCTTATTAGGAAGTAGAAAGGGAGAGGGTGAGTGTGATACAGTTTAGAGACTAACAAAGACCAGGAACTAGGAGACCTTCAGGTGAGATAACGAGATAAGACCAGGCACTCACATCACAAGAGTGGGCCTCCCACAAACCCTTGAGATGCAGGTGTCACACCCCACTTCCAGATGCCCTCCACCCAAGACCAACCCTCCCACCCTGATTAACTTCATCATCTTGAGGGTGGAGATACCAGCTAACAATAGAAGATCCCACCTATTAGATATGAAAGGAAGCAGGAACGATACTGACCTTCAACCAAAACAATCCTTGGTTCTTCCTTCCAGATTTTTTTTCCTTCTCCCTCTCTTTTCTCCTGCCTCACATTTCCAACATATGTGAAACCAAGTAATTTTCATGAATTAGCATACCAAGGACTGGGATGTCCAAATAGTATATTATAGTTTTGTTGTATATTATTTTTTTTCTTCTCCAATTTTTACTATTTTAACATTTTATTTTTTCTTAATATATATGTATGTTTGTTTTATCTACTGTTTTCCCTCTTACTAGTAGACCCAAAATTACTTCCTCTCTCTTCTCCTACTACTAACATTCTTCTTTACATTTCTGCTTCATGCTTCCTAAGATATAATAATTCTATATCCTCATTTCATACCTTCTCAGCATATTCTCCTATACCTCACTCCCGGTTCTTTGTCCACCATCAGAAACTGTAAACCCTTTTGCAAACCTACTAATTATATTGTAGATAATAATAGAATTCACCATTTCTGTACATTGTGTCCAAACTGTAAATGTCTTATTAGCAACTATTTGATCTAAGGATGTATACTCTTTATATTGGGATCAGTTAACATTGTCATTCCCCTCAAAGGAGAGGTATTGGACTGCTCGCTACAGGCACTATAAGCCTATAGGGTAAAAACGGTAACGCCTTGGATCCACAGTGATAGAAAGTAAGAGACACGAGCAACACGAAAAGACGCGGGAAGAAAGTGTCCCAAACAAATGAAGATACCACACTATTATAATCCATAGCCTGCAGAGCAGAAGAAATGACAGAGAAGAAGTTTGGGATATGCATAATTAAAATGTTCTGTGAATAAAGGATGATATAAAAAAGTAAAAACAGGCAGCAAAAAATCATTTTGATAAAGACCTATATAAGCAAATACGGGAAGCAAAAGATTACTTCAATAGGAAGATAGAGGTTCTTTAAAAAAAAGACAGAAATCCTTGAAAGGAAAGAAACAATAAACCACATTAAAAGTTTAATTGAAAGCATCATCAACAGATTATATCACTTGGAAGACAGGATCCAGATAATGAAGACAAAATATATAATCTTGAAAGAATGTAGAGTACACAGTAAAAGTGGTAGGAAACCATGAGCAGAACATCCAAGAAATATGGGAATAGAAAAAAAAAAAGACCAAATTTAAGAGTTACTGGGATATAGGAAGGCATATAGTTTCAAACCAAAGGAATGAACTATCTATTCAAAGAAACAATATCAGAAAATTTTCAAAACATGAGGAATGAATTGGAAAACCAAAATATAAGAGGTTTACAGGACCCCAAATGTACAAAATAACAACAGATTCACATCATGTCACATTACATGAAAATGCCTAACCTACAGAATAAAGAGAGAATTTTGAAAGCCACAAGAGATAGGAAACATTACATATAGGGGGGAAACAACAAGGTTATGTGCGTATTTGTAAACCCAGACCCTTAAAACTAGAAGATCCTGGAACAGCATGCGTCAAGCTCTGAAAGAAAATGGATGCTAAACAAGAATGTTAAATCCAGAAAAGTTAATCTTGAGATTTGATGCTGAAATAAAAACCTCCCATGATAAAAATAAGTTAAAAGAATTTGAAAGTAGAAAAAATCAGAACATTCTCAGCAAAATAGTCTGTGAATAAGAAATGAAAAAATAACAATGAAAATCAGCAGAGGGAGGTATTACACACACACACACACACACACACACACACACACACACACACACACCAAAAAAAAAAAAAACACTAATCAAAGGAGAAACCAACTCAAGTTAAATAATACAAATAAAGAATGGTTGGCTGGGAATACAAATCATGTCTCATTATTAACCCTTAATATTAGTGGCCTAAACTCATCAATCTAAAGACTTAGGCTAGCAGATTGTTTCAAAAAAAAAGAAAAAGAAAGAAAGAAAGGAAAGACCAAACAATATGCTGCCTCCAAGATATTCATCTCATAGGAAAAAAAAAACATATATTCATTAAACAAACTCTTCTCAAGTTCAAGAATCAAGTTGACCACAACACAATAATCCTGGGTGACTTTAACACACCTCTTTCATGGTTGGATAGGTCTTCCAAACAAAAGCTAAACAAGGAACTTATAGAACTCAATAATACAATCAATAACTTAGATTTAACTAACATATATAGAATATTTCATCATTCAACAAGTAAATACACTTTCTTCTCAGCAGTGCATGGATCCTTCTCTAAAATAGACCATATGTTATGCTACAAAGCAATTCTTAGCAAATATAAAAAATTAGAGATACTACCCTGCATTCTATCAGATCATAAGGGAATAAAATTAGAAACAAATGATAAAATAAAAAATAAAAACTACTGTAACACCTGGAGACTAAATAATATACTACTGAATGAACAACGGGTTGCAAAAGACATCAAGGAGGAAATTTAAAATATTCTTAGAGGTAAATGAGAACATTAATACAGCATTTCAAAATCTTTGGGACACTGAGAAGGCAGTTCTAAGAGGAAAGTTCATTGCATGGAGTTCATTCCTTAAAGGAAGAAAAAGTCAACAAGTAAATGACCTAACATTATATCTCAAGCCCTAGAAAAAAGCAGAACAAATCAATACCAAAAGCAGTAGAAGACAGGAAATAATTAAAACCAGAGTTGAAATCAATGAAATTAAAACAACAACAAAAAAAATGAAAATAATCAACAGAACAAAAAGTTGGTTCTTTGAAAAAATAAATAAAATTGACAGAAACTTAGCCATGCTATTGAAGAGAAGGAGAAAGAAAACTCAAATTACTAACATACGTGCTGAAAAAGGAAATATCACAAAAGACTACAGTAAAACAGAACATAATTAGAAAATATTTTAAAAACTTGTACTCCAATAAAATAGAAAATATCCAAGTCATCAACAAATTTCTAGAATCATACAATTTGCCCAAATTGAATCAGGATGATATACACAATTTAAACACAATCTCAAGTGTGAAATAGAAGACACAGAGCTGTATTCTACAACATCCTTAAAGAAGAACTAATACCAATGCTCTTCAAATTATTTTGTGAAATAGAAAAAGAGGGAACACTTCCAAACTCATTCTATGAGGTTAACATCACCCTGATTCCAAAACCAGGCAAAGACAAATCAAAGAAAACTTCAAATCAATATCTCTAATGAACATGATGCGAAAATTCTCAATAAAATTCTGGCAAATCAAGTACAAAAACATATCAAAAGGATACTGCACCAGGATCAAGTGAGGTTCATCTCAGGAATTCAAGATTGGTTCAAAACACAGAAATCAATAAATGTAATTCATCACATCTATAGACTTAAAGATAAGAATCATATGATCATCTCAACAGATGCAGAAAAAGATTTGACCAAATACAGCACGTCTTCATGTTCAAAACACTAAAAAAACTAGGGATAACAGGAACATATCTCAACATCATAAAAGCTATCTCTGTTAAGCCCCAGGCCAACAACATTCTGGAAAAATTGAAGGCATTCCCTCTAAAAACCGGAACAAAACAGGGATGCCCTCTTTCACCACTGCTCTTCAACATAGCTCTTGAAACACTGGCCAGAGCAATTAGACAGATGAAAGAAATTAAAGGAATACAGATTGGAAAAGAAGAACTCAAAGCAGCACTATTTGATGACTATATTATTCTATAGCTAGAAGACCCAAAAAAATCAATCAGAAAACTTTTAGAAATAGTAAATGAGTTCAGCAGAGTAGCAGAATATAAAATCAACACACATAAAAAAAGGCATTTCTGCATATCAGTGACAAATCTTCTGAAAGGGAAATGAGGAAAACTACCCCATTTACAGTAACCTCAAAAAAAAAAGTAAAATAAAATACTTGGGAATCAACAAAAGAGGTGAAAGACCTCCACAATGAAAACTAAAGAATGCTAAAGAATAAGATTAATAAAGACCTTAGAAGATGAAAAGAAATACCTAGTTCTTGGGTAGGCAGAATTAATATTGTCAAAATGATCATACTACCAAAAGCATTATACAGATTAATGCAATTCCAATAAAAAACCAATGACATTCCTCATAGAAATAGAAAAAGCAGTCATGAAATTTTTCTGGAAAAACAAGAGACCTGAATAGCTAAAGCAATCCTTGGCAAGAAGAGTGAAGCAGGTGGCATCACTATAGCAAACATTAAACAGAGCAATAGTAACAAAAACACTATGACATTGACACCAAAATAGACTTGTAGACCAATGGTACAGAATAGAGAACACAGAGACTAACTCACATAATTACACTTACCTTATATTTGACAAAGGCACCAAAAATGTACATTGGAGAAAAGATAGCCTCTTCAATAAATGAGCTGGGAAAACTGGAAATCCATATGCAACAAAATGAAATTAAATCCCTATCTCTCACCATGTACAAACCTCAACTCAAAGTAGATCAAGTACCTAGGAATTAAACCAGAGACTCTGAATCTAATAGAAGAAAAAGTAGGCTCCAATCTCCATCAAGAAGGATTAGCCTCCAACTTCCTTAATATGACTCCTATAGTGCAAGAATTAAAATCAAGAATCAATAAACAGGATGTATTCATAGTAGAAAGCTTCTTCTCATTAAATGAAACAATCAAAGAGGTGAATAGAGAACTATATTTTGGGAGAAAATTTTACCACTTGTACATCAGATATAGCACTAATCTCTAGGGTATATAAAGAACTCAAAAATCTAAACACACACACACACACACACACACACACACACACAAACAAAAAACAAACACACACAAAAACAAATAACCCAATTAATTAATGGGCTAAAGAACTGAACAGACACTTCTCAGAAGATGATATACAATCAGTCCACAAATGTATGAAAAAATATACAGCATCTTTAGCAATTACAGAAATGCAAATCAAAACTATTCTAAGATTTTCTGTCATTCAGTTATTAGGAATACAAACAACAATCAATGTTGGTGAGGATGTGGGGAAATAAGCACACTCATACATTGCTGATGGGACTGCAAATTGGTGCAGCCAATATAGAAAGAAGTATGGAGATTCCTTGGAAAACTGGGAATGGACCATCATTTGATCCAACTATCCCACCTCCTCAGTCTATACCCAAAGGACTTAGAAACACCATACTACAGTGACACAGCCACATCAATGTTTATAACAGCACAATTCACAATAGCTAAACTGTGGAACCAACCTAGATGCCCTCCAGTAGATGAATGGATGAAGCAAATGTGGTATATATACATGATGGAATATTATTCAGCATTAAAAGAGAATAAAATAATGGAATGTGCAGGTAAATGGATTGTGTTAGAGAATATAAAGCTAAGTGAAGTTAGCCCATTCCCCCCAAAACAAATCTCGAATGCTTTCTCTGATATAAGGAGGCCGATTCATATGGGGTTGCAGGGAGGAGGATGGAAGGATTATACTAACTCTAGATAAGGCAAAGAGGTGCGAGGGGAAGGGAGGCATCATGGGGGTAGAAAAGATGGTGGAATGAGATGGATATCATTAACCTAAGTACAGGTATGAAAACACAAATGGTGTGACTATATTTTTTATGCAACCAGAGATGTGAAAAATTGTGCTCTGTGTAATATGAGTTGTAATGCATTCTGCTGTCATATATAACAAATTAGAATAAAAATAATTATATAATTCAAACAAAATATTCAACAAACTAGATAAATAGCAGGTTAGCACACTGCACCTTATTTGCTACAAGAAGTTCTGCATTGCTTATAATAGACAAAATATCTGTCCAAACCCAGTTAAATACTATGGAAGCTTTAAGTTAAAAATCTAAAATACAAAGTTGTGGTAAATAAAAACCACAAAATAAGGTTAGAAAAATAACTAATTAAAATAGAATTTAAAAAATTTATTGAGAAGATCCAATTAGACTACAATGACAGAAAATTCACCCATTGCTAACCAGGCATAAAATAAAAGAAATAATGGAAAATTATGGAAATAATGAAAAAATAAAGAAAAATAATGATATACCAGGCAAAAACTAACAGAGAATACATATATCAATATTGATAGGAGTCAAAAATGAGATTTAAGGCAGAAAGCTTTAATGTAAATTTAATATAAATTACCTTCTATATTATCTAATCATAACTAAATCATTATAATTGACCTCTAAGAAAGTGGGTATATTTATGTGTATTAGAGCATATGTAGATATAACTATTAAAAATCACAAATGTCACAAATATATAATTCATACGTTATATTGCATATAAACAGAATTAATGCCACCAGCATTTATACTAAGCCTAATAAATCTTATATTTGTATTTTTAGCAGTCTTGGTTAGATTAAGTCAACAAAAGAGAAATTGTCAATTTAGTTACCGATCATAAAACAATTTTTATTGAATATATGATATATTTCTTTGATGATATTATACACAAAAGGAACAAATTTTATATTACTTAAAAATAATATTCTTTCAGAAAGCTCCAGATAGCAGAATATCACAGTAGTGGTTGGTCAAAATGGCTGTACAGAATCAGCCTTAAGTTTCTTTGCTGGTCATGTGTTAATAAAGGGAAAATTTTGTTGTTGTTTTTAAACTCAGCTTCATAGCTGACAGCATTATTAAAGGGCTGTCTACACATATAAAGAATTATTAGGATTTATATTAGAATTCTATTATAAATAATTTCAGTAACCTCTTAGAATTATAAATGTTAAATCAGAAAACATTAAAACTGAGCTTAGAAAAAATGCATTCCAAAATGTACTTTTGAAAGACTTCAAAAGAAAATTTGAGAAAGCAAATATTATAGCTTTCTTTATGTATATTTACATAAATTTTACAGAAATGAATATATACTAGAAATATATATCCTAGAAATTGAAAACATTTTAATACAAGATATAAATTATATGGTATAATTATGCAAAATCATTATGCTGAAATATAAATTAAATTCATATTGATGCATTTATTTATTTTCACACTGTTAGAGAATGAGAATGATATTTCACATGTCAAACATGAATCTGAGATTTAGGGTGTGAGATTGACAAGGCGTTCTGATTCTAAAACTAGGGCCTTATATTCTATTGCTATGCCTTTTTATGTCATAATAATATATCTTTTTAAGAAAGGTCAAATAGACACTTTTGTATATTGAGTGTCATTTGAAAGCTAGATGAGTTTATGAAACTAAAAAGCCTCCTTTGAATTATTCATTTAATAAAATCAAATAATATATCCTGCTATACCACAGGAAGTAGTTTAACAATTTTTTCTATGATTTTGTTTTCTTTTGTATTGAGAAAAGGGCACTTAACCACTGAGCCCCAGCTCTTTTTTATATTTAATTTGAAACAGGGTCTCACTAAGTTGCTCAGGGCCTCCTTGAGTTGAGTTTTGTGGAAGGTGAGAAATATGGGCTTAATTTCATTTTGCTACATATGGATTTCCATTTTTCTTAGCACCATTTGTTGTATAGGCTATCTTTTCACCAATGAATGTTTTTGGTGCCTTTTTCTAGTATAACTGTATTTATGTGGGTTTGTCTCTGCATCTTCTATTCTGTACCATTGGTCTGCATGTCTGCTTTGGTGCCAATATCACACCATTTTTGTTACTATGGCTCTGTAGTATAGTTTAAGTTCTGGTATTGTGATGCCTTCTGCTTCAGTTTTCTTGCTAAGGATTGCGTTAGTTATTCTGAGTCTCTTATTTTTCCAAATAAATTTTATGATTGCTTTTTTTTAGTTCTATGAAGAATGTCACTGGGAATTTAATAGGAACTGCATTAAATCTGTACAACTCTTTTGGTAGAACAGCCATATTGACAATATTAATTCTGCCTATTCAAAAGCATGGGAGATTTTTCCATCTTCTAAGATCTTCTTCAATGTGTTTCTGTGGAGTTCTATAATTTTTATTTTAGAGGCTTTCATCTCTTTTGTTAGATTGATTCCCAAGTATTTTTTAAATATTTATTTTTTAAGTGTAGATGGACATAACACAACGACTTTATTTTTATGTGGTGCTGAGGATCGAACCTGGGTCCCACCCGTTCTAGGTGAGTGCTCTACCACTGAGCCACAATCCCAGCCCATGATTCCCAAGTATTTTTTAAAATCACCTCTCTCATATTTGGTTTTCTATAGTTTATTTCTAAATTTAAAAAAAGATTAAAATTTTTAATGTGGCTGGCACAGAGGCACATACCTATAATCCCAGAAGCCCAGGAGGTGAGGCAGAAGGATCACAATTTCAAAGCCAGCCTCTTCCATTTGGTGAATTGATAAGCAACTTAGTGAGATCCTGTCTCAAAATAAAAAATTTTAAAAAAGCTTGAGATGTGGCTCAATAGTTAAGCTCTCCTGGGTTCAATTCCTGAACCCCAAAATGTGTAAATAAGTTAAAAATAAAAATAATTTGTCTAATTATAATGAAAATTAATATTTTAGTTACTTTTAAACATTTGATTTATCATGAAATCAGATACCCAAGAGATTACTATGATATTTAGTTTTGCATTTTTCATGACTAATAAAATCTTCCTGCAATGGGTTGAACAGTGTTTTCCTAAAATTCATGTACAGTTGAACATGAGATGTGATGATCATTTGAAAGATGATTTAAGTACTCAAGATGAAACATCCTGGATATGGTATGGGTTCCAAAACTGGTATCTTTATAAGAGGAGAGGACAATGGACACATGGCAAAGAAGGACATATAAACATGAAGGAACAGCTGTCCAAAACCAAAAAAATGCTGGGAGCAATTAGAACCTAGAAGATGCATGGAAATATCTTTCCCTAAGGCATGTTGAGGAGGCATGGCCCTTATGATACCTTGATTTTTAAACTCTAGCCTCCAGAAGAGTGAGAGAATACACTTTTCTTTTTTTAAACCACCCTGTGTGGTGTTTTTTGTGGTGACTGTATTGTAATTAGTATACATTACAGTCATTACTAAATATTGTCAAACCAATCAATATTTTCCAAATACCTGTTCTTTTACGTCTTCACATTCTAATTCTCTATATCACTTTTTAAAATTGTTTGTTTGTTTGTTTATTTGTTTATTTTTGAGATGAAATCTTGATATGTTGCCCAGTCTAAATTCAGACTCTTGAGATCAAGTCCTCCTGTCAACCTTCTGTCTAGCTGGACGGTAGGTGTTCCTCACTATGTCTGGGTTTCTTTTACTTTTATATCTATTATAAATGAGGCAGCCTCCTCATTTTCTGTGCTGCATTCTTGTCCTTAAGATATATCTTCCAGATCATTTATTCTCTATTCCACCAGGTCTAATTCACTATTCAACCCATCATTTGACTTTTTAAATTTTCCTTACCTTTTCATGGTTTTTAAAATGTACCTGCCTATTTATTTCTTATGAATGTATTATTTATTTCTATAATTTTGATGCATAGGAGCTCTATAGACTGTGTCTAAAAAATTCTGCAATCTTTAGGAACATAACTCTGCTATTTTTAACATTTTTCATTGAAATCTTTGGGCAGAGTGGTTTGTTCATTAGAATGTGTTTTTATTTTTTTTAAATATTAATAGCTTGCTTCATTTTCATCTTTTGAAGATCAATGTGTACATATACAAGAATGTTTTTCTCAGGAATATATTTCCTTCTATTTATATCTAACAAGCACCATTTCTTGGTGCAACTCTAAGTCTCTTTGAATCATGTTTAAGGCAAATAGTTTCAGGCTCACCTACTTCAGCTTGGTATATTTCACAGCTCAGAATAAAGATTAAACTGATTCTACCTCGTGGTCATTTCAGTCATGTGTCACCTACCTGACAAACTAGCACAAAAGTGGGAATTGTGGGTATCTGAACCTAAACAGAGTCTGTTTTATACTCAAATTATTTGTGATCCTCACTTGCTCAATTGTTGTTAAGGAAAGGTTCTTGAGTAAAGTGAATATATGTGGTCTGCATGTCTACTTTGGTGCCAATATCATGCCATTTTTGTTACTATGGCTCTGTAGTATAGTTTAAGTTCTGGTATTGTGATGCCTTCTGCTTCACTTTTCTTTCTAAGAATTGCTTTAGCTATTCTGGGTCTCTCATTTTTCCAAATAAATTTTATGTTTGCGTTTTCTAGTTCTATGAAGAATGTCACTGGTAATTTAATAGGAACTGCATTAATGTGTGTGTGTGTGTGTGTGTATCACATATATACATCGCATTTATTCATATACACACACACACAAATACTGAGGTTACTATAATTTTGTAATTAAGTAAAATTGATCTCCAGAATACAGATTATGTTTTACAATAGAAATTCTTCTATATAATTTACCAAAAATTATAAAATCAGTGAGTAAAAACAAATGTGATCAATAATAAAGAAGAGGACTATTATTTGGGGAAATGCAATACATATTTATGGTGAAAAATCTTAGTAAACTAGAATAAACCTACCAGTAATAATCACTCTGAGCCTACAAGAAAAAATGTATCTTGATTTTAGAATAGCAGATAAACCTTTAATTTAAAGTCAATGTGGAAGGATTTAAGATGCACAGTGTTCTATTACCCTTTCACCTTTGAGTGTAGTACAATTTGTCACTATAGCAACACAACACTCTCATGATCATGCTAACCAATTTGGCAAATTAAAGATTATCTTTGGTGAAACTGACCTAACTAGGAGATTTCACTTGCTAGTCACAGAACAACAAAGAGAGATCTGTGAGGCCCACAAGTAGTCTAGTGGGTCTCTCAGATACTAAATATTCATATTATAAACTGCCTGATGGAGCCAAGTGGTAATGAACTTGCAGTGCCTTCAAGAATCTGGGGATATTCTGAGGCCATAGCTTGTATGAAAATGAGTTCCACAGTCCTACAATTACAAAACAATGAATTCTGCTTGAATCAGTGAGTTAAAAAGACACCAAACTCCAGGTGAACACTGCACACTGCAACGCTTGCCAATAATTTGATGTTAGCCTGGAAAGACGCTGAGCAGAGCATCCAGCCATGTTTAGCTCTGATAAATTTGTGCCAGTTTTTTTTTTATTTTTTTGTATGAGGGATTAAATGAAGGATGCTTAATGAATGCATCACATCCCAGCCAAAGATATATTTTATTTTTATTTTGAGACAGGGTCTTGCAAAGTTGCTCAGGGTCTCACTAAGTTGCTTAAAGTGACTTTGTTTTTTTTTTTATTGGTTATGTATTATGCAAAACATTACAAATATTGCAGAATTACATCAGTTACACACCCACATTTTTACATAATACCATAATAGTAACTGTTGTATTCTGCCACCTTTCCTATCCTCTACTATCCCCCCTCCCCTCCCCTCCCATCTTCTCTCTCTACCCCATCTACTGTAATTCATTTCTCTCCTTATTTTTTTCCCATTCCCCTCACAACCTCTTATATATAATTTTGTATAACAATGAGGGTCTCCTTCCATTTCCATGGAATTTCCCTTTTCTCTCCCTTTCCCTCCCACCTCATGACTCTGTTAATGTTAATCTTTTCCTCCTGCTCTTCCTTCCTGTTCTGTTCTTAGTTGCTCTCATTATATCAAAGAAGACATCTGGCATTTGTTTTTTAGGGATTGGCTAGCTTCACTTAGCATAATCTGCTCTAATGCCATCCATTTCCCTGCAAATTCCATGATTTTGTAATTTCTTAGTGGTGCGTAGTACTCCATTGTGTATAAATGCCACATTTTTTTTTTATCCATTCATCTATTGAGGGGCATCGGGGTTGGTTCCACAGTCTAGCTATTGTGAATTGTGCTGCTATGAACATCGATGTGGCAGTATCCCTGTAGTACACTCTTTTAAGGTCTTCAGGGAATAGTCCGAGAAGGGCAATAGCTGGGTCAAATGGTGGTTCCATTCCCAGCTTTCCCAGGAATCTCCATACTGCTTTCCATATTGGCCGCACCAATTTGCAGTCCCACCAGCAATGAACAAGAGTACCCTTTTCCCCACATCCTCGCCAGCATTTTTTGTTATTTGACTTCATAATGGTTGCCAATCTTACTGGAGTGAGATGGTATCTTAGGGTGGTTTTGATTTGCATTTCTCTGACTGCTAGAGATGGTGAGCATTTTTTCATGTACTTGTTGATTGATTGTATGTCCTCCTCAGAGAAGTGTCTGTTCAGGTCTTTGGCCCATTTGTTGTTTGGGTTATTTGTTTTCTTATTGTTTAATTTTTTGAGTTCTTTGTATACTCTGGATATTAGGGCTCTATCTGAAGTGTGAGGAGTAAAAATTTGTTCCCATGATGTAGGCTCCCTGTTTACCTCTCTTATTGTTTCTCTTGCTGAGAAAAAACTTTTTAGTTTAAGTAAGTCCCATTTGTTGATTCTTGTTATTAACTCTTGTGCTATGGGTGTCCTATTAAGGAATTTGGAGCCCAACCCCACAATATGTAGATCGGAGCCAACCTTTTCTTCTATCAGACGCATAGTCTCTGATTTGATATCAAGGTCCTTGATCCATTTTGAGTTAACTTTTGTGCATGGCGAGAGGAGGGGATTCAGTTTCATTTTGTTGCATATGGATTTCCAGTTTTCCCAGCACCATTTGTTGAAGATGCTATCCTTCCTCCATTTCATGCTTTTAGCCCCTTTATTGAATATAAGATAGTTGTAATTCTGTGGATTGGTTTCTGTGTCCTCTATTCTATACCATTGGTCCACCCGCCTGTTTTGGTACCAGTACCATACTGTTTTTGTTACTATTGCTCTGTAGTACAGTTTGAAATCTGGTATCGCTACACCTCCTGATTCACATTTCCTGCTTAGAATTGCCTTTGCTATTCTGGGTCTTTTATTTTTCCATATGAATTTCATGATTGTTTTATATATTTCTACAAGAAATGCTGTTGGGATTTTGATTGGCATTGCATTGAACCTATAGAGAACTTTTGGTAATATCGCCATTTTGATGATGTTAGTTCTGCCTATCCATGAACAGGGTATATTTTTCCATCTTCTAAGATCTTCTTCTATTTCTCTCTTTAGGGTTCTGTAGTTTTCATTGTATAAATCTTTCACCTCTTTTGTTAGGTTGATTCCCAAGTATTTTATTTTTTTTTTGAGGATATTGTGAATGGGGTGGTTTTCCTCATTTCCAGTTCAGAAGATTTGTCGCTAATATACAGGAATGCCTTTGATTTATGCGTGTTGATTTTATATCCTGCCACTTTGCTGAATTCATTTATTAGCTCTAGTAGTTTCTTTGTAGACCCTTTTGTGTCTTCTAGGTATAGGATCATATCATCCGCAAATAATGATAATTTAAGTTCTTCTCTTCCTATCTTAATGCCTTTGATTTCTTTTGTCTGTCTAATTGCTCTGGCCAGTATTTCGAGGACTATATTGAATAGAAGTGGTGAGAGAGGGCATCCCTGTCTTGTTCCAGATTTTAGAGGGAATGCCTTCAGTTTTTTTCCATTTAGAATGATGCTAGCCTGAGGCTTAGCATATATAGCTTTTACAATTTTGAGGTAAGTTCCTGTTATCCCTAGTTTTTCTAATGTTTTGAACATAAAGGGATGCTGTACTTTGTCGAATGCTTTTTCTGCGTCCATCGAGATGATCATATGGTTCTTATCTTTAAGTCTATTGATGTGGTGAATAACGTTTATTGATTTACGTATATTGAACCAGCCTTGCATCCCAGGAATGAATCCTACTTGATCATGGTGCACGATCTTTTTGATATGTTTTTGTATACGATTTGCCAGAATTTTATTGAGGATTTTTGCATCTAAATTCATTAGGGATATTGGTCTGTAGTTTTCTTTCTTTGAGGTGTCCTTCTCTGGTTTGGGAATCAGGGTGATATTAGCCTCATAGAATGAATTTGGAAGTTCTCCCTCTTTTTCTATCTCCTGAAATAGATTATGGAGTATTGGTATTAGTTCTTCTTTAAAGTTCTTGTAAAACTCCGCTGTATATCCATCCGGTCCTGGGCTTTTCTTGGTTGGTAGTCTTTTGATGGCTTCTTCTATTTCCTCACTTGATATTGGTCTGTTTAGGTTGTTTATATCTTCATGACTCAATCTGGGTAGTTCATATGTCTCAAGGAATTTATCAATGCCTTCACTATCTTCTATTTTATTAGAGTATAGTGTTTCAAAATAATTTCTAATTATCTTCTGTATTTCTGAATTGTCTGTTGTGATGTTGCCTTTTTCATCCCATAAGCTAGTAATTTGGGTTCTCTCTCTTCTTCTCTTTGTTAGCGTGGCTAGTAGTCTATCAATCTTATTTATTTTTTCAAAGAACCAACTTTTAGTTTTGACAATTTTTTCGATTGTTTCTTTTGTTTCAATTTCATTGATTTCAGCTCTAATTTTAATTATTTCTTGCCTTCTACTGTATTTGCTGCTGATTTGTTCTTCTTTTTCTAAGGCTTCGAGGTATAGTATGAGGTCATTTATTTGTTGGCTTTTACTTTTTTTAAGGAATGAACTCCATGAAATGAATTTTCCTCTTAGTACTGCTTTCATAGTGTCCCAAAGATTTCGATATGTTGTGTCTGAGTTTTCGTTTACCTCTAAGAATTTTTTAATTTCCTCTTTGCTGTCTTCTGTAACCCTTTGTTCATTCAGTAGCATATTGTTTAATCTCCATGTGATGTAGGGTTTTTCCTTTCTCATTTTATTATTAATTTCCAATTTCATTCCATTATGATCAGATAAAATGCATGGTAGTATCTCAACTCCTTTGTAATTGCTAAGATTTGTCCTGTGACATAATATATGGTCTATTTTTGAGAAGGATCCATGTGCTGCTGAGAAGAAAGTGTATCCGCTTGATGTTGGGTGGTATATTCTGTATATATCAATTAAGTCTAAGTTATTGATTGTATTATTGAGCTCTATGGTTTCTTTTTTCAACTTTTGTTTGGAAGATCTGTCCATTGGTGAAATAGGTGTGTTAAAATCTCCCATGATTATTGTGTTGTGGTCTATTAGACTCTTGAATTGAGAAGAGTTTGTTTGATGAACGTAGCTGCACCATTGTTTGGGGCATATACATTAATGATCGTCAAGTCTTGTTGGTGTATGGTTCCCTTGAGCAGTATGTAATGTCCTTGTTTATCCCTTTTGATTAACTTTGGCTTGAAGTCTATTTTATTTGATACAAGTATGGACACCCCTGCTTGCTTCTGGGATCCGTATGAGTGATATGATTTTTCCCAACCTTTCACCTTCAGTCTGTGTATGTCTTTTCCTATCAGATGAGTCTCCTGTAGGCAGCATATTGTTGGATCTTTTTTTTTAATCCATTCTACTAGCCTATGTCTTTTGATTGGTGCATTTAAGCCATTAACATTTATGGTTACTATTGAGATATGGTTTGTATTTCCAGCCATATTTGGTTATGTACGATACTTAACATGATTTGTTTTTCCTCTATGCTTAGTTTTTCCTTTACTGTACTACCTCCCGCTGTTGGTTTTCATTATTATTTTTCATTTCCTCTTCCTGTAATGTTTTGCCAAGGATGTTTTGAAGAGTTGGTTTTCTAGCTGCAAATTCTTTTAACTTTTGTTTATCATGGAAGATTTTTATTTCATCTTCAATCCTGAAGCTTAATTTCACTGGATACATGATTCTTGGTTGGAACCCTTTTTCTTTCAGCGTTTGAAATATGTTGTTCCAGGATCTTCTAGCTTTCAGAGTCTGTGTTGAAAGATCAGCAGTTATCCTGATTAGTTTACCCCTAAATGTAATCTGCTTCCTCTCTCTTGTGGCTTTTAAGATTCTCTCCTTATTCTGTATGTTGGGCATCTTCATTATTATGTGTCTTGGTGTGGATCTCTTATGATTTTGTATATTCGGTGTCCTGTAGGCTTCTAGTATTTGGATTTCTTTTTCATTCTTTACGTCTGGCAGGTTTTCTAGTATTATTTCATTGAATAGATTGTTCATTCCCTTGGTTTGAACCTCTGTACCCTCTTGTATCCCAATAACTCTTAGGTTTGGTTTCTTGATGTTATCCCATAATTCTTGGATGTTCTGCTCATGATTTCTTAACATTCTTGCTGAGCTGTCCATGTTCTTTTCAAGTTGAAAAACTTTGTCTTCGTTGTCTGAAGTTCTATCTTCCAAGTGTTCTACTCTGCTGGTAATACTCTCATTTGAGTTTTTAATTTGGTCTATTGTTTCCTGCATTTCCAGGATTTCTGTTTGTTTGTTTTTTATATCCTCTATCTCCCTATGGAGTTGATCTTTTGCTTCTTGTATTTGTTTATGTAATTCATTGTCAAAGTGATTTTTCATTGTCTGAATTTGATGAATAATGTCTTCCTTGAAACTCCAGATCATCTGAAGCATGTATATTCTGAACTCTTTGTCTGACATTCCATCAGCTGCAGATATTACCTCATCTAATGTTGAATTGACCTGTATTGTTTGTGGTCCTTTCTTTCCATGTCTTTTCATACTGCTCATGATTCTTTCTAGCTTTGTGAAACTGTTGTGCAAATGTTTTTCCCCTTATATATTTGTATTGTTCTTGTATAGCTCCAAAATCCCTCTTTTGCGGAGAAAGACAATGTTAACAGATCCCAATATCAACAGTACATTATCTAAGCACAAGTTTTCATTATTAATACATTTATAGTTAGATTCTAAGACTATAGATATTGGTTTTAATTATTACTTAAGAATATATTCCTTAGTTTCATAAAAGGCGTACCATATCTGGTGGCATATAGAAAACTTAATTTCAGACGAAGGATGTTATACTTAGAGGGAAAGGAGTGAGGGTATGAGGTTAAACTAACTTAGCACCTTTGGAGAACTCTAACCACTAGACTGGTAATTTATGGAAGAATATATAGACTCAACCTCCTATTTAGATAGTTACCCTATGTATATATAGCAAAAGTTAGGAGGTTGAAAGTGTGATAGAGAGAATACGAATTAAAAAAAAAGAAAAAAAATAATAAGGAAGAAAAGAGAAATAATAGAAGGGAAAGGGAAGTAAGATAGAAATAAAGAAAAAAAATGGGGGGGAGGTGGGGTATATGCAATTCCTCTAAATTATATTACTTTGGTATTCAGCTGTTCATGCACAGTTCTTGGTTTCATATATGCTGAAGTTGTGGAAGAGAGAGAAGAAAAGAGAAAGAGAGAGGGGAAAAAAAAAAGACTCTCAGAACACGGTTTTCCTTGCTTCCAGTAGATGGCGTTGTCTATTTCTAGCTTGAGCCTCTGTATTCAGGGTGGTGGGTATAGCCAGTGTGAAAGGAAATGAGCTTCCACCTGTATCTTCCCTACCAGGCGCCTGTACAGTTGTTGTTTTGCGTTGATAGCTACAACCCCCAAAAGCTTGTGGGAAATATTTTGAGTTATCGCGGCTAAGGGTGGGGGAGTTGGAAACCGGGTACCTGCATCAGCCGCAGAACCATGCTGGTAGCCACACCCCCTTTGATGGATTTTAAGGGTTGATGGGCTTCCTCCAGACTAGCACTCGGGGCGGGGCCGGACTTCCATGCCTGTCTTCCTCCTCCGGTGTGGCTGGGCGCCTTGCGTCTTCCTGCTCTGGTGTGGCTGGGCGGCTGGCGCGTCTTCCTGCTCCGGTGTTAAAGTGACTTTGAACTTGCTATTCTCCTGCCCCCGCCTCCTGAGCCTCTGGGATTATAGGTTTGCCCAATCTGTGCTGTTTTAATCCACAAAATTTGTGATAATTTTTTACACACCAGTATAAAATGAATAAAATTAGAATTTGTATTAGTATATATCCTAGCTTACTGTATTCTATTCCTTTTTATACTGGAGGTTCTACCATGGAGACGTCCAATAACCTTTTTATGATGATGACAATATTCTATATTTATGTGGCAAATATGGCAAACTGGACATGAGTGGATATTGAGTACTTGAAATGTGACTAGCAAAAGAGACACCAACTAGAACATAAAATCAATATGACCACTCTGGAATGAAATATGGAGATTCCTCAAAAAGCTAAAATGGAACCACTCATATGAAGCGGCTATCCAACTCCTGGTATTTATCCAAAAGAACTAAATCAGCATACTATAGTAACACAGTCATATCAAGGCTTATAGCAGTGCAATTCACAATAACCAAATTATAGAACCAGCACAGATGCCTATCAATAGATCAAATGATTGAGACAAGGGGTTTATACACACAATGGAGTTTTACACAGAGAAGAATGAAATTATGGCATTAGCAATTAAATGGATGGAAATGAAAAACATCATGCTAAGTGAAATAAACAAGATTCAAAAAATCAAGGGTTGAAGGTTTTCTTTAATATGCAGAAGCTAGATCGAATAAGGGGAAAGGGAAAGTACTGGATATCATAAAGATATTGAAAAGATCAGCAGAGCAGGAGTTAAGAGGGAGGAAGTAGGTATGAGAAAGGGGAGGAAATGCAGAACAAATTTAATAAAATCATGCTATGTGCATATATAATATAGCGCATATATATATATATATATATATATATATATATATATCACTAATCAAAAAAAACTTTTTAAAAAAAATGAGCCAAAGAGAGATCAGTAGAGTAAAAGAACAGGATGAGGGAGGAGAAATGGAAAAGGACAGGGGGGAACCAGGACTGAAATGGAGTAAATCAAATTCCATGCATGTATGATTTTTGTCAAAATGAATCCAAATACTGTGTATAATTACAATGCTCTAATTTTTAAAAATATGTCAATGAGTTAATTTTATTTAAATGAAAACAATTTAGTTTTTAATAGACCTATGTAACTAATAATTGCTACAATGGACAGTATAATTCTAAACAATACAGTAAGTAAATAAAATAAGTCAAATTTATAATTCTTATGAAGCAGCTAACAAGTTTTATAATTGTAGGATTGCTTATATAGATAAGCAAGGGAAAAATCATAAACTATTAAAACTATCCAGGGGATTCTATAATATGATATAATAAGACAAAGATATAAAAATAAATGGTGTTTCCAACGACTAATAAAATACAAATAGAAATTAAAATTTTTTAAAACTTTTCAGAGATCATAACAACTAAAACTCTCCATGTAAGTCTAGCTAAATATAGAAACTTTGTGTAGAATAATGTAAGAAGTTTTTAAATAACATGAAGCAGAACTAAATAAAAGCTATATTCTTTCATGTACAGGAAAAAATAACACAAACATGTCATATCTCCCCATCTACAATCTTTTTAGTCTATAAATCCATCACAATCATATAAAAATACCAGCAGGCTTTTGGTAGACATTAATGATTGTCAGTCTCAATGTGGTGTTACAAAGATAAACATATTTGGAGTTGTAAAAAAGTAAGAAATATATCAGTTGGAGATTTAGTTACTTTCAGACATATTAAAACATTCTGTTTTATTAGAGGTGGCATTGAAAGTGAATGGGGAAATAACACTTGCTTAATAAATGGATAATTGGTCTTTCATGTTGAAAAACAGAAAATGATGTCCCGATTTTATATTACATGCCACATATAAATTTCAACTTAACTCCCAAATTTTGGAAAAATGATAGAAAAAGAAGAGATGCTATTATTTCAAGGCAAAGAAGAATGTCTTTGATAAGATGCACAAAGTAGAACCCTATCAGAACAGATTTATGACTTAGAATTAAAACTGAAAACTTCTACTTGTCCAAAGGTATCATCAACAAAGTTCAGTAAACCAGCCACAATGAATGAACCACAGTGAAGGAGTGAAACCCATGTTAAAAAACATGGTAAGTTCCCCTTTATCTGCAGTTTTGCTTTCTGTAGTTTCAGTTACCTGTAGCCCACTGTGGTCTGAAAATATCACATGGAATATTCCAGAAGCAGACAATTCATAAATGTTAAACTGTGTGCCATTATGAGCAGCAAGACAATAATAACTCTCAGGCCATTGCACACTATTTCTCCAGGAGCTGAGCCTCCCTTAGATTAGTACATCTGTGCCACTCTGTATGCTCCTCATTCAGTCACTCAAGAGCCCTGACAGTTATCAGATTCAGCTGTGGTGGCTTCACAGCGCTTGTGTTCAAGTAACCTTTACTTTATTTAGTAAGGACCCCAAATGAAGAAGTAGTGATGCTGGCAGCTCACTTAAAAGACAAGGTAAAAGTTTTTGACTTAAGAAAAAATATGTACACTTAGGTTCTTAAGATTTATAATACAATAAGATATTTTGAGAGAGAGGGACCACATTCACAAAACTTCTATTAAAGTACATTGTTACATTTTTCTCTTTTACTATTAGTTATTGTGGTTAACATCTTACTATACCTAAATTATAAATGAAACTTTATCATAGGTATGTATGCACATGGGAAAAAAAACAACAACACTATATATAAGCTATGGTATTTTCCATCTTCTCAGGGATCTACAGAATGTCTTGGAAGTATCTCCTGTGAGTAAGGGGGCAACTGCTTTAACATGGAAAAACAAAGAATTTGAGCTAAATAAAATAAAAACAGGATGAATACCAAAATCTTTGGAAACATTTGAAACATAGTCAATACTTAATTACTTTATGGAAGCACACAGACTTATAATAGTAGAAAAGCACAGAGTGTAAACATGAAATGAATTTTAGACTCGTGCCTGATTTATATCATGGGGGAAATGAATGGAATGAACAGGGTTGAAAGACATCTGTATTGTTTGGTTTGTTTAAAAATTATAAACAAAATGGGAAACTATAGTTTTTGTTAAATCTACATGCTTAAAATACATTGTAATATTAAAAATTCAGTCTATTCATGCCATCTCCCCAGATATTTTTCCTTGTTTGCTCCAATTAGGGTGTTAGTTAACTTCTTGGGAATTTTTAGTATGATATTATTTAAATTATTTATTTATTCATTGCTTAATTTTATTTAAAAAAACATTTTTTTAGTTGTAGATGGATACAATATCTTTGTTTGATTTTTATTTATTTATTTATTTATGTCATGCTGAGGATCAAATCCAGTGCCTCACACATGCAAGACAAGCACTCAACCAATGAGCTACCACCCCAGCCCTTAATTTTATTTCTCATTGATACATAATCATTAGACATAAGAGTGGCACTCATTGTGCCATATTTGGGTCATACATATGACATAATTTGATCAATCACATTCCACAGTACCTTCCTGTTCCTTGCTCTCCTCCCTCCTCTTGATTTGCTTGTCCTACTGATCTCCCTTCTATTATTGTTATTTATATTATGATAATATGGAAAAACAGGTCTCATTGTGATATTACCATACAAGGACCTAGCGTTATTTGACAGATTTTGTTCCCCAGTACTTCTCTCTGCCCATCTGGATCCCCACTTGTACTCTGTTGCTCTTCCTTCTATTGTGTGAGATCCTATCTCTTTTTATTTGCTCTTCTTTTTTTTTTCTTCTTCCTATCTAGCATCTACAGATGAGAGAAAAAACTTCAGTCCTTGACTTTCTGAGTCTAACATGTTCTACTTATTAATAAAAATTGTTTTCCTCCCTTTCCACATGGAAATAAGTCTTTATATCAGACTATGTCTGATAATTATATTTCTTCCCACAGTGTATGCTAGTACTTCCTCAACCCATATTGAAATTTCTACAAGTTTGGTTTTTCCTACCTTTTATCATTTCTAGTAGAACTCATGGTACATATGGATTCAAGAATGTCTTCTTGAAATAGCATTGATACCCCACTAACCACTAAAGAAACTTATGGTACCTCCCTTTACATATGTTTTAAATATAAAGTCAGTGATTTAGTCTATATTTTAAAAATATCATAGGTTTAAATGTTATGCATATTATACTTTTTAATTTCTAATAATTTCCCCACATTTATTTATGCATTTGATTATTTATTTATCTTTCTTCTACAAAATTATACCCATTAATCCTTGTATTGGCCCAAAATAACTTTAATTCTGCCACTTTTGTTTCTCACTTCTTTCAATGAATATTTATCAGTCACTTATTAAACCTTAGACATTAGAGCCATAATATATATCAGAAGGACATGGTGCTGTCCTTAAAAAGAAAGATAATGTTATATATTCAGAAATACTTGCTTTCTACCGTTAGCATGTTACTTATCTCTTGTATGGTATAGCATGGCTCAAAAATCAGAGTGTTAATTTCTTTAAGATTGCAAGCAGTTAAGCAGTTTTGATATCCCTCCCTCTAATCCTCCTCCTGGTATTGGTATTAGACAGGGTTTCACTCTGTTTCCCAGGCTGGTCTTGAGCTTATAAGTTCAAATGTTCCTCCCACCTCTGCCTCCCAAGTGCGGGACTATAGACATAGACCACCATGCCCAGCTCACTTTCTAAAACTATGTAGATAGCCCCTATTTGACCTTTGGCTTAAATCTGCTCTGCCTTCTTACGTGTACTATATTTCAAGTATGTTGCAAATAAGTCAACTGAATAGCTAAACAATGACTCATATTTGTCTCAAAAACTCACATAGATCTCCTAGCATTTGTTAAATTTGTATGTTGACAGCTTGGGATTTCTGATCTAGTAGCATTTAATTGTATTGTATTGTTTTCCTCCATTCTTACATATAAATCACTTTGTTCTCAAACATCCACTTTAAGGCTTCATGTGGTAGAGTCAATTGTGAGTGGATTCTTATGTAACTACAAATTTTTTTCTCTCAAGAAGATCTATCTTTTAGGTGTATGTTTTAGAATATAATTATCATTAAAGTCTGTTCAATCTCTTAGCATTTGCCTCAAAGTGCATCCTAAGTATTTATGGAGGTCTTCTGGTACTTAGACAAATGCTAACACTTCTTCAAGGGAAAAATTTTTGTCTTTGCTTCCCTGTTAAATTTTATTCATTATCTTCAGAGCCTATTTCCTTTTACTATTTACTAATCATAAACAACAACAACAAAAACAAAAAACATGCTCAGCAGGTTCTCAATGTTTTTAAATTCATTACACAAAGTCAAGGACCCCAAGAGGAACTGCAGCTCTGGGTAGCTGCTCCAGAGCTGGCATCTGGGATCTAAGATAATCACCTTGTGGGAATCACACCAGAGATAGCAACATCATCGAATGCAGTGAACCTCAGACATCTCCATCTGTTTTTCAGACTGCACTTTGTTTTTTCAGGATTGCAATTTGAAACATCTGCCAGTTTTTCTTAGACTCTGTATGTCTTTAGGACTAGAAAATGAAAAAAAGAGACACACAACAGAATGGTCAACAGTTGGAAGATACTTATAATTAAATTGTTATCTTGAAAGTCTTCAAATTGTAGCTATATGTGTGAAGGGCAAGAACTTGAAAGTGGAATATACACAAATGAATGGAAGTAATACTTCTATGGCACATAGATCTATTGAAATGCTGTTACAGTCATTTTTACTAGTAATGGAGATGAGTTTTTAAAGCATTCACATCATAAATATGTATAAAGATATTTAAACATAGCTTTGGTAAATATATTTAGGCAAGCCTAAATGGAGATCTGTCCCCAAACATTCTTATAATCTAGTAGGTTGCTAGATAAAATTCTGTAGTTGATGTCAATTTAATCCCTTTTTCAAAGGATACTTACTTTGTAGGGTTTTTTTTCTTTTCTTTTCTTTTCTTTTTTGGTCAGCCTACAATCAACTATGCAATGCTTTAGTGTTGGTAATTTAAAACTTAGCTCAAAGAAGTTAATTTCTTCAGAGTTTGGTTATGGTAAAGCAAAGTATAAACACAATAAGGCACCACAAATTGACAATTATTGAACTACAAGGGAAAACCCATTTTCCTTTGCATTGAATATCTACTTAGAATAACAATAATATTTTACTTTTTTTTGAGAAGTACCACAAATTAGGATTTAAGAGTTCATGGAGATTCAGGCTCTGTGATTTCCCCTGTGTGCACCTCTTCTTTCTCTTGTTGAATTCACCCTGAAATTTCATGGCAATGGAAAAGGGAAATGATTTGCTTGAGAAAATTGCACAGATCTGTTTCTGTATCAGAACGCTGAAAACAGCATTGATAGAATATGCCTGTGGCTCACTCAGAACAAACTAAAAGAAGGTGAAGAGCCAGGAAGACTCTAAAACACACATGCATCAAACCAGAGATCTCACTCCCTCTTCCACAAAGTCCACTAATGCCAATTAGTGGGAAATCATTTTATAACTGAAAGGAAGCACTTTCAAACAAGATGCCTTGATATTTCCAAACACTGCTGGGTGAAAGATATTGGAGAATTGGTAAAACACAGGTTTTTTTTTTTTTTTTTTTTTGAATCTTTTCATTGTTACTACTTTTTGTTTTCTTTTGGGGTAGTGGAGATTTAACACAGGATGCTCTACCCCTGAGCTCTACCTCCACCCTGTTTTTTTAAAATACATTTTTATTTGAGACAAGGTTTTGCTACTTTGCTGAGGGTCATGTTAAGTTGCTGAGGCCATCCTCAAACTTGAGATCCTCGTGTTTCAACTTCCTGAGTTGCTGGGATTACAGATGTGCACCACCATGCATGGTCTTTATTACTTATTTATTGATAATTTTAACATTTTTTTCATGATAGTTGATTTAATCTTTCTGAAGTTACTAGTTATTTTTCTTTTTTTTCTGCCTTTGTAACATATACCATGTTTGTTATTTTATTTATAATAAATACTACCAAAGAGAGAAAAAGAATATGACATTCCCTATGGCTAACTCGAATTTTACAAGTTTTATGGACAGTGACAGAACGTCTTAAGTGTTCTAAAGAGTTTTCTTGGTAGAAATGTTGATTACACCAGATGTATCACCCAGATTTCTTTTGAACATTCACTCTTGTAATTTCCCACACTATCTTTTTCAAGCTAGCTCAGACAAACATGTCATCACTGAAAACAAACTGTCACATCAGCATGAGGCCTTCTCCTCACCACACTGGTGCTTTCCTCCTGTGGCCTCCTGCCTGGCATTATATTGCATTTCTAGCCCTTCACTTTTTTTAGCTTTACTGTCTTCGTTTCCATTCTCATATGCTCATTTACAGTTATTTAGGAACTTGAAGTTCATAAAGTGAGGATAAGGAATAAGAATGCTCCTCCTCATCTCTCCATCTGAAAACAATTCTAAATCTTGGACAGTATGCATGGAACACAGCAATCAAGGGTACTTAAAAGTACAGGGAAAAAGGTATATTCAGAGGAGAGATCATAATTTCAAAATTTAAGTTCAATAGAACTAGTGGTCAGTTGGTAGTTTTATTTTTATTTATTTATTTATTTTTGCTATTGGGTTTTGGAATCAGGGGAACTCAAACACTGAGCCATGTCCCTAATCCTATTTTTTTTTTTTTTTTTTTTGTATTTTTTTAGAGACATGGTCTCACTGAATTGTTTAGCACCTTGCTTTTTCTGAGGCTGGCTTTGAACTTGAAATCCTCCAGCCTCAGCCTCCTTGGCTGCCAGTTGGTAGTTTTTTTTTTTTTTTTTTTTTCTTTTCTCGAATCACCCAGCCTGAACTAAAACCAGCCCGAAATAAGGAAACACATAACTAAAGCATATAGAAAGAGCTCCTTGAGAAATCTTTCTCATTTGAGCAGAAAGAAGATACTAGTAAAGGTTGGGAATGATCTCTCCAGCTCTAGCTTCCAGGCAGGGGTGAGGTGGTAGCTGGCAGCTGCATATTGGTGGCAGGGGCTGGCAGGCAGGCTCATGCAATGAGAGAGGAAACCCTTTGCTGATAAAAGCTGTGGTCCCCAGAGCATGAAGTAAATCCCCATTTAGTTTTCTTTTCTCTGTTCTTCCATCATTTATTCTTGAACATACTTTTAGGAAGTAGCTGGAATAAGTTTATTTTAGACATTAGTTTATTTAGAGATAGGACAGCAAAGGACAACCTCAAGGAAGTAGAAAAATGTTAAAAGATCACAGAAAAGAGGGAGATCAACAAAAGTCCCATAAATTGTGCATGAACTTCTGGGCTCACATTCAAACTTTACACATGTGGATCTCTTCTAAACATATCAGAGATTCTGGGATCTGAGTTATAATGTAGGCTTTCACCCACTCCCAGATTGTCCACTGAAGAGAACAAGTCTGTGGAGCTGGTCCAAATAGACTGAAAATACTTTAAAATCTGAGCTAACATTGGAATACAAAAGCACTAAAACCAAGTTGGAATGTGTGGTCTGATCTTAACCCTGTCAGAATACCTAGTAAAAAGTAAATATTATTATCCTCTTTAGGATTTAAATAAGATTTGAATTCTCGTAACATAATATTAATAATTTTCAATCCCAAATTACTTAGCAGTCAATGAATCACAAAAATTCAAATCATAAGGGAAAATGCAATTGCAGGGATGACTCAAATGTTAAAATTACCAAAGGCCATAAATTAGCTATGATAAACTTTTTCCACCTGTAAATAAGTGACAAAAGACCTCAACTCAGTCATTCCTTAACATACTACACTATATTTTAAAAGTATATAAAGAACTTTTAGAATAAGGAAGAAAAGGAAGAGGAGAAAGAAATGGAGGAGGAAAAGAAGGGGAAGCAGAAATATGTTTCTCTATTTTCCCCCTGATTTGTATCCATGTTACAAAGAAGCACTTAATAGAACATGATCCATAATGAGCGAACAATGGGTATGTAAATTAACAAGTGGATGATTAGTCATCTGTCTGTTGCATGCATAGAAAAATAAGTCAGCTACTTGGATATTTCTTGTGGCATATAATATTATTTCCAATCAATTATTCACCATTCTTTACTTATATCTGATTCCTAATCTTGGGAGAAATCTAATCCATGTCACAATGATGTGGGGCTTTGACATGTGCTTTTCTTGGATCAATAAAATGAAAGCACATATGACTTTTAACACATTTTATTAAAAGCTACAAGAGGTATTGTCAGTTTCCATCAGTTCCTCATTTAACTTCTGGCTTTTGCCTTTACAACTGTGAGCTATAGTAATGGTCAGTATTTCAACATGGTTCCTGGAATAAGAAAACTCAAGAAAAAAAGCCAACCACAATCAGATTGATAAATCAAATCCAGCAATGCCTGGCCAGGCTAGTGCCAAACTTCAACATTTATATAACATGAATAAGAACTAAGTCTTGTAAGCCTTTTAGATTTTAGGATTATCTCTTACTGAAGGAAAAATAAATTGGCACAGTTCTATAAAATAAAAAAAAAAATCAAAAGTATACAACGTATTTGAGTTTTTATGTAAGGGTCATTGGAAATCATAGTAAATTCCTAGGTTCATCAGGTTTTTAACATAATAATAGAGTGATTTAGTGATTCATAAAGCATATACACAAAATGATTTCTGTATTTTTAATCACATTGTATTGTGTAGAAATGTGATAGTTTATAATATAGTGCACTTTCATGCTCATCAGGCATGATTTTATCTCTCTAATGAAGGGCAAGAGTGATAGATATATGTTGTTACCAGAATAATAGGCACCTTACGCTCCAGAAAATTAATGTATTACTATGACAACTTTGTTCTCTATTAAAAATAAATCATTCTTGAATATGAATGTCTTTGCTTTGCGGGTTAGTATTTCATCCTTAATATTAATTTAACTTTGTAGAAATGTAACTAGAAATTAAATAGTACAAAAATTAATGAGAAACAAATGAATACAGAAAAGATTTATAATTTTTAATGAACTGTACCAAATAGGAAATATGTTCAGCTGAGTAAAGATGAATGTGAAACCAGGAAACTTATAATCAAAGATAGTTCACCCTATTAAATATTTTATGTGATTCATTGTATGCTAAGTAATTTGGGATTGAATATTATTAATACTATGTTATGAGAATCCAGATCTTTCTTCTATATATAGAAGAGACAAAAATCTCCAAAATTGTTCATGTAATTTGCTTGAAGTCATAAAATATGACAAAAATAACAAAATGTGCAATTTGGGGTTGTAGAAATGGCCATGGTGCTGATAGTTGACAGCTGTTGTTTATCCCTGCCCAGCCCTCATTCCCACATTTTATATTAGAGAGTCCTAATTTTGTTTCAGGAAACATCCTCTTCAGTTCAAGGAGCCCAGGTGTTAATGATGCCATTCCTCTTTCAGATTTGAACTACGTCAGTCCAGTAAATCAGCGCCTCACATGCCCCTGACTGCAGGGATTTTTATTCTTTTTATTTATTTATATATGTATTTATTTATTTACTTATTTATTTTAAAGGATTGCTATCTTATCTAAGAAAAGATAGGACAATTGGAGCAGTGGGAATCTGTTTGAGGAGTGACAGAATCTTTCTTCAGCTATCACAGATGCTAGAGAATAGGCATAAGGCTGGAGTGACTGGCATGGCTGGCATACCTCTGTGAGCATGAAGGGAAAGGTATCCCCAAAACTTCATCAACACAAAGGCAAGCAGAGAGCAAAGAGAGCAAGACCAAATTCAGATCATGTTACCCTAAATCCCATTTTGCCTGACTTTTAGTCTTTTGTTCTGTTTTTCTTTCACTTGTAAATCTGAGCCATCCAAATCCTCCCTCTGTGGGAGGTTGACCTATTTGAAGATGGTTTTTCTGCAGTTAGATGTCTTTTCCTTTGACACCTATAATTTGTTTAATCCTATTAAGAACATATTTCAAAAACAGTTCACTTCTTGTGATTTCTCTTATTTCAATTTCAATTTTGCAAGGGTGTCATATACAGGGAGCATGGTTGATGAGGGAAGAGCATGAACATTAATACTGTATTTGAAAAATTTTATTTTATAAAATTATCAGAAACTTATCAGAAAGCTGATCTTTGCTTCTTTCTTTCTATATTTAAAAATAGACTATAATATCGATATATCAGAAGAGTCTTCTCATCTTATAAATTTTTATTTGGAGAAAATGTCAAAACTACAGACACACAGGAAGAATTATACAACCTGTGCCTAGCTAGATTTACACATGAACATTTTTTTCCAATTTTTTTTTCTCTCAAAGCACTTACATATTTTTTGTGCGTATGTGAAACAATTTGAAGTAATTTTCAGGTGTTTTATAATTTTTCAAATACACATGTCATCATCAATCTCCTAAGAATAACTAATCCAATGTCTAAGAAAATTCACACTAATTTCAAAAATTCTCTAATTATTCTCAAAAATACCTTTAGAATCTTTTTTGGTAAATCCCCAGAATCTAACTGTGATTTGCAAATTGTATTTGACTGTATTTTTTCAGTTTCTTTTACTGTCAAACTGTCTCTTTATGAATTTTTATAGCATTGAAATTTTATGTTTCAGAACTTTGATCTGTTAGGATACACTAGTGCTTGTTGTTTTTCCCTTGTTTCTTATTTCTTGTTTCTTGTTGTTGAATATATTTAGATTAACATTTGGGGAAGAATAGTACATAGGCATTATTGTGTATTTCTTACAGTTTCACATAAGGAAAAGATTATACCTTACTTTCCTAAATCTGCTGATACAAATTTGTACATATCTTTCAAATTGTACAGGAATATGTTTCCCCCGCTTTTGTAGTGTATCTTAAAAGGGTAGAAATATTCTTCTCTCTAACCGTCTTTGAAACAATGGTTTTAGCATCTATAAATAATACCTGTATCTCTCAATTATTGCACTAGAGCTTCAAAATTCTTTATTTTTCATACCATCCTTCTTCCTGGATTGATGGCTACCGTTCAAGTGTGCTAGCATCCCACATCACTTCTACCCTTTTTTGCATTCATGTGTATAATTAGGCATTTTCATTATTTTCTCTTTATCCATGTGTGTGGCAGTATTGCATCCCTATATTCTATTATATTTTAATGTTTGCTCAAATGTTGTTTTATATTGTCCTTTCTAGATAAAAGGAAGTTTCAACATATCTAGGAAGTTTAGCATTTTTGGGGAGCCACATATAATTTATCTATTATTTTGGAAAGGATTAACATCTTTACAATTTTGAAATATTTTATTTACAAAAAGGAATAGCTTATATTAAAGTGCATTTTATTCTTGAAGAGTTGGTTAGGGTTTGATTCTTATACGTTTAATTGTTTCTGTTTAAGTTGTAAGTTCATCCTTATGAATTTCATTATTTTTCTTGCAATTACAATTTTTTTCTTCCACAAGACATTTGGATTATTTTTGTTTATATGAAGACTATAAATTTTTGTATGTGAATAATATAAGTTTACTTTTACACTGTAGTAATTACAATTTTTATAATATTTCTCTGTTTAAAAATTTAATTTTATTATAGGTATGGCTATATATTGCCATGTCTTTTTTAAAATAAATAAAAGCAGTTTCTCCATGATATTTATTTATATTAGCTATTTATTTATGATGACGATTTCTTTGTTTTTTATTTTGTTCTTTTGGGTACAGGGATTGAACCCAGGGGTGCTTAACTGTTGAACCATATCTTTAGACCTATTTATTTTTTATTTTGTAACAGGATCTCACTAAAGAGTTAGAAGACCATAATGCACTTCCCCTTATGGTCTTCTAAATTGCTGAGTCTGGCCTTGAACTTTTGATCCTCCTGCCTCAGCCTCCTGAGTTTCTGAGATTACAGGTATGCACCACCATGCCAGACTATAATAGTTATTTCAATACGACCACCAAGTGCAAATTTTCACAGGTTACAATAACTAAGTGCATAATATGAAAAAAATATTCATGTTTAATACTGTGCATAATTTCATTTGTATGCATGAATTTCTATGTATTTAAAATTATTTTATTTCAATAAAATGATTAAAGTTGGACATGCATATCTCTGAGAATACAGTAATTTTAAAGAGTAATAAAATATACTTTAAATGAATATTATCTTAATAGTCATATGGTAAAATATATATGCAGTGAAAATTAATGATCTGTTAAAATGCATTTTAAATTTTTCATTTATTTATTTTTATTGTTTTTGTTTTACTGACACATAACTCATGATTTATTTTGACATAAGTATAAAAGCATGGAATGTAATTTGCTCTTATTCAATCCCTAATACTTCCACTCTCCTTACCCTCATTCCTCTCTGTTCCCTTTCCTCTACTGATCTTTCTGCTTTTAATCTATAGTTTACTATCTTGTGGATATATATAATGAAGTGATTCACTATGGTATATTCATATATATACATAGGGAAGTTAGGTCAGATTCATTCTACTGTTCTTCTCTTATCCTGTCCCTCTTTCTTTCCCCTTGATTTATTGGTCAACTACACTGATCTATTTGGATGACCTCTTCCCCATTTCTTTTTTTGGTTCCTTAATTTGCACTAGATTTCTTATATAAGAGTAAATGTTTGACCTTTGACTTTCTGAGTCTAGCTTATTTCCCTCAGCATTATAGTCTCTAGTTCCATACGTTTACCAGCAGATGTCATAATTTCATTCTTCTTTATGGCTGATTAATATAATCCATTGTGTATATATGCCACCTTTTCTTTATTCATTCATCTGTTTAAGGGCATCTAGTGTGGTTTCATAACTTGGCTATTGTGAATTTTGTGGCTATAAATATTAATGTGATTGCACTGCTACCGTATACTGATTTTAGATCTTTGGGATATACACCTAGGAGTACATAGCTGAGTCATAGGGTGGTTCCATACCTGCTTTTAAAGTGGTGTCACTAATTTGTACTCCTACAAACAATGTATGAGTATAATTCCCCCACATTCTCACCAACACTTGTTATTTTTATTCTTGATAATTGCCATTCTGACTGGAGTGAGATGAAATCTCAATGTAGTAGCTAATTGCTAGAGATTTCTAACATTTTTTCATGTATCTCTGGGCCATTTATATTTCTTCTTTGGGGAAGTGTCTATTTAGTTATTTTACAACTATGAACTAGGTTATTTGCATTTTTGTGATAAGTTCTTTGAGTTCTGGATATTAATGTTCTACCTGAGGAGTAGCTGGTAAATATCTTCTGCCATTCTGCAGGCTATTTCTTCATGCTCTTAATTATTTCCTTTGCTTTGTAAAAGCCTTTTTAGTATGATGCCATGCCACTTATTGATTATTGGCTTTATTTCTTGCATTCTAGGAGTCTTGTTAATGAAGTCAGTTCCTGTACCAGCATGTTGGAGTGTTGGGTCTACAATTTCTTCTAGCAGTTGCAGAGTTTCTTGTCTAATGCCTAGGTCTTCATTCCACTTTGAGTTGCCTTTTGTGCATGGGATCAAGTATTACATATGAATATCAAATTTTCCCAGAATCAATTGTTAAATAGGCTACCTTTCTCTAACGTATGTTTTTAGCATCTTTTTTTTTTTTTGAGTATCAGATGACTATATATGTGGATCAATCTCTGTGTCTTCTATTCTGTTACATTTGTCTTCATGTCTGTTTTGGTGCCAGAACCATGCTGTTCTTGATACTAAGCTCTGTAATGTAATTCGAGGTCTTGTATTGTTATTTCACCAATATCACTTTTTCTTGCTCGAGATTGCCTTGGGTATTCTGGTTCTTTTGAGTTTCCAGGTAAATTTTAGAACTGTGTGTTTTTTCTTTTATAGTTCTGTGAAGAATATCATTGGTATTTTGATAGGATTGCATTGACTCTTTGTGACACTTTTGGAAGTATGGCCATTTGACAATATTAATTCTGCCTATCTAATAACCTTGGGAGTTCTTTCCATATTCTGAAGTCTTCTTCAATTCCTTTCTTCATTGTTTTATAATTTTCATTGTAGACATCTTTCATCTCCTTCATTAGATTAATTATCAAGTTTGTTTTTTTTAGGTTACTGTGATTCAAGCAGATTCATTATTGGAGTATGGGAAAGCAACTGATTTATGTGTTTTGATCTTGTATCCTGCTACTTTACTAAATTTTTTTATTAGCTCTAAAAGTTTTCTGGTGGAGTATTTTGGGTCTTCTAAATATAGAATCATGAAAATGGCACATTTCTAATTAAATATGTCTCCCCAAATTGCAATCCTATTAATGTGTGGTGTTCTGTATTCATGTAGGAGGAGGTGGATATCATGTGATATAATTTCAGGATTTCTGGAAAGAAAAGCTTTGTCTATGTATCTACCCCTTTACTTCCATTAAGTACTGGAGTCTGAAAATGAGATCAAGAGTATTCATATGTCCAGTTGTCTGCATTAAACACACATATTATATGCTTCATTAGCCAGATGGGCTTTTTAGATTAGCACACTCACAGCTTAGGCCTAAGGAGATGAGGAAAAGTGCATATAGTTTTCAGGTAGAATCATTGTGATATATGCTGGATGTCATATTACAGCTCAAGAGGTAGTGGGCCATGGCATTGGAAAAAAGAAAAAATAAGGGCAGCAGAGTGAACAAGTTTCAGAATTAAAAACAAACGATATTTTAAGAATTTATCTGGGCTCAAATCTTCAAGACATGTAAATCATGTTGGTTTCTGAGATGCTGTCATAACTTTCTGAGTACATATGCACTATGGAAAAAGGAATGAAGTAGTGTGTGTTATAAACCTTGCACATTGTCTCAGTAGGAAGCATTTAAAATGATTTTGAATATCTCATAAAAATTGTGAGGCCTGAGGGATGTCTTTTGCTGAAAAAAAATTATCATTCTTAAACAGAGAGCAGCAAGCCACTTAAATTATTTCTGAAAATCTGACCCTTGACTAATGAACATGAACAGTAAAAATTAGTATTTGAATGACGACCATGTATCCTTTATTGATAATGATGACATCAGAGAAAAACTGGAGAATTCTGGACTGGAAGGAGGGTTAGGGAAAAAGAGAAAAAATGAGGGGCAGCAGAGTGAACACATTCCAGAATCAGAGTAGGATTCCCAAGGTGATGGTCTTCCCTGTAGTATCTATAATATCAATTTGTATCATATTATGAAAAATGCCATTTTTGTATTTTTGAAAACCAGGGTCAATTTCTCTTGGCAATGAATACAATGAATTCAATATTAAATATAGCATGTTTCTGCCACTTCAATTGACCTCAATATCATTCATTCATTTCTCCAATAAGTATTTTGAAGAAATACTAGTGTTTGGGCTGGGAATGTGGCTCAAGTGGTAGCGTGCTCACCTGGCATGTGTGCGGCCCGGGTTCGATGCTCAGTATCACATACAAAACAAAGATGTTGAGTCCGCCGAAAACTGAAAAAAAAAAAAAAAAAAAATATATATATATATATATATATATATATATATATATATATATATATATATATATATTAAAATTCTCTCTCTCTTAAAAAAAAGAAATACTAGTGTTCTCCAATTTTGCTCAGCTCTGTGATATGGTGGTATACAAATTGACAGTCTTTACCTTTATGGTATTTCTCATTTTAAAAAGGCAGGCAAGCATTTAAGAAATAATCATAGCAATGGATAATAGGTACTACGATGTTCATAACATAACTATAGGATTGAATTAATCTTTATGAAGATATGATATGAAATAAAGTTTAAACTTAAATGATGAGGAGGAAATATGCCAGTGAAGAATAAGAGTATCAAGTCAAAAGGACTGCATGAGCAGAAGTTCTAAAGCATTAAGGAGGGAAGCACTTTCAATGGGAAACTGGTGTGCTTGAAGCATGATGGCAAGTGGGGAGAGTAGTACACGATTTAGTTGGAGGTGAAGGCGGGAATCATGCTGTGCAGAGTAAAGATAATCAAATGAAAAAATTATTCTAATTTCAATTTTTAAATCACAAATATATTTTAAACTATTCTGGTAGCTTAATAAACTCTGAAATAAGCTATTTCTCTGTAACACAATAAAAGCATAATAGAGTCCTGATTTGTAATCCTGGAAATGGGTATGGTATGAAAGCATAAATCATTCTAATCAGGAGACAATTTAGAATGGAAAAGAAACAGAAAAAAATACACCATACTTAGATGGGTATACATGTTCAGGCAATGGCTGGTTGGGAGCCCTGAGAATCAATAGTACTAGGCAATTTGTGGAAGAACCTGTGTTTATGAGTCTCAATGTCATTGACTACTGGCATAAGAACCAGCTAAGTCAAATGGTCTAGCAGCTCTGGGTTAAAGAACATGCTTCAGGAACACTGTGCAACAGACTCAACTGGGAACTTACAAAACTTTGGGAAGAATCCAGGAATACTGGCATTCTGCAGAGTGAGTGAATGTGAAGTAGATAAATACTATTTTAAAATTATTAATTTAAGACAGTTATTGGCTGTGTGCTTTGGAGTGAGTGGAAATATATGTACAATTTTCTAGCCTCTCAGTTTTTTTTTTTACCTTAACTATAAATTTCAGGGATAGTCATTTTGATAGTGATGTTGAATAACATCTGAAAGATTTATGTGTTGCATTCTACCTCTCATGAAATTGTTACATAATAAAAGAAGAGAAAGTAGAAATGGTAATATATATTCCTGTGTACAGAATATCTTTGGGTTAGCATTAAAGTATTTAAAAATTTTTGTAAAAATACAAACTACTAAGAATAAATTATTTCCAACACGCTACACTTACTACACAATACCTAGGATATTAGGATGGCGTCATGAGGAATCTTTAATTTCTGCAAAGGGTTTACACCTATGGTGTAGATGGCAAAAAGCTCACAAGACTTTAATATTGAGGATGTAGCCAAAAGTGACTCAAGTAATTTCCCAATTAAAAGACCAAAGCTGAAAGAGATTGCTTTATTTCACTCTCTTTATTAATGCATTTGACTTTCTTTTTTTATAAATCATATGAAAACTGGAGGAGAAAAAAGACTTTCAGTCATATACTAAATGTAATATCATAGTATAATTGCTCTTCTTAGTGCCATTTTGTCTTCTCTAACAATATTTCAATGAATAGCAGGCATTTATACTACCACTTTTCCCACAGAAGTATTAACCTAAGTTTGTTGTATATTTATAATGCTTTCTCCAAGGCAAGATTTTATTTTTTATCAATATATGAAGTTATTAGTGTACTTCAATCAATTGTCAAAGTAAATGGGATCAAAGAAAAATCCATTATTTTCATTAGTACATATTACTAAATCTATTTTAATGATAAAACCAAACTTATTTTACACTATCAATATTTTTTTCTAATCTCTAGGCTCTCTTATGTGAAAAGTTTATTGAAACTTATTTCTCTACCTTACATTGATTGATTTTTTTGCTTATAATACAGTGATATAAAATTTTTAAAGGGGAAATATTATATACATATCAATCATTATACTTATAAGGAGGGCATATAACTCCTAAGTGACTTGGTCTTTCAAAGATACTGTCTCTCCTTAACCATGAACAACTTCCATATAATGGGGTTTTCATTCAGCAACTCAGTTCTCTTGCTTCTCTTTTCAAGTCATAAGCTAATTTTCTTGAAATTTAACAGCTAGTATGTACCTCTGTATTCTCGAATACACATCCCGGCTGTCTTGTACTACATGAGTAGCTCACTACCATCTCTCACTTGTAGTTCACAAGTTGTACAGCACACACTAGCTAATGGGAATAGATGAGTAAAACCTTTCAGTGTCACTTCCACTGACATTCCACCTCTGCCCCTAGTGCTGTATATTTCTGCTTATGTTTCACTTTTAAATGTCTAAAATTCCCAGGCCATAGAGTAGCCACTGCTTGCTTAGCCTGTTCTCATGTGTTGTTTATACATTCTCAGACATTTTTTCCAATTACCATAGATAAAGGAATTTAATTCCTCTTACTAGTACTTACCATGTTGTTTGTCTCTTTCTTTATTATATTGTTCAGCAGAATATATGCTTTGCTCTTCTCAGTTTTTCAGTGTCTTTTTTCCCAATCTTCTGTTTCCTTCATCCTTTCTATGGATGTTTTAAGTTTCAACTTATGATAAACTGATGAGTCAGAATGATAAAATAGCATTGGGTATATGCAAGAAATCACTGAATAAATGGTATTTTAGTACTGTAGCCATGCAGGATCCACAAATCTGAGTCTTCTAGCACTTCTCTCATCAATGATGGCAATGTGTTCAAATGTGAGACTTTTGTAAGGCACAGGCAGTTTTTAAGATCAGTGAAAACTTTTAAGTACTAATTAATTATACATTATACTGGAGACTTTGAAGGGAAATTGACTCAAACGATATGTGATATATCAGAAATTTTAGCACTATTTTATTCTCCCATTATGGTCAAAATTATGTACTGGGAAATACCAAAGTCTGCTACAAAATGAAGCTTACATTTTCCAGATGTCATTTTTTATTTCCTGCTGGGTGATTCAGAAGATCCTGAACTGTTTGAGCCAAGCCAACTCACATATTTTTTCAGCATGAGGGATACCAAACGTACCAAGTTCAGGTTGAAGTATAACCTTTGAAAATACATAACCAGTCATTTGATTTCTCTGGAGAAAAAAAAACTGAATTATTTCAAAGTTTCATAAAAAAGCAGACAGAGATAAGAAAAGCATTCTTAATTCAGGAACAATAACTACAATGTTGGCATGGTTCACCAAGAGAGGAACTGCCTTCTTCCCTCACATCTCCAGCATGCTTCCAATTTTTCCTTACTAAATAACTTTCAAGAGAAAACGCATTATTTATTTGATTGTCAGAATTCCAAATCTTTCTGGAACCTTGATTTACAGTAGGTAGAATTACGGTGCCAGAAGGGCAGTCCCATCTCTGTCTTGCCCTTTGTTGCACATTGTGCATCTACATAGGGGTGTTCCTCCATAAGGCCCCACGTCAGCAAGGACCACAGATCAAGGCTCTCTCCTCTAATGGCACTTCTATCCCACCTTATCCAAGGGGGCAATTCTTCATAAACATTTTATGTATCTTAGTCATCTATATTTCTCATTTTCCTCTTGAATTAATTTAAGTATCTTGGGTCAAAGATTTCAAATAAGCACAGGGGTAAATAGTAAGGTTTACCCGACTCTTAGTCAGGAACCCGTCACATCCCCAACTTTGATTTCATGAAAGCAGTCTGCATTGTAATTTTAAATGTGCTCATATTTTTATTCATTACTCATTAATTACCTTTCTTAGATCCTTGTATTGGTATAGGTGAAAAATTTTCAGAATGGTAACTCAAGGTGATTAGTGAAGGAAGACTCAGAGGTTATTTATTTCAGGGCAATAAGGTAATACTATTTAAAAATATAACAACCTATATGTCCTTCAATAGATGAATGGATAAAGAAACTGTGGTATATATACACAATGTAATATTACTCAGCATTAAAAAGTGAAAAAATCATGGCATTTGCGGGTAAATGGATGGAGTTGGATAATATCATGCTAAGTGAAGTAAGCCAATCCCCCCAAAACCAAAGGCCAAATGTTTTCTCTGGTATATGGATGCTGATTCATAATGGGGGTTGGAGGGGGCATGGGAGGAATGGAGGAACTTTTGATAAGGCAAAGGGGAGGAAGTGGAAAAAGGGGGTATTGGAGTAGGAAAGATGGTGGAATGAGATGGACATCATTACCCAAAGTACATGTATGAAGACACGAATCGTGTGACTCTACTTTGTGTACAACCAGAGAAATGAAAACTAAATGAAACTAATTTCAAATACTATCAACAATATGGAAGAGCTAAATCAAATATCAAGTGTTTTATGCCTTAAAGTAATGAGCTTGTCAAAACAAGAGCAAAATAAACACACACGAACAGACAGTTCTGTCAGGTGACAGCCGTTGCTGTGCTGAATTAGCTTGTCTTGGTCACATGGCACCTCATGATTTGCACCAGGTTAGTGTCTTGTGCATATTTGTGCCAGCCTAACATATGTTTACCAGGTTGCATGGTATTTATTTTACATTTTATTTGAATCCTACAATAATCCTGTCAGTAAGGAAATAAAACTAACTGGAAAATATTCATCCTGGCATACTGTCTCACATCTGTGGGAATAATAAATGTCAACATAGAAACTGCTAATATTGCTTGAGCACTTACTGCTATACAGTAAGAAATTAATATTAATTCTCTCTTGTTATCCTCATCTCAGTCCTATAAATTTAGGTAATCTCATTTTACATGAAAAAGATCTAAGGCTTTAGGCTCTTGAGAGTCACATGGCATGGCCCATTCTGAACCACAACTGTAGTAAGAGATAAAGCTAAAATTTTGACCCACTTGTGTGTCTTGAAAGACTTTGGCTGAACTCTCATATATACCACCTACCTCACTACTCCTGCTGCAATCTCATAAAATGCCATCACAACAATCAGAATCCAATGCAGGCTTTAAATCTCAGTGCCTTAAGTTTTAGCTAAACTGATATCCAAAGAGGAGAAGTGAGTTTTCAATAGATTGTAATGGCTTTAGTGCTGGCTCACTTAATACCTAAAAAATATTTCTTTGAGTTTATTTAAAGTTTCTCTTCCTAAACACATTAAAGCATCTTCACTGGATCTCTGGTCAAGATAATTTTTAATCTGACATTTTTTTCCAGTGAACTAAAAATACCTGAGGGTTTTTGTGCCAGAAGATCAATTATTTTTTGATATCCTTCAAGATTCCCAAGAAAATAATGAATACTCATTGTCTTTTACTTCTTCTCTTTTCAGATTACAGCTTTATCTTTTTACACATGTGAAGTTCTACCAGATTCGGCTTTTATTGATTTAGCATCAATATCTGTTTTCAACCGATTTGAAGTTCCAATTCATCTATTTCATTTGCAGAACATATTTCTTAGTAATATAATAAAGTAAGCGGGATAGCTCAGTGGTAGAGCACTTATCTACAGTGTACAAAGCCCTGATTTCAATCCCAGAACTACACAAAAATTGGAATGTATTTTGATACTACTATCTTAAAGTATGGTTTTACAGATCAAGTTTCAAAGGAAATTTAAATGCCTATATGCAGTTAACATATTTTAACAGTTTTGTTTCTCTGCTAAATTAACATCTTAATGTCATGTCATGAAAAATGCTAGTGCCATATTGAGGTATTCTCATGAATATACAACCCCAAGGGAATTCCTTTAAAAAAAAAGACTATAATTGAAGTGATATAAAAATTGATGAAGGAATGTGTTTCTTGTTATGAATTAGCAAAACTATATTATGTAGGAAGAAACATATTAAAACTTACATTACTAAAGCTCAGTAGGTTTTTATTTAAGCAGTATTAATCATTAGTAAATTTTAAATCTATATACCTTTGTCCCTACATCTACTTTGATGATAATTTAATCCCATTTTATTAAAAAGAAATAAAATGCTAAAGATTTTGGATTCCTAGACTACTTCTTTAATCATGGTAAAATCAACATGAAAGTTCTAATTTTTATGTTACACCATTATTTTCTTTTTATGTAAGTCTCATAAACTAAAATTAAGTTTGATTTTTATATACTTATTTATTTCATATACTGACTTAAACACAATTTAAAATTTATTTATACTTGACAGTTATTGAAGATCTTTTGTTTTTATTAAACACCTCAATATGAATAGTTGATGGGAATTCACTCACAGCGATTTGAAATATTATCATCTATGTATATCAAATGCTTTATTTTTTTCATTTTATAAACAGATGCTAGAAATAAATCTACTGTCTGATATTAAAATATGTTCATAGGCTATTTTGCATTTTTAAAACAAAATGATTTTGTCTAAAAATCTAGTTATTTTTTGGTTAAAAAATGTAGTATCATCAGCATCATGTCTTTGTATTCATATTTAGGGCTATAAGACTATGAAATCAATGTGTTTAGATTTAGTCATAAATGATAACTGTAGTGACAGATAAAAATACATGCAAAAGAAACTTATTTTGGAATTGAATATTTGAACTTCCAGAATACAGAATACAACATATATGTGAATAGAACCTTCATCTCTAAACTTAGTAATAGAATTGTAAATGAGTTAAAGGGAGTGAGAAACAAAAAGAAAAAATAATTCCATATGTTTATACCTTTTTTCTAAGAAAACAAAGAGGCAAAAACATACAGAAAAAAAAATAGGACAAACTTAAAACTGAACAGTAGTTAGATATGATATGTTGCAAACATCAGGATGAATCTAAATATAAATTTGGAGAAAAAATAAAATCTCAAATGCAGATACTTAAAATAAAAATTTTAAAAGATCAAAAATTATTCAATCATTTCTCAACACATAAATTTAAGAAAGGCAAAGATAAAAATATATAAAAGAATCAAATAATAACAAAATGAGAAAAATAATAATAAAAAACAGTACTTAAAAAAAAGTTCTTTGTAAAAGCCAATCAAATAAATATCTGATAAATTGTGTAAAAACTAGACACTAAGAGAAAATGCACAAATAATTAGTGCCAACTGATATTTGACACTCACTAACTCATTTCATATGCACAATGATCTACAAAGTGGGGTATGAATGTTTTCAATTTAAAGTCAGTCATACCTGTCCAAGGTCCCACCCTGGCCAGAAATTGAATTCATGGAATTTGCTCCTAGTGCCCCTTTTGATTAACTGCACTGTACTTTATCACTAAGTAAACAGCCTTTGCACCTGGAACATTGTGAAAAACAATTATATGAAACAATTAATTCCAATAAATTTTAAATTTTAAATAAAATAAACTCTTATAGTGAATGAATGTAGTATGTGTGATTTTTATTTTCATGAGAAAAAAATAATTTAAGAAGTGGGTTTTTCCAATACCTCTCATTCACTTTCTCAGGTCAAGCAGTGATGATTCAACTAATAAATTTGGACAGGAAAAAAACGGATCATTGTTAGCTCAATACATCCTGATTCCTCCTGTAACTGTCCTGCTCACTTCCAACTGCCATATGTGGCTGGGATTTTGCTTTCTGATTTCAGCAGGGTCCTTGAGTGAATATGCTAACCTCATTCTGAATTTCATTATCAGGAAGCACACTACTGACACTTTTTTCAGCCTAATCTTCAAAATCATTCTTATCAGCAGTAGGAATAACAATTTCTTTCCACCTGCTTTTATCTTTTCTTGTCTTTATTTTTCAGTTTCTTAAGAATGTGAGAATGAGTAGAATAAAAAAGATGAATGTTATACATCTTTTCCCCAAATATTTATATTTGGTGCATGGGGGGCAGCAGGATGTGACATTTTGTGAGGAAGCTAGTGCACAGAATTGAGATTTCTGGCACTCAGGCCATGTGGCTTTAACCAACGGGAGAAATTCTCTAGCACAGGACTTCTGACCTTGTGTTATATGTACTGTGTGACTGCTCTACCAGGTGTGTGTCTGGATTTAACCTCAAGCTGAAGTCATATGGAATTGTTACTCTGGGTCATCAAAGCTCTTCTAAAATGATGTTAGGATAAAGAATCAGACATCACATGTTCAAGCCTTTTTCCTAACTTCTTTTTAAAAAAAAAAAAAAATAAATGAAACAAAGTTTTATTTGTGTTCAGCCTCTTTACTGCTGTGATATCAAAAGGACCCTGAAAGAGAGTTCTATGTGATCTATCACACCCTAAAACTGACAGATGCATAGCCAATGCTCATGATTATAAATGGCATTGTTTACTAAAGTTTATTAAGATAAAGGTGATATTGTGATCTATTTTTGCAATTACATATTTAGTTTATTTTTTCATTCTCAACTCAGGTATGGAAGAGAGCTGATGTGTATTACTCACTTAAAATTCAACAATCCAACATATAAGCCAACCTTTGAGATATGAACAAGAAATAAAATTGTAAATAAGTATGTTAAAATATATGGCAATTGAAAATTCTTTTATAGCCAGTAGGGACCTTAGACTTTGGTGGTATCTTAATAAAGGTAGGACACATAGCACACAGTAGGGATGAAAATTAGTTACTATGAAAAAAGGTATGAAGGTTCCCCCAAAATTAATAATAGAAGTATTATATGATCCAGCAATTCTATTCTTAGTATATATCCAAATGAAATGAAATTAATATGTTGAAGTGATATGTTCATTCCCATGTTTGCTGTGGCATTATTTACAACCACCAAGATATGGAGCAAACCTATGTGTATATAAATGGATGAATGGATATGGTAAATGGTACATGCATTATATATAAATACGTATGTAAAGTATACTACATTGTGTATGTATATTTAATTATATATTGCATTTATAATTTTATATAAATTCTTATATATGTTGGATACATAGACACACCCACACACACACACATATGTAAATGTTATTTATCCTTCAGAAAGAAGGAAATTTCATTAGAAGGAAATTTCCTTCAGGTTAACGTTAACCTGAAGGACATGATGCTATGTATAATAAGCCAGACACAGAAAAGTAAAATACTGCATATGAAATGAAATGGAACAAAATTATTATACATGTATGAATGTCAAAAAGAAACCCCAATATTATGTATAACCAATAAAAATATAAAAACATGAAAAATCCTTATCTGACCACCTACAAAAAAAATATAGCATGATTTCACTTACATGTGAATCTAAAAAAAGTTGAACTTATAGAAACAGAGAATATATTGGTGATTCTGGATACATTCTTTGGATAGATTTTGTTCCATTCATTAGTGATTTTATGCTGATCCATTAAAGGTCTGCTGAATTTTAACAGGATGGATTCATTAAGATGACTGGTAAAACTTCCCTTATACAAATTGTGGATGCCCAGCCTTAGAAGTATGGCTGTGTATCAGGTATACAAACATAAGAATATAACTTGTACACTTATGGAAACAAAGCTAGGGAAAGCATTCTAAGTTGAAAATTATTAAAGTTTCAAAGTAACATTTCAGATTAGACTGCAACAAGACAAAGGTCCTTGTAATATTTTAGAGTAGCTACTGAAAGAATATGATAATAAAATATATGTACAATTGACAAGTCAATAGAAATGGGCATATAAATGAGAGAAATTAGAGTAGGAGAGTATTAATCAGTTGGAGTAAATATAAATATAAAAGATATGTATGATAAAACTAATTATGAGTGAAAATATTATATGTGGAAGGATTAAATGCTATAAGGAAAATATTAATATTGTCAAACTGTATTGTCAAATTGAAAACACCTATGTGTTGCTTATTAGAAATCCATAATTTCTTTTAGAATACAGAAAGGTCAAAAATAAAAAAGGAAGATGAAATAAGAGGTACTGTTCATATATTAGTCAGAGTTAATGTAACTACCCTTATATTACATTAGGCTTTAATGCAAGATGAATTATTAGAGATAGAAATTTTTTGTAATGATAATAGTCTTGATAACTTCAAAATATACCACCACAAAAATTTTAAAAATTAGAGAAAACACACATTTATAATTATATTGAGACACCTTAACTTATTTCTCTCATTAGCCAATAGAGGAGCAGAAAAAAATGATCAAGTATATAAGTATATAAAGAAATCTGAAAATTACAATGAGCACACTGGGCCTAACTGGCATTTATAATTGGCATTTAACCACTGACAAATGCATATTTTTTTCAAGTATTCATAGAATACTAACCAAAATGGTCATATGCTAGTTAATAAAGACAGACTTCAACGAATACAAATGCTGTAATTGTTTAATGCATGTCCTCTCACCACAGTAGAATTAAGAAACAGTTAAATTAATAAATAAACTAGAAAATGTTCAACTGCCTAGATATGAAACAAAACACTTCTAAATGCTCCACAATTCAATGATAAAATAAAAACTATTCTTTATGATACTATTATGATAATGGATATGAAATTTTTTATATGTGCTAAAATACAACTTTACAACCCAAATATTTGTATTAGTGACTGTGACTTAAAAAATAAATCAATGGGCTAGGGTTGTGGCTTAATAATAAGAGCACTTGCCTAGCACTTGTGAGGCACTGGGTTTGATCCTCAGCACCATGTAAAAAATAAATAAATAAAACAAATTTATTGTATCCATTTATAACTTTAAAAAAATTTTAAAAATCATTTAGGAGGTCAGGGGATTCCAGGAAGAATTTCTAATTTTAATAAGGATGTTAATTGTATTATATACTATTAAATAACTTCAGTGAGGGGGATTGGAGGTAGTGCTAACTCAAGTGACTTTGGAAATGGAGACCAAAGACAAAATGAGTTCAATGTCAGCACACTATACTTAATAAAGTCCTCTCTCAGAGCAGTGCAGATTAAGAATCCTGATATTGATTTATTAGCATATAGAAATTAAACAATTAACCAAATGGATGGTGGATGTTGGGAGCAAGGTTTCTCCCTGTTGGAGTGGAAGGTTACAAATAAGTGAGACTAGAATGATTCACTGGTAATGGACTAATGTTGGAGACATCACTATAAACTCATGTTTAGTTTAGTAATGACACAGATGGTGGCAAATATGTATACATACTGATGGATATATATACACACACACACATGTTTTCCTGCTATGTCAGCTGAGAGGACCTAAGGAGACATTAGTAATTATAATATAATGTGAATTTCAGAATGAGATTATAAAATAAAAAAAGGAATTTATATTAAAACTAAGGACAATGAAACTGTGGACTGAATAATAATGTTTCAATATTGGTTCAACATAACAAATTTATCATTTTAACATAAGATGTCAATTATGGGGGAATCTGGGTATATATGGAAATATTCTGTGCAATTTTCCTAACTTTTTTTCTATAAATGTTAAACTCTTCTAAAAATCAAAATACATATTTTTTAAAAACATGGCATAGGAGGGAAGATCATGGGGATTTGAAGGGTTTTTTAATTGCCAAAATTTGGAATAATTCAAATGGTATTAAAGATAATAATTTATTGTAACCCATTAAATAGTAGGACTATCCTTGAATACAGACTTGTGTATATAAATGATCAAATAAATAAATGCATGGAGGAGAAGAGATGTATTTTCCTTATGGTAAAATTCTAACTTAAAAAAAGCTATAGAAATAGAAATCACAATGGGCAATCACCATAGTAACAATTATTTCAGTCAAGAATCATTAGGGATGCTGAAACTAGTAGATGAAAGTATAATGAGATACTGGACATGTTTGGATAGTCTCCATTTATTTCCTCATAGTGTAACAGTATAGAAACCTGGTACACATCTCCTTAATCAAATGGTAAATGTTATCCTCACCAGTACTGAAATATATTCAGATGAACATGTCAGGCACATGACTTGTTGCTATGAGAAGGATACAATAATACTTTTGTGGTATTCATGCTAATAATTCACAAACACAACCTATTCATTAGAAAATATAAGACAAACTCAAATTTATACATATTTTAAGTAATATGTCAATACTCTTCATAAATATCGTAAAAGTTTATGAAAATCAGAGAATGACTATGGAATCATTCCAGATTGAAGGAGACATGATTAGTAAATGCAATTTGATATCTTGGATTGGTCATTTTGTTAAATTTGAATAAATTTTATAAATTAATGGCATGATAACTGAAAGTATAAATTCCTCAAAATTTATATGTTGAAACCCTAACTCCCTAGGCAGCTTATTTGAGGTAACTAAGGTAAATGAGATAGTAAGTCTAGAGCCCTGATCAACAGAATCAGTGTCCTTGTAAGAGAGACTAGAGAGTATTCTCTTTGTGCACAGACACTGAGGAGAGACCACATGTGCACACAGTGAGAAGGCAGCTGTCTTAAAATATAAGAGGCATCAGGCACCACCCTTGTTGGTACCTTAATCTTGGACTTCCCAGGTCTACAGACCATGGTAAAATAAATGTCTATAGTTTAAGTTTCTCAGTGATGTGTTTTTGTTGTGGAAGCTCTAGCAGACAAATACAAATAGTTTTTAGTACTACTGTATCAATGTTAGCTTCTGATTTTGATGAGTATATTATGATGATATAACATGTTCACATTTGGAGAAGCTGGGAGAATAAATAGCTGCTCTATGCATTATTCTCTCAACCCCTAAGTCTGAAATTACTATAAAATATAATGTTTCTTAAGATAACTAAAACTACAAAACAGCAGTAACTTGTAAGTCTGGTTCTATTTAGTCATTTCTTGTACTTTTTTGTACTTTACAATGATTGATTCAATCAAATTTATATATTTGATGCAGTCAGGTCCTTCCATGAAACTCTCCCTTATGTACCCTCCTCAGATGTGGAAGCAAGGCTATGGAAACAAAAAGATTAATTACATGTTTGTATAGAAAGAGATCAGCCTTTCATAATTCCATATCCAAAAGTCAGAGCATTGTCACTGTGGCTGATACACAATAGAAAAAGGATCACTCTCTAAGGAAAATAAAATTTCCTGGAAAAAAAAACACAATGTAAGGACACTCCTCCCTCATCCCCCACCATCTAATGACCTGACATTAACTATCCTCATTCTGGTGATTGTGTATAAGGATTTGAGCTCCAGGCCCTTGACTCCCAATCTCTGCTCAAAACCATAGTAAAAGAAGGATGTTGAGAGGAGCAGCATAAATGCTTATTGCGAAATTAACAATCAAAAAGCAGTAAATAATGTAGAGGAGAGAGTTAGATTGCCTTAGAATTCTTGATCTATATGGGTATTATATCCTGCCAAAGTGAGTGAGTTTTTCATTTCTCTCTCACTACAACTCACATCTTACATATGGTTTCATGTAAAAGAAAAACTTCATGAACTTATTGTATTTTTTGGCTGAGTATTTTTTTTTCAATCAGGCATGATTGGCTGAAAAAATGTCAAATTCATCTTGACAGTTATTCATAGAGTAGCCTGTTAAGACAAAGAGAAATGTTTAAACCTTTTAAATATCTCTATGTCTCATATCATTCATCAGTAATGTGGTGGTGATGACAACAGTACATTGGAGCTTTGACAGGTCATTGATATGATATAGGAAAATGCACAGCACCCTGCCAACACATGAACACTCAGTTGAATGCCAGGCATTTAGGTCGTTGTTCATTTCTAATATTTTCTTTATCATTAGGTGTTACATTAATCATGCAATTATTTCTGAAACCATTATGTTTTTCAACTTCATTCAAATGTAAATGTACAAACAAAACTTACATGCTGGTTAAAAAACAAATATTTGGCAACTGTCACTGGGAAAACAATGAATATTTCAATCTGATTTATTTTTGATGCCTTCAGATGACTCTAAGTTCATCTGTAGACAAATCCAAGATTTTTGCAAATATCTAGTAATTCCTAGAAACTTTCGATATTATTTACTGCCATGTTTTCTTCACCTTTCTGAATGACAATAATCATTCTCTCAATTATTCATCTCTAAAATATTTATTTTTGAGGAATGTTATCTTTTGTGCTTTGAAATGTGCTTTATAGAATGATTATTGCTAATTTAACAATCAAAAAGCTGTAAATAATGCTGCTGTGATACAAATACTCTAGTACTATAGCATATTAGAGTTCATTGTTAAATAAAATAAAAATGTCAGCAAACCTGAGCTCAATCAACTTATGGACTCCTTTGTATTATCTTTCTCATATCTAGTCAGTCCTTTCTTTTTTTAAAACCGTTATGCTTTGTTGTTTCTGATAAATAAAATAGATTATTCTGACAAGCTAGAATGTTACCACTTGACATTTCTGCTATTATCTAAACACAACTCTTTCCCTTAAAGATTTTCCAAATAATTCCTGTTGACACATATACAAGTACAATTTGCATTGAAGTCTTTTCACCATTCTCTTACTAAATTAATAATATGTTAGTTGCACACAGGTGAATAAAATATGACAGTAAATTGTATTTTAAATTTGTAGGAATTACTAGATACTTGTAGAAGAAATCTGAAATTTGTTTTCACATAAATTGAGAGTTATCTGTAGGCATCACAAAATTCAAATTAAGATATGCACATTTTTCCCCAGTGGCCATTACCAACATCTGTGTTTTAACCAGCATGTGTTTGTTCTGCTCTGTTTCCGTTCTAGAAGGTTCATCTCTCTGGTGAATTGCAGTATTGATACAGAGTGCCAAGAACTGTGTGCAAATGCATGTGTATTTATTTCCATACTACAAAATTACCAGTGTTAATAAAAGTATTTGATTTAAAGAGAAATAAAATATGCAAATAAAAATAAACTGAAACTATATAATTCAAAGTCTTATATAATTCAAATACAAAATGTAAATTTGTATAATTACATATTATGAATATACAAATGGGAAATTAATATTAATCTAATATATAAATCTTAAATATATAAAATTATAAATCAAACATTAATTACAATATACATTAACAAATATATACAATTTAAATGTATTATTATTGTAGTATAAGTTCGTAGATGATAAATTCCCTAGATAAGCAATATGAAAATGGGAGAAAATAATTTAACATCAAATTTAAAATACAATGTTATTTTTAAACAAGTGGATTTTTAAAAGCAGTGCACCAGTGCATGCTTGAATTGAAGCATCTTTTAGAGCATTTTTCCCTAGCTGATGAGAAATCTCTTTATGGCTCCATAGCGTAATGTTGCTAAATTTAGTGTGAGTACTGCAGGCCCAAACCCTCAAGCTCAGCACTCTCACAGTCTCTGCTTCTAATCACTAGCAACATTGGCATGTGCCATTGCACCCAGCCATTCATGTTGCATGTGTAACAGGGGGAAGATTTCAGTTACATCTTCCAGTGAATTTTAAGAGAGGTTTCCTAATACCACCAGGCCCTTATTTACTAAGCAATATCTTGAGCTTTGGCAAGTAAGTTTGGAGGGAAGCTGGGCAAAGTTAAATTGTTTTGAATAATAATTGGGGTAGAGGTAGATTCAGAAATAAGGAAATAAAAAGCCATTAGTCTAGCCCCTGTGGACAAAGGAGAAAATAGCAGTGTTCATCAGTGATGAGAGTGGGGGAGAAAGGGGACTTAGGAGGGCAGATAGGACTGCTTCACATTTTAAATGAGTTGCATTCATGTGTGCTCAAGACACACAAAAGTGACAAAATCCAAGAAACACAAGACATATAAATAACCTGGTCAAATCCCAAGTCTGCAATATTAAATCTGAACTGTCATGTCTATATAATTTTATGTTTTTATCTATAGAATGGCTAGTTTTGTCTAGGAATTCATAAGTCCTATTCATAAGTTTATTCATACATCATTAAAGAACATTTTTTCAGACAGCATAATTTGAAGTTTATGCGTGTGTGGGGTTGTGTGTATGTATGTTTGTGTGTGTGTGTGTGTGTGTGTGTGTATAGTCAGTTTGTGAAAGAAACAAAACAGTAGATTGTGTTTGTAAAAAGAATTTAAGGTCCTTTTCCTCCCTTCCCTTTCCTTTTCTGAACATTTCAGTCAGCTATAGATGGAATATGTATGTTCTCCAAAATTTGTGTGTTGAAATCTAATCCCACATGTAATAATATTTGAAGATGAGCCTTTTGGGAGGTGATTAGGCTGTGTGAATTTCACTAAGGAATTAGTGTCTTTATAAAAGTGACCCCAGAGTGCTCCTTTGACCCTTCTTTCATGAGAGAACAGAGAAGGCAGACCACTCTGACCTGAAAAGCTGGCCCCCCATGAGACTCTGAATCTGCCTTTGCCTTGATCTCAAACTTTTAGAAATAAAGTTTCTGTTGCTCATGAGCCACCAGTTTATGGTATAAACTTATAGCAACCTGGAAGAACTAAAATACTCTCCAAAGCCCCCTAGGAAGTGCTAAATAAAATAAAGAGCATATGTTGGGAGGCATGAGGGAGCACGACCAGGAGGGGAACTGTTTCTGATATGAGATGGCATCTCAACCTGGATGTCCAAATTGAAATGTGGCTGTGTAGGTTAGGAGGGTGTCAGTGAGAGAAGTCGGCCAGGTGTTTGTGGTTTGGAAGCCCAATCAAGGGTATGGTCCATATAAAAACGGCGCATTTCATACGGTGAGTCCAAGCAGAGTGATGGAAACATTCTGTAGAGGGAAGTTCCAGGAAAGAACTGGGTGCTAAGTAGGGTGAGGAGGGCAAGCACCTTCTGGGCTTATCTTCACCTGCACATGACAAACAGGCTTCTCAGTCCACTGCAGCTGAATAGCTGCCTTTTTCCTTCTTAGTCCAGGTCTTCTCTCCAGATAGTCCACATGGAGAAGCCTGCTTCTCATACTCCTCTTATACCATGAGTTGGTACCATTAGATGCCAATGTCACTGCACCTGTCTCCTGAGTCCCCCTTGTGATATACTCCTCACCCTACTTACAATTCTCATTTTACAAATGACAAATGTGAAATCTGGAGAGTCAAAATCATGAGCTCTCTTCTCAAAGAGGTCAAAAAGAAGACAGAATTAAGTGCCATGCTTTTCCAAGTGTCTGATTAGAGCTGTAGGTTAATTTCAACATAGGTGTCATACATCAACTCTGTAATTGTTAATATACTTCTTCAAGAAGCAGACATTTTTTCCTACAAAAGAAATATTTGGTTAACCATCATAAATAAATTGTATAAAAAAGTTGATCTGATTGATGTCCAGAGGTTCAGAAGTTCCCAATCCTCACATTAATCCTTCTGGGTCAACCAAGAGAACAGATTTTTTTTTTTTTGGGGGGGGGCGTTGTTCTGGAAACTGAAGCCAGAGCACTTTAGCATTGAGCTATACCCCTAGCCTTTTTTATTTCTTGTTTTGCCACAGGATCTTGCTAAGTTTCTGAGACTTGTGATCTTTTTCTACCAAGTTGTGGAGTTGCTAGGATTACAGGGTCTTGGTCACCCCACCAAGAACAGATTTTCTTGGGGAGGATCCAGGAATAAGTAGGTTTTAAAAGTTCCTCAGATGATTCTACAGTGTACCCAAGATATTTCACCGCAATAGTTAATGAGGGAATATGGAAGGCAATCATTGGGCAAGGAGTATGAAAGATGATTAAGAGAGCAATACTAGAGGATAGGCAAGCAGATGAGACTAACAAAATAGTAAGACATTGGATGCTAGTGTTAATGAAGTTCTCAAAGGTTAATTTGTGATGTCTATGTATTTTCTATGGATCCGGTAAGCATGTTGGATAAAACACAACTTCCTGGCAAATCACCAAATTGCTCTGTGTGTGTGTGTGTGTTTACGCATGTGCTTGAGAGAGCTTAAAAGTGAAACAGGTCTTTGAATGTGTAAAAACATGGAGAAGCAAGATCAACAAATTAATTGAATTGCTATGCTGGTATTAAATGAATTCCAAGAAAATTGATAGCTAAATTATTGTAGAGAATTTTTACCTTGTATTTGGAACCTCTTAAAACTCAGAGTTCTCAGCTGTGTCCAAGAATTTCAATGTAGTGACTTGTTAAATGTTCACTAAACCAAAGTTAGATAAAGGAGGAAAAATAAATGAGTAAAGGGCCTGACATATAACAAATAGAGTTGAATGTGATGTGAATACATCACAGCAAGACCTACCTTCTCTATCAAAACTCTTGAGGATAATCATGGGTAGACGATATTTTTAAAAGTCTATAAAAGTAGCATTTAGAAGGATGAACCCTTCCCTCCTCCACAAAAAAGCTGTGTCTGTTTTATTCTCAAGAAGTCTGTTCTATCAAAGTTTGATTTTGACTTTGACTGTGGTTACTTATAATAATTTAATAATTTTCTACAAAAGATGGAAAAAAAACTATGTCATAATTCATGAGATACTAAATGGATAAAATTATCAGTTTTAGAGTCAGATAAACTTGGGTTTGAAATGTGAGATGTGACTGTGCCACCTGTAATTTGCATGCCTTTGAAAAGTGTTTAATATTTCTGATCACAGTGTAAGATGTAAGATCCTCTCTGGATTGTTGCAGATATTGAAGTAAACATGCGAAGGATTTCAAATAGTGCATAAAACACAAGCCACCTTCAATAAATATCATGCCATTATTATACTACCTTACTATGTCAATGGGGAAACTGAAGGGAAAACAAAGAACTCTAATAAAGAATAAATTTTATGACAAGTAGAATTTTCTAATAAACAGAGTCAAGAAAGCAAAACAACAACAACGAAACAGAGCCCTCTGATAAATGATCATGTAAGTTAGGCAGGCAGAATTTGTACTATTGATATTTTATTTGACTTAGATTTTTAAAGAATTTAAAAAATGAATGACTATTGGCATCAGAGAATAACCAAACAACAACAAAAATACTCAGAGAAAAATTGCTTTCTATTATGTAAGGTAGTGAATCTTCCAGAAATCTTTGGAAAACTGACATTCCATGAATTACTAGCACCAAATTCATAGTATTCTCACCACTGGATCTTATTTGGTACACAGAAAGTTTACATTGACATTTACGTTTGATATAAAAATTTTGTCTGATGAATTAAATTTCAATTTTGAATTAAATTTCAATTTTGAATATTTCCATTATAATTTATTTTTGTTAGCACCACCCTATGTAGCTCTCATCATAAAATGATGACATGGATATTGTGAATTGAGCTGTTCAAAACACTTATGTGACTGTATCACTATCGTATGCTGATTTTTAGGTACACACTGAGGAATAGAATAGCTGGATCATATGGTGGCTTCATTTCTAGTTTTTTGAGGAATCTCCATACAGCTTTCCAGAGTCGTTGCACAAATGTGCAGTCCCACCAACAATGTATGAGTGTGCTTTTCCCCCCACATCCTTACCAACATTTATTGTTATTTATATTCTTGATAATTACCATTCTGATGGTCTATAAGATGAAATCTCAATGTACTTTTGATTTGCATTTTCCTGGTTGTTAGAGATAACAAACATTTTTTCATACATTTGTTGACCATTTGTCTTCCTTGATTTGAAAAGTGTCTCTTTAGTTCCTTTACCCATTTAATGATTTAGTTATTTGGGGGGTTTTTGGTGTTGTTATTTTTTGATTTGTTCTGATTTGGGTATTGGGGATTGAACCCAGTGGTGCTTAACCACTAAGCCACATCCCCAGTCCTTTTTCATATTTTATTAGAGACATGATCTTGCTAAGTTGCTGAGGTTCACTTTGACCTTGCAATCCTCCTGAGCCTCCTGAGAGAGTGGGATTTTAGGAATGTGCCACCATGCCCAGCTTGATGTTAAGTTTTTTGAGTTCTTTGAAGCTCAACTATTGCTTTTTAAATTTTATTTATTGTGTTTTAGGAGTCTTCCTAAGGAAGTTGGTTCCCGTCCTGACATGAAATGTTGGGCCTACATTTTCTTCTAGCAGTTGCAGATGAAACATGCCATTCAGCAGATGAATGAATAAAGAAAATGTGGTATTTGTACACAATGGAGTACTTCCCAGCCACTAAGAAGAATGAAATTATGGCATTTGCTGGGGAAAAGATAGAAATGGAGACTATTATGCTAAGTGAAATAAGCCAGTTCCCAAAAGTTAAAAGATAAATGCTTTCTCTGATATGTGGAAGCTAATCAAAATGAAGGATTAAGAGAGAAAGAGGGAGAAAAAGCAAAAAGGAAGAGGGAATTTCATCAAAATAGTAGAAAGATCCATAAAGTAGATGAAGGGAATTGAGGGGGAGGAAGAAAGGATAGGGAAAGGAAAGATAGTGAATGAATCTGACCAAACTTTTGCATGTACATACGGGAATATACCATGGTGAATCCCAACATCAAGTATATTCACAAAACACTAATTTTAAAAAAGCCAAGTAAATTGCAAAATATCACTAGAGTAGAGGGATGGGAACAGAGGGAGGGAGCAGTGGGGGGAGGAGAAGTATTGGGGCCTGAATTAAAGTAAATTATATATCATGCTTGCATGATTATGTCAAAATGTATCCCAATATTATATATACACCTGAAAATAATAAAAAAGTAGTTATCAGTCCAAAAAAAATTTTTAAAAATTACACATGGTATTTTTCCTCATGAGCTTACAGTCTGATAGGTAAAATAAAAATTAGAAAAGGAAAACTCAAGTGACAAAAATAAATGTGGCTAACTTCCAGTGGCAGTTGTTCATTTTCCCTCCCATGTCAATTGGAAGGATAAAAGCCACACTGAGGAGCTTTATGAATATAGCATATTCAAACCTATCTGAAAGTTGGACACAAAGAATTCTGATCAACCATGTTCCAGAAATGAATTCCTGACTGTAAAACTCACTCTAATGTCTGATAATACTACCACCATGCTGCCTATTACTCAGTGATCATTTAAGTAAGTGGTATGGTTTAGATTCACTCAACCATGGAAGAAAATACCCAACCACTTTTGATGCATACGTGCTTGAACCTGCACTTCAGTTAGAAGTGACAATTCAATTAAATAAGAAAGTGATGCATAGGCTAGTATTAGTATTATTTAAAAAAAAACATAAGAGAACAACCAGTTTCTCTGTTATAAAAATTTGCAAAACTGATCAGTTTTCTAGATTCAGTCTAAAAGTTCAATGTCAAGGTGGTATCAAAGCAAAAATAATGCAGGAAAAAATTACACAGCCAAGGAAGATAGTCAAGACTATTGCAATTAGGGTAAGAGTTAGAGCTTTGCTGAAGCAAAATGGGAGAGTTTTTAAGAGTTGAAGTGGAAAGGATCTTAGACCATTTATATCTGCTAATTTGTCTTACCCAGAAGGAAAGTAAATCTAGTATTTTCTCAGCTGGAGATAGGCTCCTACCACACTAGGAATCAGGTACCATCTTCCTTGCTTATATTTCAAAGGTACGTTTCCCAGGCCCTTGAGAATGATGGTCAGGGGTTGGGGAATTATCAAGAACATTTTCAAAGATTTACTTTTCAAAGATGAGGCAGAAAAGTGTACAATTACAAGTTTTCTAAAGTAAATGTTGTAAGAAATTTAAGGTCAGGGACCCAGGGCAGAAAGAAGCTTGTCTTTAAAATTTTGTTCAAGTTAAGGGAAACAATAAAGTCCTTTTAGTAAATGGACAAGAATAGAGCAGGTTTTTTGTTTTTTTAATACAAAAACATCTTTCTTTCTTGAGATCCTGTAAGAAGACTGTCTTAAATTCTGAAGGTAGAAACTTTGTAAAGTCAGAGATTTGAGGATTTTGGTTTAGAATTAATTAGGTCACCCTCAAAGAACTTTAAACTGTCAGAATCACACTGCCTTCCTTCAGAAGACCACTTTTTCCCTTACAACCATTTAATCTTTAGAAAGTGATTTATGTGAAAAAGAACATTCAAAATTATTTTTATTTCATTGAAAGAAGTTCTTAGAAAGTCTTTCCTGTTTAAAATTCTATGTGAAAATTTGAATTTTAAATCACACATCACTTTTTCTGGTTGCCATTATTACACCAGATTTCAAAAAAGAATATTTTGTTTTATCCAAAAATTAGATATATAAGAAATTTGGTATATAATAAAAATATATATTATGTAATTTAGGCCTCAAAATTAATCTCATTAAGTAAGACTCCCTGAAAACATTTCAACAAAGGTGACATATACCCAAAAAAGTACTGAAAAGATAGGATAGGTAATGGGCCCCAAATAAGGCTTTTTAAATGTAAAGGCTAATCCATGAAGTTAATCTATAGAAACTTTCCAAACTCTTCCAGCCAACTCCTTTTCCCAGGGCAGTGGGAAAAGGGAGGCAAGACAGACCTGAGTGACAGCTAAAGACTCATGTGTTAACCAATAGCCTTAACACTTTTTCTGATACCTATTTAGTACAAATTTGAACAATAATATTAGTATTTCTCCTATACCTGTTAGCATAGAAGTGAATTTATTCCCTGATAGGGATTAAACTGAGTGGTAACTAAAGGGAGGCAGGGTGCGGGTAGAGGAGATGGGTCTCTTGGGGCATGACTTTGTTGAGCAGATTTCTATTTGTTGAGCAGATTTCTCCCTATCCACTGCTCTCTGTCTTTATCTGCTTTTCTCCACCAAACCCTTCTTCCATTATGTTCTGTCTCACTCAAATCTGGATGAATGAAACCAGTCTTCTATGAGTTGAAACCTCTGAAAGTATGAGTCCCAAAATAAACTTTTCCTCCTCTAAATTGTTCTTGTCAGGTCTTTTGGTCATAGCAGCAAAAGAGCTGAGTAAAACAAGTGGTAACTCCTATCAGATCCCTTCTTGCCCTGTGGGATCTCTTTTATTTTCTTCTCACTTGAATAAATCTTTCTCTTTTACATTCACTCTTCCTTGTCTGTGGGTTTCATTTTTTGAATTCATGAGAGAGGAACCCAGAAAAGAGGCACTGGCAGGTGGCTGGAGTCTGCTGCAACATTATAGCAGCAGAGACTGGAAGTTCAGCTTCAGTGATTCTTAGCCATAGATGTATATATTTGTAACTTTGAAAAAATACAAATACTAGCCTTCCCTCACAGACATTCAGTAAGAATCTGTTAAAGTAAGCTTTGTAGTAAAAAAAAAAAAGAAGAAAGAAAGAAAAAAGAAAAAGAAAATCTCAAAGTGTGTTCTAGTGGCCATTATCTCCTAGGAGATTTTTAGAAAGGAACCTTAGACTAGTCTACATCTCATAAATCAGTATGTGTTTTGACAATGACAGATACTCATAGGCAAAGTCAGAGAAGTACTGTTCCCCATGAGGCATGGCTGCATACCCAGAGTGAGGTCCACTCACCAAGCTAGAATGAACTAGACACCAACACTGTCAAAGCAGCATCTCCATAAACAAGCTCTCCATGTTTTGAGTTTTACTGTCTTCTTAAGACTCATCTTTAGAAAAAGTTAGTACAACATTTTGGACCTAGAAAAAATCAAAAAGAAAATATAGAGATAGATGGTGGAAAATTCACATTAATATTTAGAGCTTAATTTAAAACTCTAGGAGTCTTAAATAAGGATTTATTTGGAGGGAGACTGCTGAAGGGAGCCATCTTTTCCACTGGGAATTAGAATTTAAATGATTCGATAAGTAATGAACTCTTGATGGGGGTAAGGTGCCTCTTTCAATTTTTTTTCATATATGCAGGTGATAAGAACTATTATTAGTTCTCTGTGTCAACTCAAACTAGGAAACCAAGTGACTTCTGCCCCTCTGAGGATAAAATATTTATTAAATTAGTATTAGATAAATGTGATATTTAGTAGCTCACAAATTCAAATGATAACTTTTTTGTTTAATCTCTCTTACTATTTGTATATATGTGTGTCTTAGATATGTATAAATATTTTTGAGATTTAGTGTATTTAGAATGTAAAGTAAAAGAGAAGGTAAAATTTTACTCAGTAATGATTAATTCTTTCAAAATTATTATTGTATTTAACCTTCCTGTCTACATGAGCATCCTAACTGAAATGCTGGGCTCATTGTCTGACTATATATTTATAGAAAGTCCATAGAGGCAATTTTCAACGAAAGTGACCAAAAATTAAAAATGTAGATATTTCATTCTGGTTTTCATTTATAGATGTAGGAAGCTGTGCAGAGTGGGCCCCCAATCTCACAGTGAATATAAGCCAGAGGAGCTGCAAAGTCATAAACTTTCTTAAATCCACTGGAGTGCTGAGGTGCCATAACAGTCAAGTGGCTTCAAATCTGAGGGCCAGGCAGGGGAGAAAATACTGCAGCACTGACTTTCTTGTGCTTGGGACATTCTGACATTCATGATAGGGATATAGCTCTACTGGGGTATTGACAAACTAGTGTATGTGCTGATGATAAGCAAGAAGCTCCAAAGAGGTACATTAAAAAGCTTGTCCACACTCTCTTGTGGTCCTTTTGTCTAAAAAATATAGCTAGTGCTCACTAATGCATGGAAGTTTTTTTTGAGAAATTCTTTCTTATCGTAAAGAGCAGGAAGAGGGCAACAGTGCCTTACATGAAGAATAAATGAGAACACATACTAACTCTTGTCTCTCCTACTGAACAGTACCCTTAATCTGTAAGATGAAGCACAGTAAACACTGCAACCATTAGGGCACTGATGAAAGATCTATTGTCGATGAGAGAAAAGAGACCATAGAAATTCTAACACTGGAGGAAATTCAGAAGTGACATGGTGCCTCCCTAAGACTGAAACTGTATTAGAATGACATAGGGCACCCACCACCACCACCAGAGGGTTAACAAGCATAGAATAAAAGGAAACTTGTTAGGAACAGATCATGCTTCCAATGTGGCATGCACACGCACACGCGCGCGCACACACACACACACACACACACACACACAGAGACTTAAAAGCTGTTGGTGGAACAGATACTGAGGAAAAACATGCAAACAAATAAATGGAACTCTGGAATTCTAGCTCCCACTCAAAAGATGATGTATAAATGTAGAGGCACAAAGGATACTCAGGAAAAACAACAAAATACTCTTAAACTCATTCCATCAACCCAAGAAAGGCCTCTCTAAAAGAAAGCCATGTCCAATTCCAGACTTACCTAAGCCTTTGCTATTTAAAAAGTCCATCTTTCTTCCAACAGCAACAAAAAATATGAAATATACAAAAACAAGATTAGGCAACATACCCTCAAGAGACAAAGCAATCGTGACATATTGGAACCATGCAACAGGGAAGGTAAAATAACTATCGTTTGTAGATTAAAAGCTATCATTAAATAGGTAAACAGCATGCAAGAGCAAATGTATAACTCCAAAAGGAAGTTATAATTGATCAGGAAGAATCATGGGTAACTGCTAGAATGGAACAAAGCAATTTACAGTGATGAAGAATATCTTCCACAGCTCTTCTGCAGACCCAATGCAACCAAAGACAAAGAATTTGTGAGCATCAAGGTAAATTAATAGACACTACCCAAACTGAAACACAAAGACAAGTAAATTATGGGTTTGTACTAATTATAGAACTTTGGTCTATTTTTGTTGCAAAGGCAAGAATGAATTGACATCAAGCATAGAAGCCATGTTTGAAGAACACTGATGGTTGACTTTCAAGGATGCTTACAAGTATGCAGCCCTTAATTGATTAGGAAAAATTAAATTATCACGTTTACTTGTGCTCATGCTATTGAGCACTATGTTCAAAAATTTTTAAATGCTACCATGGGAATTTTAAAAAGTTCTCAATTCTACGTATAATTCTAATTGCTGATTTGGACTAACATTAAATAAAAGCCATACATACATGATAGTGTCAAACAGAAATTTTTCAAGTTTAGTGTGGCTAATCTTCACGAGAGTTGAACTTGATATAAATGCACTTCAGTGTGATATTTCCAAAGGTGGAAAATGTGGTTGGATTTGATCAGTGCAAGCTGAACTTCTAATTGTCAAAATGTCAATGTTTTTGAGACATCATGATAAACCAGAGTATAGCTGGGTGTAGTGTCTCTCACACCTGTAACCTCAGCAACTAGGGAGGCTGAGACAGGAGAATTGCCAGTTCAAAGCCAGAGTCAGCAACTTAGAAAGGCCCTAGACAACCTAGTGATATCCTGTCTCAAAAAAAGGGGAAGTAGTTGGGGATGTGGCTCAGTGGTAAAGTACCCCTTGGTTCAATCTCCCATACCAAAAAACAAACAGATAAACCAGAGGATACTTTTACCAATAACAGGATTTTATATCTTATAAACATAGGGCAACGATATGGGGGTTATTCAGCCTCATTCTCTGAAGACCAAATACTCCTATGTTGTAAGTAACTATTTTCAGAATTCTCTTCCCCACCTCTAATATTACTAACTCAAGCAAGAACATTCATGTGTGTATTTTAATTCAAACTTACAGAGTAATTTCTATTGTATATATTAAAAATTAAGTGTGAGAAGAAAGGGGAAAGAACTTCATTCATGACTGTGATTCAACTTAATGTGTGGATTTTTAATTTTGAAAATATTTTGATAATGAGTTATGGGAGAATAAAACAATCTACTGCGGAATAGAACTCATCTCAGGATAGTGTCAGTTTATGTGATTACGATTACTTTTGTCAGACACTGTGTAATCAACAATAATTTGCTGGGTAATCTAATTAAACTATGAACAAATGGTGCAAGAAATTGTGAAGAATTCCGAGTAGAGCCGTGGGCCTTTTTTGATGGATATTACTTATGGTACTAAGCACATTGTTCTGAGTCATTATTTTATACATTAGATAATGAGGAAAGAATGAGAAAAATCATTTTTGCAGTAGTTACATGTTTAAATGCACAACCATTTAAAAATAAAAAAAATCATTTAAGGTGTGATCATCATGAAAAAAAGGAGAAAAAAAGAAAAAAACAAAGGAGTTAGGTGTCTGGAAAATTAGCATACATCAGGAATGGTGCTCTCATTAAAGAAGTCCCTGAATTCTGCTTGTCTACACCTTGAGGCTCACTTTCAAAGGAGTCCTATGTCTAAGACTAAATAGATTCTCAGGTGGAAGGAATAACAGAGGCCAGTCTGGAAGCCAGCCAGTTTTTTTTTTTTAACTCTACATTTTTACATTTTAATGCAAATATCAGTGTAGATCAAGGAAGCAGAAGTATATTTGAAGAGAGAACAGATCAGGCTACTTTGAATCAAGTTGTTTCAGAAAATCTTGGATTCTTTATCATTGTATTCATGATTTTTACTCAAAAATATCCAGATAAACCTCTCCCTTCTAGTCCTTTCCAGCCTCACCCCACCTGTACATAAATTCTACCATTCATTCATAATCTATTTATTCATCCAACCATTTAATAAGCACCTATGAAAATTATACTATTTATCCACAACAGTTCTAGGTTCGTGGGTACTTTGCCATGTGCCCTCCAAACTCTTCCACTTGAGGTTTTCTAAGACTCTGCTTCATGCTTCTAATTCTTATGGCACTTCATGTAAGCTTTTGCAAACACAAATCCATTTACTTACTTGTTTGCACTTATCCAGATGTCAACTCCATGAGAGTGAATATTATGTCTACCATTTACTCTGGCTTGTGCCCACTTCAGCTGCTGGTGTAAAGCTTTTTAGTAAATCATGTGAAATAAATACAATCGTGGCAAAATCTGTTCTACTTTCATCCTTGATTCTTCAAGTTCAGCTACATAGGATTCCCTGTAATATTGAATGGATGAAGAACTAATTATTTAACGTTTCCTCACTTATTTTTTTAACTGAGAATCTTTATGCTTTTATCACAGTGCTGATCAACTCCTTCCTAATAGGCTGTTTCCATTTTGTAGTAAAACCCCTGGGCTCAGAGGGGATGTCCTGCCTTGAAACTTACTACTTAATTGAGGTCACATATTACAAAATTTTCCAATTTGAGATTTTGAATTATTTAGTTCTACATTCTTATTATACTCCACGTTCTCTCCCCCACCCGAATCAGTTTCTCATTTGTTTCATTTGGAACATCTATCTTCCCCAAAGCCACTGTGGAGACCAGTGACTGCTATATTGCTGTATCTTTGTCTTCTCTCTTCTCTCACTGTTATCTTAGCAACCAGCTCAATATATTATTTATAATATATACACAATGTATAGTTGAAATTAAAATCAAGTAATAAAGTATAGTACTAAAATCAAGAAATATTATATGAAGAGGACATTTTGTAAGGCAATTAAGTATTCATTACATAACTATTCTCAAATACATGAATAATTTACAAATCCACTATCTTAATAGCATAAAGCTTGATGTATGAAATTAAGCCCATGTGAGCCTTCCAAAACATCTGGGTATTTAAAATTGACTATTAATTTTAGATTTTGTATTATAAATTTTTTAAATTTCAACCAGGAAAAAATTATTTGTAGATCCTAAACAATCACTATATATTAGATTTACAAAATAAATATATAGTTAAGTATACTGTTGCATTATGAAGGTTGTTATAGTTTAATAATCACTGTTGAATAGTTTTGTGATTTAAGGACCACAGTTATACTGTGAGATATGTATGTTATCTCCATTTTTAGGCATCAAGCTTGGAGATATTAAAATGAATTGTCCAAAACAAACCCCAGATATTCTGTTATTATCTTTTTGACTCTTTTTGAATAAATATTTTATCCTTTGTTTTGTAGTTTATTAGTAGTTGATTTATTTAGCCTATGGTTGACTTTTTAATTGAGAACTATTATTTTTCATTGGTAGGTCAAAACCTGATAATAATTTAAGTTTAATTGAATCTGTTTGGTACTTGATGTATCTTACTAACTTAAAATTGTTTTTTTATATTAAGATTTTGAATTATTGTAAACTCCCAATTAATATCATAGAGACAACAATCTGTCACAAACAAATTAGATATTAGAACTAGAAGGGAAGAGAGTACACCTAGACCTAGCATAGTTAAAGACCTTGCCCCTACAGATGTCCCATTCATCATAAATCACAAATGCAATTTACTTAACATCTGAAACACTTCTATATACAAATCTTAGAAGTCATGGAAATATAAGTAAATCTTAAGCACTTAGTTCTCCGAGTGCTCCGCCTCTGCTTTTGTAGGTCAAATTGTTCTGGTCACACACTGTTGCCAACTATCTCTGCCAGCAGGTGTCAGCACCACATGCATTTACTTACATTTTTATTAGATTAAGCCTCATAAATAAAGGCATAGAAAGAAAGCATGGGTAAAACTTAGTAGGCAAGTCTGTTTCACTTATAATGCACATATATAATGCTTTCATGGGAATTTTCTAATGAAAGATTTTGATAATTTTTGTCAAAATATTATGTGCACCTATGACTTGCCTGTTATGTATGTATATCTGCATGAGTAACTTTTACTTGCAGTGTGTGAAAGAATATTTCTAAATAAGAGAGTAGAAGAAATCTAATGGTATTTGATTGTTCACCAAACTACGGGAATATTGACATATGATATCTCCAATTAACAAATGAAACATCAAAATATATTAGTCAACATCTGCCAACTTCATGCTATAGCTCTATAACTTGACCTCTAACATATAATTTAACCTAAAAATAGTTCTTCTGCATTGTAATTTTTCTGATTACTATATATGTTAATGTTATAATATATATATATATTATGTTATAATATATATATATATCACTTTATAGTGATATATATATATCACTATAAAGTACAGTGATTATATTGTTTTCTGCAAACTCAGGATTTCAGATGAAAGTTTCAATATAAACAGACTTTATAAGAAAAAATAAGCCAAGCCAAGCAATTATATTTTTTTAGTGTAACCTAAATCATATGCAACTTTATACCTGAGAGCAAATTTAGTAACTCTACTAATTTAGTATTTTTCTAGTCTGTAATTATTTTATAAATCAGAAATAAGTCAAATGACTTTACATTAATATTTATTTCAACTTTGCAAATTATGGTAGTTGCAGAAGGGAGAGATCAGAATATATTTCTCTTAAATCCATATTAGGAGTCTGTTATGGTGCACTGAAAATACTCAAGGCAAATACTCCACATTTTAATGGCACAGTCTATGTAATACTTAGAATGATTGTATAATCACTTTTTCAACAGTAAACTATGTCTTTTAAAAGCCAGTACATGAAGTGTATATTATTAAAAGGCATTTAACTGCAAGCTGTATTGCCTATTATTTTAATTTTATATTATAATTATAATATAAATAAATAAATTCACATGGAAATAAATAAGGATGACTGTTCTTTGAAGCAGTCTGATTAATCATTAAATAAATTTCTAATGTTGCATGAGTTATGGAAGACAAAAGATCTTAAAGTCTTAAAGAAATTAACAAATTTGTTGATATCATTGGATAGATTTACAGAATTTCATCAACTATACAGGACTGAGAAATGACAAATGAATGTAATTTTGTTTTGCATTTTATAAGGTGGTGGAGTGGAGGGAACCTTGATACCCTAATCAGAAAGACAAAGGAATTTTAGTTAGGGCTTAAATGACAACATTTAAAGAAGAGAGAATAAGGGAAAAGGAGTAGACATGAATTATGAGACTACAGAGGAAACCAATCTTCACCATTCAGTTCATATAGGCATTTTAGGGTAAATAAAAATAAACACTTGAATATATTGAATTATTTGACACTGTGTTTCTTACATCACTCAAAAGTCAGTGGTCCTTCCCCTTTATTTATTTATTGTTTTTGAGGACAACGTTGGAAGATTATCCAGTTATCATTATTTTAAATGATTTCAATAAGTAAAAAGAATATCAAAGAAATTATCTGATTTCTTGTGGTAAACATAATACCATTCATTTGAAGCATTCAAATTTTTATCTCCTGCAAGCTGAAAAAGAGCTGAATTCAATAACATAAAATCAAAACTTTCAAAGTCCCATATATACATTTGTGAAAACCCACAGATAAGTGGAAGCATGAAAAGAATTTATCAGCAACATGAGAAAACAAAACTGTGAGTAAACAGTGTGTGGTGACTGCAACAGATTATATTTTGAATAAATATATTTGGGAAAACAAAATCATTCATATCTTTCCAAGTAAACTTTACCATATCTTGTGATGCTTGCCATTAGGTAAAATATTAATTCTTAGTATTTCCAATCAATAATATTTGCCTTATTGATTCAAAGAACTAACTAGAGTTTTTATCTGACTTCATTTTCTAAGCATGGCTACAATAATAGGAAGACTATTCTGAAAATTTTGGAAAAAAAATTTATATTAATTTTCAATGAAATTTTTGGAAAATACTATAAAATTGATGCAAGCCATTCTGGGAGACACTATAAAATGTTTCTTTTCCTAAAAAATTTTACTAGACTGAGATATCTAGTAAACATGAGTAGCTACCTTACATTTTCAAGTGGAGTTATAGAAACCAAACAGACTAGTGAGTGGGTATTTCACTATATTTCTTTAGAATTTGAAACACTTTTAAAAAGAACTAGGCAGGGGCTGGGAATGTGGCTCAAGTGGTAGCACGCTTGTCTGGCATGTGCGGGGCGCTGGGTTTGATCCTCAGCACCACATAAAAATAAAGATGTTGTGTCCACTGAAAACTAAAAAATAAATATTAAATCTCTCTCTCTCTCTCTCTCTCTCTCTCTTAAAAAAAGCACTATGCATAAGAGTTTTTTTAAGAAACATAACATTTTTCAATTACTATCAAGACTTGAAGGTGCATGAAAGAACATAAAATTTCAGGACCCAAGAAGGTAAGTGACATTCCTAAAAGCTAATCTTGTGATATTAAAAATAGCAAATATAGTTAATATCAAATATACTAAAAATATGAAATTTCACACAAATATTTAATTCCATTTTAATTATTTCTGCTATTTGTAATGTAATGTTTCATATACTAAAGTAAAATATGGCATAAAATATGAATTACAGTAAGACATTCTTCATATGAAATATGTGAGTATGATTCATGCATTCTATCCAAAAGTTTTGAAAGTCTGCAGAAAACTTACGTTTTTATCACTTGGAAAAAAAATTTATGATGACATATTTCCAAGACATAGACTATTTTCAAAAGTAGAATTGAGATACAAATGTTTATCAGGTGACCCACATGAAGAACTATTTCAAATAGTGTTAAGAAGTCAGGAAAGTGAGAAAATATGTACTTTCATGATATACTGTAAGTCACAATTCAATAAGATAATTCGACTGAATTGTAAGGAGATACAAAGTAGAGCTGAAAAAGGCATGGAGTAGAGAAGAAAAGGACCCCTTCAGGGCAAAAACACTTCTTTACTACTGGAACAGAGATGTCAGGAAATCACACCTGTTCTGTTTAACCTAGGATGCAATATCTCTCTAGTTTCCTTGTAATGTCACTCTAATTTTCCTAATTGTTGCTTAATCAATCCAGAAGTTGATTCAAGTAGCAACTCCCCCCCCAACCTTGAGTTTAATTATTCAATTTAATCTTCAGCCCTTTTGGCATACAGACACAGCATTGTTTAAATTACTGTAAATGCATTTGCAACATTTATATTCCAATGGCTTGGAGATTTTTTAGATTCCCAAGTGTTTGTCTTATAGCCTAAAGTCAATGTTTTTATAAACTGCAAAAAGAATACCTTATCCCTGAAGCTTAATTCTAATTAGAATTAGTTAATTTAAAACATCTTGATCATGTAATACTTTACTACTTTATTTTTCTCTTCATCTTTATAGCTAAATTTTAAGAAAATAATTTTATTTGTTGTTTTGGCTTCTTTATTATATATGCATTACTTTTGGTTCATCTGTTTTTCTTAAATTTGATTATGTCTTTTGTTTTGAAATTTATATATCTCTTTTTCTTTTAGTGACTAGCGTTATATTTTTCCAGTTTCTAAAGTTAGATAATATATCCTTAACACACACTTGGAACTATAGATTCTACCAAAATTGAGCTCTTATCATACTTTTCTCTATTTACATGATTATATTATGCTATATTTTAGTACTATCATATATTTTTACAAACTAATTTTGTGGTCATACAAATGAAAGTATTTCGTTATGTTACTTATAAACTTGTCTTAATATTCTCATCCCTCTTTTTTGTATTCAGGATCATCGTTATGCACTGATTTATCTTATTTCTTAAGTATAGCTTTTAGATGTTGCTATAATGTTTGTCAAGCTCCAAGTGCAGAACAATATGTTTTTCCCTAATATCTGTTACACAGGGCAAAAATCCTAGTAATATGTTGACTTTTAGCAAAATAACCGTTTGAAAAAAACTTTTCCTGCTTCTGCTTACCCTCCTCTTTTAAACCATGACTCCGCCTAACATCATTATGATTCTGGTCAGCCAGTCTGAAAAGTCTCCAAATCTACCATGAGCAAAGAAAGAGAAGAGTTGGGGACAGGAGGACAGAGAAGGAAGGTGAGAGGATATCAAGTAAAAGGAAAGAACAGTTAATTTCAGTTAAGTATGAAAACAATTTTTATTTTCTTTTTACCATGGAAATTATCCAGTTCTTATAGCATGACAGCATGCCTTGCCAATAGAATACACTTGACTCATGTTTATTGAATAAATAAAAGGGAGAAAAAAGTATAAATTATAAGGTAAATAATGGAGTTTTAATTACTTCATAAATGACACCATAACCCAAATTTTTCATTCCAGGGGGAAAAATAGCCATTGTATTTGATGAAGTGGTTTTTTTAGAAATTTTAAATAGATAATTCAGAGATTATTCAGAGAAACACTTATTGGACTGCAGTTATGTATTGGCCTTAGAGAGGCCACTGGAAAATATATTCATATTAACTGATTTTCTTGATCTGTATTTTCTCATAATTAGAAAATAAAATCTTTGACTTTTACTTTGTTTTTCTTTTTTTGCAATCTATAAGGCATTAATTGCTTTTTCTATGGTTTTTTACTGCCCTAGTTCCCTCCCTGATTATCTTATGTTTCTTACAGTATCTCGATTATACTCATTATTGGACACAATTTTGCATAATTTGGGATATATTTGTGAATATTCTCAAACAGATAGTAAATTCCTAGAAATAAATTCTTACTAAATTCTTCATTTATGTCTTACTCTGTTTTTTTTTTGTTGTTTTTTTTTTTTTGCTACAACAGATGATTGGAGATAGGGTAATAGGGTAATGTATAAACAGCAAAAATTTATTTGACATACAGTTCTTGAGGCTGGGAAGTTCGAGTTTATGCCATAGTCATGTGGAGAAGGCCTTTTGCTGTATCATTTCTTGGTGGAAGGTGGAAGGACAAGACAGATGTGAAACAAAGAGTGAAGATTGAGAAGCTCAGTCTCATAACTAACCAACTCCCACAGTAATAGCAATAATTATTCATCTTTTCAAGCTTCCATTTCCTAATGGCATCACAGTGACAATTAAATTCTGACATGAGTTTTGGAGGGGACATTCAAATCAGAGGAATCTCCAAATAAAATCCCACAGTTCTCAGGATTTATGAATGTCTTACATAGAGTATATCATAAACAAATTCAGTGACTCAGCCTTATTCTAAGTCATTTTCTCCTTGTTTGTAAATTGAACATTTGGTACCACACTTTTGCACATGGGAAAAAAAAAACATGAGCACTACCCTACTAATGAAAATAAGTGGGCAGCTCTCAGAACACAGGCTAGCTGTGGGGAATCAAAAGAAGGCATGCAATTATAAATACTTCCCTCCAAATTGCAAGTACAAGTATTAACATAGATGAATCCATATAAAATATCTGAAATGCCTCAGAAAATAAGTAGGTTGACTGATGAAGGCTTTTCTCTTCTGAAAACAGTCAATAAAGACTAGAAACATTGCTTGCCTTTTTAAATTAAGAACAAAAGCAGGGCTAGGGATGTGGCTCAAGCGGTAGCGTGCTCACCTGGCATTCGTGCGGCCCGGGTTGGATCCTCAGCACCACATACAAACAAAAATGTTGTGTCTGCCAAATACTAAAAAATAAATAATAAAAAATTCTCTCTCTCTCTCCCTCTCTCTCACTCTCTCTTTAAAAAAAAGAACAAAAGCAATAATTCATGGAATTAAAAAAAATCAAGGCAAATATGCCATCACCACAAGAACCCAATAATTTTACAGTAACAAATCCAAAGAAATGAATATCTATAGATTTCTCAACAAGGAATTCAAAATAAAATTTAGAGGAAGTACAGATTACTACAAAAGACTATAGATGATCACTCAATATTTTAAGGGGAATATTATAAACAATAAATTCAATAAAGATATAAAATATTACAAAAGCACGAATTTTGGAGCTTAAGAATACAATGAATGAAATGAAGACATGCAATATAGAGTTTCAACTTCAGACTTAATAAACACAAGAAAAAATATCTCTGAACTCAGAGGAAAGCCATTTGAAATTATCCAGGTAGAGAGGAAGAAAGAAAAAAGAATGAAGAAGAAGAAGATTTTGAGATTCCATCAAGTGAAATAATATAAAAATTCTGAAATTCCCTTAAGGAAGAGAGAGAGAGAGAGAGAGAGAGAGAGAGAGAGAGAGAGAAAGAGAGAGTGAGTGAGTTTATTGAAATAGTTACTGAAAATATTCTAAATCTTGGAAAGCTAATGAAATCTAAGTTCATAGACATGATAAACCCAAAGAAGATTTCACTAAGACACATTATAACCAAGTTTTCAAAAGTTAAGGACAGAAAATTTTGAATGAAGTAAGAGAAAAGCACCCATCACATACAAGGGAACCCTCATAACTCTATCAGTGGATCTCTCAGCAGAAATCTTACAGATCAGGTGAGAGTAGAATAATATATTCTTGTGCTGAAAGAAAATGAAGAACAAGCAACCAAGAGTACTATATAGTTCAGACAATAAAGGGAGGTGAACTTTTCCCAAGCAAACAAACACCACTAGTAGATGTGTGTTATAAGAAGAAGGGTTAAATAGTTGTTAAAGTCAAAATAAAGGTTGCTAATCAGTAACCAGAAAACATGCAAGTGTATAGCTCACCAGTAAAAGTAAATGTACATTCAAATTCAGAACATTCTAATACTTTGATGGCAGGGAACAAATCACTCCAAACTCTAAAAGCTAAGGCACAATAGCATACTTTACAATCATACTACAATAATATTAATGATGCACAGTATAAAACAATGTGACATCAAAAAAATAAAATATGGGAGATGGGATTAATATTGTAGTAGTTTTTAAGTGATTGAAGTTAGTTGTTAACAGTTTACAACAGACTCTTATAACCATAAGATGTTTTATGTAGCTATCATTGTAAATACAAGTAACAACTTGGAGTAGATACATAATCAATTAATAGAAAATGATCAAAGCATACCACTATAGAAAATCATTAAATCACAAAGAAAAATGCCATGAAAATAAAAAAGTAACAAAGGAACTATAAAACAATCAGGAAAAAAAAGTAAAAAGACAGAGTGGGCAAGTCATAAAAACCACAACCAAACCAATCAACTAAGCAAACAAATCAGATTTGATAATAGGCTGAGTGAAAAAACCCACGTTATGTAGACAGACAAGCTAACATTAAAGGGATGGAAAAACCATCCCATACAAATGATTACCAAAAACAGAAAATGAACTTATATTGGACAAAATAAGCTTTAAAAATATTTAGAAAGAAGCTAGGTGCATTTATTCATACCTGTAATCTTAGCTACTCAGGAGGTTGAGGTGGAAGGATTGCTTGAACCCATCATTGCAGCAGTATTCAAAATAGCCAAGATAAAGAAACAAATTAAATGTCCATCTAACAATGATGAGTGGGTAATGAAAATGTGGTATATACACACAATGAAATATTAATCAGCCTGAAAAAGGAAGAAAATTTTGCCATTTGCAACAGACTGGATAAACCTGGAAGACATTGTGTCAAATAAAATGAAAAAAGACAAAAAGACAAATGTTGTATGATATCACGTATATGTGAAAATTTTTAAAAGTCAAATTTATAGGAGTAGGGAGTAAAATAGTGTTTCCATGGGCTTTAGGGTGGGGTAGAAATAGAAAGATGATGATCAAGAATAGTTTTAGTTTTACAGTTCTACAAAGTTTCAGTTATTAATTCTGGAGATTTAATATACATATGGTGACCATAGTTAATGGTAGCATATTACTATTTTGTACATATATGAAGTTTTCCAAGAAAACAATTTTTTTTCAGTGCCTAGAATCAAACCCAGGACCTCACACATGCTATGTAAACACTCTATCATTAAGCTATACCCCAAACCTAAGAGTAATTAATACTTACATGTTTTCACACACAGAGTAAGCAACTCTATAAGATACTTGTTAACTTACTTCCATTAAACTTTTCACAATAATACTTACTTATATTAAAATACCATAACACTTCTCAGAGGAGGACATACAATCAATCAACAAGTGCATGAAAAAATGCTCACCATCTCTAGCAGTCAGAGAAATGCAAATCAAAACCACCCTAAGATACCATCTCACTCCAGTAAGATTGGCAGCCATTATGAAGTCAAACAACAACAAGTGCTGGCGAGGATGTGGGGAAAAGGGTACACTTGTACATTGCTGGTGGGACTGCAAATTGGTGTGGCCAATTTGGAAAGCAGTATGGAGATTCGTGGGAAATCTTTGAATGTGTTAGAGTCTGTAAACAAGTCTGGATGGCGCCTGGCAAAATGCCAGGGGGAGTGGTTTGTGAAGTAACGCCATTGAGTCATTAAGTGTGGAGATTCCTGATTGGTTGGCTGCTGTATCTAGTTTATGTTAATTAGATAAGCTCTGTGGAATGTATAAATATCCCTCGGGTCCTACAATAAACAGCTTCCATTCCTGCTGTATCAATCTACACAAGTTGTTCATCACCCCCGGGTTATTTTGCTGCAGCCGGACTGCGGCAGGAATGGAACCACCATTTGACCCAGCCCTTCTCAGACTATTACCTGAAGACCTTAAAAGAGCATACTATAGGGATACTGCTACATCGATGTTCATAGCAGCACAATTCACAATAGCAAGACTGTGGAACCAACCTAGATGCCCTTCAATAGATGAATGGATAAAAAAATGTGGCATTTATACACAATGGAGTATTACTCTGCACTAAAAAATGACAAAATCATGGAATTTTCAGGAAAATGGATGGCACTAGAGCAGATTATGCTAAGTGAAGCTAGTCAATCCCTAAAAAACAAATGCCACATGTCATCTTTGATATAAGGAGAGCAACTAAGAACAGAATAGGGAGGAAGAGCATGAGAAGAAGAGCAACATTAAACAGGGTGGAGAGAGGGGAGGGAAAGAGAGATGTTAGAGTCTGTAAACAAGTCAGTCAGGATGGCGCCTGGCATTTTGCCAGAGAAATGTTAGAGTCGGTAAACAAGTCTGGATGGCACCTGGCAAAATGCCAGAGGGAGTGGTTTGTGAGGTGGTGCCAGCGAGCCATTAAGTGTGGAGATTTCTTATTGGTTGACTGCTGTATCTATTTTTTGCTAATTAAGATAAGCTGTGTGGAATGTATAAATACCTCTGTTGTCTTACAATAAACGGCTCCTACTCCTGCTGTATCAATCTACACAAGTTGTTCGTCACCTCCCCCCCCCCTAGTTAGTTTGCTACAGAGAAGGGAAATTGCATGGTAAAGGAAGGAGACCCTCATTGTTATACAAAATTACATATAAGAGGAAGTGAGGGGAAAGGGGAAAAAAAAAACAAGAGAGAGAAATGAATTACAGTAGATGGGGTAGAGAGAGAAGATGGGAGGAGAGGGGAGGGGAGGGGAGGGGGGATAGTAGAGGATAGGAAGGGCAACAGAATACAATAGACACTAGTATGGCAGTATGTAAAAAAGTGGATGTGGAACCAATGTGAATCTGCAATATGTATACGGGGTAAAAATGGGAGTTCATAATCTGCTTGAATCAAAAGTATGAAATATGATATGTCAAGAGCTTTGTAATGTTTTGAACAACTAATAATAAAAAAAGCAGGAAAAAAACACCATACCATATACCTCAAATTTATAATATATTTTTATTTGTCAATTACACTTCCATCAATTTGGAAAAGAAAATATTAGGTTATTATAGTAAAATTTTCTGATCCCCTTTATATTCATCTAATTGGAAATAAATCTGCCAGTCCAAGGAATGTTTGTATTTCCTAATAAATATCCTTGGCATAGAATTTATGTTGAATAATAGTGATTTCCATAAAAATCATCAATAGCTCACTTCTTCTTAAATCATATTCAGAAGCCTATAATTTCATTTTAATTCTTACAAGTGATATATTGCAATTTGTATTTTCAACTGAGTCCTCATACAACTGTAATGCTCTCAATGATAATTCCAAATATTAAACTTCTTTGAATATAATTTTGACCAATAGAAATCATATGTAGTTCTGATAATCTGTACTAACATAGATTTAAATATGAAGAAATGTGTTTAACTGATGCTATCTTTCAAACATTTTTACTCTCTTATTTCATTTTGTTTTACAATAATTTGACCAAGTTTTCATTGGGAACACCCAGTAACTTTGGTTTTTTAAATTATTATTATTATTATTTTTTAGACTGTAAGCTAGAATTTCATTTTTAAATAATCACCAGTTTTAAAACACATGCAACTATAGTTATATATTAATCAACATTTTTTTATTGGTTGTTCAAAACTCTACAAAGCTCTTGACATATCATATTTCATACATTAGCATACATTAGCTTCAAGTGAGTTATGAACTCCCTTTTTTACCCCAAGTACAGATTACAGAATCACATGGGTTACACATCCACATTTTTACATAATACCATACTAGTAACTGTTGTATTCTGCTACCTTTCCTATCCTCTACTATCCCCCCTTCCCTCCCCTCCAATCTTCTCTCTCTACCCCTTCTACTGTAATTCATTTCTCACCTTGTTTATTTTCCCATTCCACTTACAACCTCTTAAATGTAATTTAGTATAACAATGAGGGTCTCCCTCCGTTTCCATGCAATTCCCCTTATCTCTCCCTTTCCCTCCCACCTCATGTCTCTGTTTAATGTTAATCTTTTCTTCCTGCTCTTCCTCCCTGCTCTATTCTTAGTTGCTCTCATTATATCAAAGAAGACATTTGGTATTTGTTTTTTAGGGATTGGCTAGCTTCACTAAGCATAATCTGCTCTAGTACCATCCATTTCCCTGCAAATTCCAAGATTTTGTCATTTTTTAGTGCTGCGTAATACTCCATGGTGTATAGATGCCACATTTTTTTAATCCATTCATCCATTAAAGGGCATCTGGGTTGGTTCCACAGTCTAGCTATTGTAAATTGTGCTGCTATGAACATCGATGTGGCAGTATCCCTGTAATACGCTCTTTTAAGGTCTTCAGGGAATAGTCCAAGAAGGGCAATAGCTGGGTCAAATGGTGGTTCCATTCCCAGCTTTCCCAGGAATCTCCATACTGCTTTCCAAATTGGCCACACCAATTTGCAGTCCCACCAGCAATGTACAAGAGAACCCTTTTCCCCACATCCTCGTTAGCACTTGTTGTTGTTTGATTTCATAATGGCTGCCAATCTTACTGGAGTGAGATGGTATCTTAGGGTGGTTTTGATTTGCATTTCTCTGACTGCTAGAGATGATGAGCATTTTTTCATGTACTTGTTGATTGATTGTATGTCCTCCTCTGAGAAGTTTCTGTTCAGGTCCTTGGCCCATTTGTTGATTGGGTTATTTGTTATCTTATTGTCTAATTTTTTGAGTTCTTTGTATATTCTGGATATTAGGGCTCTATCTGACGTGTGAGGAGTAAATATTTGTTCCCATGATGTAGGCTCCCTATTTACTTCTCTTATTGTTTCTCTTGCTGTGAAAAAACTTTTTAGTTTAAGTAAGTCCCATTTGTTGATTCTTGCTAATCAACATTTTAGTCAGGTGTAAAAATAATACACTGAAATTTTTATGATTGTTTTTATTTCTCATTATATAATTAACTTTATCATATTTCCACTGGGGCCCTCATTTCAATCAAATGTCACATTCCTGGGAATAATGTAAAATAATCATACTTTATTGGGAAAATATTGGAAGGAATTCATTAATTTTATATTTTAAAGTGAGAATAATCTTCACAACCTGCAAATTTAATATATGAAACTATAATTTGGCTTATTTTATATCATTGATATAATTATCATGGTAAGTATCCAATATGTCATGTATTTATTGAAGGTAAATCTAGTGTATACAAGGATACATCAGATTATTTCTTCGTTGACTTGGGGATTCCCTAGTCAAGTTACAGCTCTGGAGTTGTGTCTCACTTTTGAGGCATACTGGAAGACTATATTCCAATTGGCTCATGCCTGACTATCATCTCCGTAGGCTAGCACTTGCTGGCTTCTATGCCCTTGAACAAAGACATGATTTTATCCCCTTGACCTCTCCTTAACTTTCAAAGTTTTTATAAGTTATCCAGTCATAGGTCTAAAATCTACTCAGTCTGTCCTAGCTAAAATTTTCATGAAGTATACTTAGAATTCTAGGCATGCTGTGTCCCTCCAGATGCTTACAAATATGCTCCTACATCTTAATGATGCTGTGGGGAATGGGGAAAACTATTCCAGATAGACTCTACCATTGTGTATTCTGGAATTCTGTGAAATAAAGTGATGCCAAAAAACTCAGATTAGTCATAAGAAATAAAGCAAAAACCACCTCACTTTCTGATAACACAGCATATTTAATAGTTCCATCACCCTTGGGGGGTCAAGGCCAAGAAATCATAAAAGGAATGGCTGCCTTCAACTCAGTAATCGTACCTCTGACTTTTTCATGATTCCAATCTCTCTACCTATCACAAAGACTCTGAGCAGGGAGTAACCTAGTCTGGCACTTGATCTTTTCTCCCCTGTTCTATTACTAGTGAAAGCTGAGTGGCTTTTAGCAATCTAAATTTAAATTGGTACAATCAGTATGGAAAGAAAGCAGTATGGAAATCCCCAAGAAAACTTGGAATGGAACTAAAGTATGACCCAATCATCCCACTCCTAGGGTACTACAGTGATGCAGCCAAACCAATGTTTATAGCAGCTCAATTCACAGTAACTAAACTATGAAACCACCCTAGGTGCCCTTCAATAGACAAATGGATAAAAAAAACCTGTGTAATATATACAAAATGGAGTTTTAACCAGCCATCAAGAAGAATGAAATTTTGGCATTTGCCAGTAAATGGATGGAACTGAAGAATATTATGCTAAGCAAAATAAGCCAGTCTCAAAGAACCAAAGACCAAATGTTTTCTCTGATAGGTGAATGCTATTCACAACAAGGGGGTGAACAGAGAATAGAGGTACTTTGGGCTAGACAGAGGGGAGTGAAGGGAGGGGAAGTAGTAAATGGGGGTAGGAATGATAGTAGAATGAATTGGATATTATTACCCTATGTGTGTATATGATTACATGACCTGTGTAACTCTATATTATGTACAACCAGATGAAATAGAATTTATATTCCACTTATCTATGATGTGTCCAAGTCCATTCTACTGTCATGTATAACTAATTAAAACAAATTTAAAAATAAAATAAACAAGCTAACCAGAAAATTCCATTTTTTCTTTTTTTATGTATAAAAGTGGAATGCACTACAATTCTTATTACACATATAGAGCACAATTTTTCATATCTCTGGTTGAATAAAAAGTATGTTCACACCAATTCCTGTCTTCATACATGTACTTTGGATAATAATGATCATCACATTATTCTACCATCATTTATAACCTCATGCCCCGTCCCTTTCCCTTCAACCCCTCTGCCCTATCTAGAGTTCATCTATTCCTCCCATGATCCCTCTCCCTGTCCCACATGAATCAGCTTTCTTATATCAAAGAAAACATTTGGCATTTGGTTTTTTGAGATTGGCTAACTTCACTTAGCATTATCCTCTCTAAGTCCATCCATTTACCAGCAAATGCCATAATTTCATTCTCTTTTATTGCTGAGTAATATTGCATTGTGTATATATGCCATGTTTTTTTAACCCATTTATCTATTGAAAGGCATCGAGTTTGGTTTCACAGTTTAGCTATTGTGAATTGTGCTGATATAAACATTGATGTGGCTGTGTCCCTATAGTATGTTGTTTTTAAGTCCTTTGGAAATAGACCAGAGAGAGGGATAGCTGGGTCAAATGGTGGTTCCATTCCCAATTTTCCAATAAATCTCCATATTGCTTTTCATATTGACTGCACCAGTTTGCAGTCCAACCAGCAGTGTATGAGTGTACATTTTCCCCCACATCCTCGCCAACACTTACTGTTGTTTGCCTTCATAATAGCTGCCATTCTGATTGGGAGTGAGATGAAATCTTAGAGTGGTTTTGATTTGCATTTCTCTAATTGTTAGTGATGATGAATATTTTTTCATATATTTGTTGATTGATTGTATATCATCTTCTGAGAAGTGTATATCATCTTCTGTTCAAGTCCTTGGGTTACTTTTTTTGTGTGCTTAGCTTTTTGAATTCTTTATACACCCTAGAGATTAGGGCTCTATCTGATGTGTGATGGATAAAGATTTGCTCCCAAGATGTAGGCTGTCTATTCAACTCACAGATTGTTTATTTTGCTGAGAAGAATTCTTTTAGTTTGAGTCCATCCCATTTTAAGCCCTAGGCTAACATCATTCTAAATGGAGAAAAATTGAAGACATTCCCTCTAAAAACTGGAACAAGACAGGGATGCCCTCTTTCACCATTTCTATTTAACATAGATCTTGAAACACTGGCCAGAGCAATTAGACAGATGAAAGAAATTAAAGGGATACACATAGGAAAAAAAGAACTGAAATTGGCACTAAGCTGATGATATAATTCTATACCTGGAAGACCCTAAAATTCCACCAGAAAACTTCTAGAAAGAGTAAATGAATTCAGCAAAGTAGCAGGATGTAAAATCAACACTAATAAATCAAAGGCATTTCTGTATATCAGTGATAAATCCTCAGAAAGGGAAACGAAGAAAAATACCTCATTTTCAATAGCTTCAAAATAAAATAAAATACTTGGGAATCAACTTAATAAAAGAGGTGAAAGATCTATATAATGAAAATTTCGGAACCCTCAAGAAAGAAATCAAAGAAGACCTTAGAAGATGGAAAGATCTACCTTGCTCTTGGATAAGCAGAATTAATATTATCAAAATGACCATACTTCGAAAAGCACTATACATATTTATTGCAATTCCAATAAAAAGTCTTATCTCTTTTTTCTATGACCCTATATTTGTAAATGAAAATGTTTACTCTGTGCCTTTCTATATTTTATACCTGTAATTTTTTTTATTTTCATAGGAGCTCATAATGTGAGCTTGCCTTGAGACTCAGAGGAGACTGGGCTTGAACCTTGGGGCAATCTTGGAACTGTTGAGGCTATGAGGATTATTGAAACTTAACTAAATTACATTGTGAGATGGTCATGAAGTTTTAGAGGTCAGGGGCAAATGTTATAGTATGTATGTGAGGTATGCCCCAAAATCTCGTGAGACAATGCAAGAAGGTTTAGAGGAAAAATGATTGGGTTATAGCCTTAACCAATCACTAAATTAATCCCATGGTGGGATTAGTTATGTGGAAACTGATGCGATGCAGGTAGGGTGTAGCTGGAGGAGATGGGTCTGTGGGGATCATACCTTTGGGGTATATATTTTGTATCTGGCAAGTAGAGTCTTTCTCTCTGCTTTCTGCTCATTATGTGAGCTGCTTTCCTTCATCAAACTCTTCTGCCATGATGTTGAGCCTAACCAGGAGTCCCAAGGAATGGATCTGGCTCTCTATGGACAGATCTCTGAAACTGTGGGTCCTGAAAGTTATTCTTGTCAGGTCTTTTAGTCACAGCAGCAAAATCTGACTAAAATATCTACCAAGATCATTGCTATAGAACTAGAAATGGGACCAAGCTAGGGAACTGTTTTATAGATAAAACTATTTTTTGTCAATTATCTGATAAATTATAATTTTCTCTTAAAGATGGTTTATATATTCTTGAAGCTTCATTAATCTAATAGATAACTGTTAATAGCATAATTATTTATTAGGTTTGATAAATTAAATATCTGTTCTCTAACAATTAAAGTCACTAAGTGAATGTTAATGCATAGTATGTATGAAGGTAAATATTTATGAAACTCTGCTTTTCATGTTTCAGAACAAACGAACTGGGTTCCCTTTTTTTTTTTTTTTTTGTTATCTGGAGGCACACAGAGTTCAACTGATTTGCTTGTGATCATAAGCAGCCTTGGACTTGAAAGACTTAGATTTCTTTTCATTATGTTAAATCTCTTGGTGTCTTTATAACCGACTCCACAGAATAGCTGGCATCAAATACATGTTGTTAGAGTACAAAAGTCAGTTATCCATGAAAGCATTACCATTGTTCAATATACAATTTTATACTTTCTAGATCTAATTTGACATAATTTGCTCCAAGTATAGACTGAGAAATTTACTCATTCAATGTCTTAAAGAGGATCTTGATTCTAATATCTAATAATTTGCTTCATAATAAATAATGAGTCTTTTGGTTATAAACAAATTTTGCTATTTAAAGACAGTTGCCTTTTAATCACTAAATATAATTTGTTATAATATACAGAAATAAGTTGTAAAATGGTTGCTCTGAGGCTATAAAGAATTGCTATCATTTCTAAATTATGCAAGACATTTTGTAACCAGAAAGATGAAAATCATTTGGAGAGGTCAGTAACAAAAAAGTTATTTGTAATAGAAAATTTAACATTTTTAGAAGTATATAATCACCCATTTCATGAAAACCATGCTCATTGTCATCTATTTAAATGTTCAGGAGCGTACAATTTACCTTCTAGAATTTTCAACTTTCATTATCGGTTTATCCAAGTAGCTAAAATTTTGTGATAATTTACTTTTCCTTTAAAACAATGCTTCTCAACTAGGGAAGATCTTTATTTGATGGTACATTTGCCCCAGAATTTTGTTGAATACCTCTTGAGGATGCAAATTTACCCCCAGTTGACAACCACTGTGCTAAAGGGAAATCACCAAGAGCATTGGTCACTGTTAATATTATAGGACAGTCTAAAGCAGAGCAAGGATGACTGTTGTTAATACCATGAATAGTTGACTACAAATTACATGTATATGCATTTTGTCATTGAAACTTAGAGGAAATATTCGAGGCTAGATTAAAAGGAAGGAAAGAAAAGTAGATTATTTTCATGCAAGTCTCTGATACATTCCTGTTTGTACTTCTTTTCTGAAGAAAGTTTCTGAAGATATTAACTCTTTTATCACCTCCAGTGACCATCCACAAGAGTACATGGGTTCCTTTACCTTGGCATTAATAAAAATGACAAGTAGAAGGAGAAAATAGAATTGGAATGTCTAGTTCCCTAGCATGAGAAATATTTCTTCACCAAAGACATAAAGATAAAATTGATTTTCAACAACTATAAATGGTGTTTTCCTCCAGTTCATAAAATACTGATTTTTCACAATTTACCACATGTCTAAAAGATCATGATTTTAGGAATCTTTGTAGACTCCATTGGGAAAAGATAATTTGATTTGTTTGAGTTTTTTATTATCTCCTGCATATAAATATGACAAATCAAATTGTTTAGAAATCCCTCTCTCTCAGCGTTTTGAGTTAAAAATGTTATGAATTATTGAATATAAACAGATAAATCTCTTTTAAAAGAAAGCTCCATCCTTCATTTTGTCCTTAAACATAAAGATCTGATATTTACAAGCCTTATTTTTATAAAATTTTTACATAAGGTAAGTGAGGAAAATGCTTTTTAGTTATAGGCTCTTTTATAAATGTAGAAAGATAATATCTATAATCTTTACAACCTCTCACCAATAGACTTCAAAGACCTTACAAATAAGCAAATCTCATTTATTTTTCAGTTTTCAGCACTCCTTTTAAAATATTCACCAAGCAGAAGTACAATCAAATGACAGTTCAACTAGTCTGTTTAAAGGAAGTACATGCAGCAAAAACCAAACCCTAACAAACTAAATAATATAGCACAAAATAACAATTTTAACTTTGCTAGCCCAGGAAGACACACTGTGCAAGTAAGCAACTGTAACAATATTTGCTTAGTTGCATGAATAATACTGTAAAAGACCATGAAACATCTGTACAGAACTACTTTCAGGAGATACCTACCCATGATATTTTACACTTTCTTTTGAGGGTCATCTCTGACTCTGTGTCCATCCTAAATAATCTCCTTATATGACAGTTAATTCCAAGTGTTCTGAACCGCGTAAGAAATCCAAATGTCTGTCTGTGCTTGAAAGAATTTGTAAATCTCAGACACCAGCCATGATGTCTATATAGAACTCTGGTTTATCCAGAGCCATCATCTCTTCCCTTCTTCCTGCAGGATATATTTAGGAACAGCTGCCTGTATGAACCAATAAAACACCCTCCTCCTGCATGCTACCGCAAAACTTAATTTCTCTTTGCAATCAAGACTTTAGATATAATTCAAAGACTGGTTGGTAGCATATGGTTCTATAATGAGTATTAGAACCTGAAAAGTATGTCAGACACTGCAGAGGACCTTGCTTTCCCTTTGTTGCACAAAGGCAGAGTCTGCAGACTCACAGGCCTTAGTTTTATATCAGGAGTTTTAAAACATACTCATTAGCATCTTCTGTGTCTTTCTTCTCACCAGCCTGTCTCAGAAATGAAGAAGGGTGGTGCTGGTTAGGGGAAAGTGAGAGACACAGAGACTAGAAAAGGAAATGGACAGGAAGGAGGAATGCAGCATCAAAGGGTTGCTACCAGGGAGCTCTGCTTTGCTGAGAGGTGACCATGGCAACAAAGGAACCAAGATGATGAGAGAACAAACATGCTCTGAGAATGAGTGTTTTCGTTTTTTATCAGAGCTCTTGATTGCTTTCAGAGTTGAGACAGCCAAGTTCTGTATTATACTTTCTTTCTCTGTGAAACAAATGAGGGTTTTGGCAGAATTACAATCAAGGAATACTCAGAAAGCCAATAACAAAAAGCAGTGCTCTGCATGATAGCCTGCTGGACTTCTTTTCATGGGTATTTCATTCAACCTGTTTAAAATTACTAACCAATATGAAAATATCTGGCAGGCAAGGGGTATCCAGTGCATCTGATGCAATGCTATGGAAAGAGCAGGTGTCTGGATTAGCATTAGCTTATTTGCTGGCACCAATTCAAGTCACTCTGCCCAGATGTTTCAGGGAATGGCAGATCCATTCCTTATTAATGACTTAGTTGCCCTAAATGCCTCACTGATTCACCCATTCTCTGAAGTACTCTAGAGGGGCAGATGAAAAATGTGGCATAACTTTCATTGAGAGAAAATACAGTTTGGGAAATACAACTTGTTTAAGACCAATATCGTTTTATAACAAATAGAATGTTTTGTATAAAAATAAATTTCTAATGTATTTTTGTGTTAATAACTTTTTAAAAGTGAATGGTGCACGCACCTCCATGCGCACATGCGCGCGCGCGTGCACACACACACACACACACACACACACATATATATATATCACAGATATTTTGTGGTCCAATGATATATTATACTTTTTTCTTTTCTTTTCTCCCTGCAATACTGGGGATTGAACCTACGGCCTTTTATTACTGAGCTACATCCCCAAATCTGTTTATTTTTTACTTTGAAACAGTGTTTAGCTAAGTTGCTAAGGCTGCATGGAACTTGCAATCTTCCTGTCACAGTCTCCCAATTTGCTGGAATGACTGGCAAGCACCATTGTGCCCAGCATAATTACACATTTAAACAGCACTGGGGCTTCTAATAGCACTTGTTTTCATACAGATGCTGAGACAGCAAGTTCTTAAGTCTGAATCAACACTATGAGGTCATTTATTTTTGGTCAGAAGAGATGAAAAATTTCCCTTACAGTGATGATTGACACGATGATATTTCCCTTGTTGTGTTGATTGTTTCAAAAACATAACTTCTAATTCGGCAAATATATCACAGGTATACTGATATTATAAAAAGCACTCATAAAATAGCAAAGTATTTGAGTGACAACTATGTTACAAACACTTAAAATTTTGGTAGTTCATTGGTGAACTTGTTCTTTCTTTTTCTTCTCTCTCTCTCTCTCTCTCTCTCTCTCTCTCTCTCTCTCCCTACTCTGTAAACTGAAACCTATACCTGACTTTCTGATTTCAGAAATCATAAGAAAATTTGCTAACTTTAATTCCTATTTCTTTTTCTTCTCCTCTAACCAAATCATAATTCTATTGTTTTTATAAGCTCTACTTTTCTTTAATCCGTGATTTTTATGGAGATAGAGTTGGTGATATAAATGAAATGATATGTTGGGGAAAATGAGCGTTGGGAAAGTTCGCATTCTTCTGAAGTCTCTGCCTCTGAGAGTGGATACCGGATGTTAGTTACGTAGCTTTGAAACACCTTTTAGGGAAGTGTTTCCACCTCTCCTACAATGTGATAGGTATGAACTATGGGTTCCAGCCAATGTTTCCTTTATGACCTCTGTTCTGATTTTCAGCATGATGTTACAGTAGTAGGTGTTTATGTAACATATTTCTAAGTTACACAAAGGATTTTTCTTGTCCATCACCTCTATTCCTACCTGTATATCAATAACAGTTACATAATTTCCATGTCACAGAGGACAAATAGAAACATATTTATATTTATATAATTTATCTATCATCATAGTGGGTAACTGAGGTCTGACCCTCATTCCAAGCCTCTTACTCTTTATTCTATTATGCAAACCCTTTGTTAAGAGGGTAATGAAGAGGGTTAAAGGTGAGAAGAAAGCAGAGCCAGGAGAGAGGATGTGATGATATTGATTAAATGATATTCTGGTACGTGTCTCAGGATGCTTTCATAGAATATCATCCTGACTCAGTGGATGCTCCTAGTCTGAAAAGACGACATAGCTGTACTCTTTATGAAGCCAACGTACCATTCCTAATGTAGACACCCATGCTAGAACTGCAAAAAGTACACCTTGGTTTCCATCTTTGAAATTCTGTTGTGAAACTGCTAATACTAATTTCCTCCAGGGAGGAAAACTCAGTGAAAGGATGACTTTTCACTTCATATTGTTTTGTATCATTTAAACAGTCAACTCTGTGACTGCCACCTATTTAAAGAAACATTAGGAAATATATTTTTAAATGTGTTTTAGATATGAAAATTTTCAGCTTCCCATACAATCAAGATCTTGTTTGAATCACTAAAAAGGATTTCAAAAGCCGGGCTCTTGACTCTCAAAATTCATTGTTCTTTAAGCACCTCCTATAGTATTAACTTCAGCTTATAATTTTACTGGGGGATGCACAGACAGAAATGTTCTAACAAACTGGCACCATAAAGTATATGGGGCATGTCAGAACCATTCATAAAACCCATTTCCACCAGTGCAATTCCATGATCTCCAACTCTGTAATTTACCCTCCCCTTTTGAGTCCTTCTCCCAAGCCCAGAGGGAAAGCCCCTTATAATGCTATGGTGAGTGAGGTCATCACTGTTAATCAAGGTCTGGTGGGTACTCCACTTTGAAGAATGTTAACTTCTAGGCACAAGTGGACCTTCCATCATGGAGTAAAGGAAAGAAGTCATGTTGGAGTAGGAAGGAAATATAAAAGAGGGAAGTAAGGACTCTGAAGAAAAGGTGAGTTCTAGATTCATGTTCAAGGCAAAGTCATAGTCGTGAGAAGTGACCTGCAGACACCACTGAAGACATGTTTTCCCATTCTCTGTGCTCAGAGTATATTCTCCTCACTAAAAGTCACGATAGTCACTGCTACTGTGCAGTAAAATGTAGAATTGTTCCTGTGTTTTATTAACATTCTTGATTTTGTTAAAAATAACAAGTGCTTCAGGGAATAAGAATTTATGCCTCCAGCCTAGCAGGTGAAATATCTGTCAGCAGCCACAGAGAAGATCTTTATTTATATGCATTAATTTTTATGACTTAAATTGAATTTTCAATGTTCATTTAATTTCAAGTTGTGTTTCTAACCAAAACCTCTCCTGATATTTATTGGTAAGAGCCATAACTGCATTAGGAGACAGCATAAAGCATAAAATTCTGCCCTTGATGTATTTTTATTTCACCTTGTTTTGATTTGCAAATCCTTTATAAATGTGTTTCCCTCATGTTTACTGCCCAAGGAAACTGTTTGCCAAGGTGTGAACAGATTCACACTGTACGTTGACGGAGCTTGGCATGTCAGCAGAAAATTAATAGCTGCTTTGTTTTTACTGCTGATACAACTGACCTTATGAAACTATTTAATTGTTTTCTGTTCATCTCAGAGTCTCACCACATTATTAACTTCTAATATTTCTTTCATTTTAATTATAAAGTTGGACAAAATCTATAATAATCATTTGTGTGGAACTCTGTTATAGTATGTTTGTATTGAGACATTATTTGTGTCCTTCTCATGCCTTCATCATGGAAATATCTCCTAGCACATTTTTTTTGTTATAGATTTCTATGCTTATAGTGCACAAGATATCAAAAACCTAGCATACACAAAATACTATCCAAATCATCCATTAGATCTTTTTGGACATCACCCATTGAGAGAAGAAAATAATCCTGTACAGTGTATAAATTGTATAGAGAATATAGCAGAAAAAAATTACATAGTTCAAGAGAGTCTCATGTTTTTATCAGTGAAAATTCTTAGTTCAGAGACAGTTTTATTTCTATTTTTCTGCTTCATGTCTCCTAACTTATTTTAAGATGATCTCTTATATCTACCATTCTAGAGAAAGTTGACAAGGGGAAGGGCAATGTGCTAATTAAAATCATCTCTTCTCAAACCTTAATGAAAAGTTGGCAGTATTGTCATTTTTCTTGGGGTTCGTAGAATTTGGTCGAGATTCTCTAGACATAATAATTTTTTCTGTCCCTATGATTTAAAAAAAATATTCTTCAATCTCTTAAAAATAATGAAGTGTGTGTTATAAATTAAGCAACTTCTGATTAAAGATGGTTATATAAGGATGTTTTTTAGTTCTATGTTTTTAAGAAGCCAATTGTCAAGAAATGATGAACTTTCTCTTCATGGAACAAGAAAGTAGCCATGGCTACACAGCAAAGTCCTAAATCCCACTGTGAAATATATTGATGTTTGAATGGAGGTTAGGAAGGATGCAAAGAGTCAATAGACCTCCAGCTGCAATATGTTACATATTTCATAAAACTGTTCTAAACCATTTGTTTAAACAATAAAATGACAAAGAAAATGTGGTGATAATTGAATTAAATGAGTTCTTCAAAGGTAAATAAAATGTTGAAAATGTCACTGAGAAAAGGGAGAAACAGCTTTAAGAATTTTGAACGGTCTGAGACTTGACCCTACTTGGAAGCTCAAGAGTCTTTCTGTCCGAGTTCAAAACAGAAAACATGACTTTCAGTTCAGAAACAAAGGAGTTTATTACTCATGGAAATAGTGGAAATCAGAATATCAACTTTTCTTCAATAATCTCCCTAACTTAGTTTCTATGGGTGACTCTAAGAGGTAATACCTGTGCATGTAGTAGCTTGTATTACAGAAAAGGAACTCTTTATTTAATATACAAATGTTTTTTTAAATGGGAGATAATCATATGCTGTTTTCTTAACTTCTGGAGGGAGATACTAACTCTGTCTTATAGAAATTTAAGCAGACCTATACTTTGTTCTAAATATAAAAACTATCTTTATAATCCCAGGTTGTTGGAAGTATGAACATCGGCAAAAGAATAGTCTGAATAAAAGGAATATGAGTGTCTTTCTTACAAGATATGAAGTAAATCAGGAGGTCCATAGAGAAATTATCTCAAAAATGACCCAATTCTTGGGATTCTGATAAAACATCCCAAATACTTTACTCTGTCAGTTACTCTGATTTGTGACTGACAGAGGTGGCTCAAATTTACGAAATTTATTGCAGGTGTGACCAGCATCAGTTAAGGGGAATAGAATGACAATCAACTCAATAAAGTTTCTTGCCTCACTAAGTAAGCTGAAAAAGTCCTAGTTATATTCAAACAGCTGTTTAAGCATTGCTTTGAAAATACCATCTGAATGTATTCTTGTCACTGGCCAGGTTGAGTTAATTGTGCTATGGAATGATTGAGCAAATGTTATAGAAATGGGGGATAGAGAAGATATGCAGGTGCTTTGCATATCCAGAAACATATGCAGGCACATGCAAAACCCAATACTAACCTTAGACCTAAGATAGACTTCTCATTAAGGTTAAGAAGGATGGAAATTAAATTTTGGTCAGAGCTGTTTGGCAGAAAATATAAGACCCAAAGTCAGTTAAAGTTAATATGTTGATGATAGCTTTGGAAAGCCACACAGGCAGATAATGCTAAGGATGCTAAGGAAAATCTCTGAAAGATAAACATCCACAATGTTCTTTCCTCCCTTCACAGGTACCAGGGTTATTATTGCCTCTCCACTGCCAAAGAATAGGTGTCTCTTATTCCAGAAATGGAACTTCACCTTTTGCTGCAATATTCTCCTCTTTCCTTCTTTTGATAAGAAGAGCCGGGTGGAAGAGAGAGAAAGTGGTATAGAAACCTATAATTTTCTTTACTTCAATCCATGTCGACCACCATAGGGGAATACATTGAACACTTCTAAGTGATCATAATACTTGTGATCAAGGACTATGGCATACAACATGAGAATCCAGGTGACTTAAATAGAATTAAGCTAGAATCCTTCTGGCCCTTTTTTGAAGAGTGTATAAAAGTGTGTCCTAAAGTTGCCATTAAAGGGGAAGAGGTGTCATGCCAAGAATCATGGGAGAAAAACCTTCAAATTTTCAAAGTATTTTCATGTGACTTTCCAATTTCTTCCAACCCGATCAAAACCCAGGGAGTGGCTAAGGTAGAAAATTTCCTCCTGGAGCAGCCACAGTTAGTGATCAAACTATCTTTCTAAAGTATACAGACCAAAAAGAGATTATGAAGATAAGAATTTTGAGATGATTTGTCAATCAACCTGTTCCAACATTCATTGATATCAGATTTTGTGTATTGAAGGAGATAGGAAATGTCCATCTAATAATTTGTCAATATGCAGCTTCATAACATTTTCAACACAAAGTGCATTATTGTTAGAATGAAAATTATCTGAAGAGCTGAAGACATGACACAGAGTAGTTTCAAGGTGATATATAAATGTATCAAAGATTGATCCTAGACATTAATTGTTATATTACTTTACAGAAGGCTAGGATCATTTCCTCAACGTTAGCCAGAGGAACCACACTCAAATTCTAATATATCCATTTGCTTTATATTTAGCTCAAACAAGCATATTTAACCCATTTATTTAAGTTGCCTGATTTTCATATTCCACAAAAATCTCTCAACATATGGTAATCACAGATAAGATAAACCCTGGAACTATAGAAATACCATATGATGGTTAATTTTCCATATCAACTTGACTGAACTATAGGTGCCCAAATATTGGGTTACTGATAATTCTGGGTATTTTTATGAGGATATTTTTAGATGAGGTTAACATTTTAATGGATAAAATAAAACACATAGCTACCTGAATATATGTTGGCATCATCCAGTCAGTTGAAGGAAAGCCTGAATAGGGGTTTAGAAAAGACTCACCTACTCCTACCTAGGAGAAAATTCTCTAGCACATTGTCAATAGAATGGAACTGCAGCATTTGCCCTTCTGTGTTTCAAGCCTGACAGAAATACTGTTGAGGTAGAAGTTTAATGCGGGTTTCTTGATTCAGTATGCATTTAACCAATAATTTAATTACCCAATAAATTTTATGAGCATTTCTTTTATCAAATACATTAAATTAGTCTCATCTTGTTGATATCTTCAATGCCGGAAGATAGAAAACCAAACTAAATATGCTTTACACTAATTCAATCCCAAAATATTAAAGGAAAATTTACACTAAAGACATTGAATTATTAAAAAGTTATTTGGCCCAAAATTTTCATAAATTTAATTAGATAATACAAATAAAATCTTACTTCATTGGTATATCATTCTCTCTGAAAGAAAATCTATTAGCCCTACTTTTTTTATAATAATAGTCTTTATTCTCTAATTCCCAGTTCCAGAATATGTTTAACTATAGTTTTCCTTGTATCTTCTTTGTCTACAGTATGTTTTGTAAGCAGAAACCTAACTCTGATGGAAATTTCTGAAAGCTTAAAATGTACAATAATGACAAAAATTCATTTCTAAGAAAAACCTTTTAATAAATGGAGCTCAAGATAATGCAACTATTTATAATAAATGTTCATTATTCTACAATATTTGGCATATCCAACTGTTAGCAGAAAAAAAAAAGATTCAAATCCACCATATAGTCTTTTCTCCATTATGTATCTGTTCAAACACTCTTGATTTTCTAGTGTCACTCTAAGTTGTCATTTCAATCATTAACAACAATTCTAATACTTGGCCAGTAGATGTATAAATGTTAAATATTATTGCAAAGACTTTTTGTTAATTTAATTTGTAACTATTAATATTTTTATTCTTGTTATCTTTGGAGCAGCAGCAAGGAAAAACTTGCCTGTTTGAATCACAGACATTTAGAATATTTCATCAACCGAGCATATATTATCATTGTGCAGAGAGTTGAACCATTCTTTCAGCATGGAAGAAGAGTAAAGCCTTAAGGTCAAATAGGACTAGGTTCAATCTAACCCCAATGTTTCCAGTGTGCAATTATATTAGTCTGCACTCTTTTCTTTTAAAATTACTTTGTTTGTATGTAGTGGGGTGGGGGAGGTTGGTGCTAATGATTGAACCTTGGAACTTGTGCATGCTAGGCAAATGTTCTACCACTCAGTTAACTTCCAATCAGCCCAGGGCTGCCATAACAAAATGCCATAGAAAGAGTGGCTCGAAAACAGGAGTTTGTTTCCTCACAGTTCTATAGGCCAGAAGTCCAAGATCAAGGTTCTGGCAAGATTTTGAGAAGAGTTGTTTTGTATTAAGTTTTGTGTTCTTGGTTTACTAATAATCACCAACTCACTCTGTCCACACATGGCCTTTCCTTGGTGTGTGCACATCTTTAGTGTCTCTTTTGTATAAGAAAATCAGTCCTATCATACCAGGGATCCCACCTCCCTAGTAATCTCATTTAATGTTAATTATCTCCCTAACTTCTCTATCTCCAAATAGTCACTTAGGTGTTCAGGATTCACATATGAATGTGTAGGAGTAGAATTCAGTCCATAACACTGACCCTAAGTAAATAATAACTGTGATCCTCAGTTTCTCTGTTTGTAAAGTAAAAGTGCTGATGATCGCCCTTAATAACTATTCTGCTTAGTAAATGAGATACTATGTATCAAATTCACAGTATTCCATCTGGAGTTGTAGCTCTGTGGTAGAGCACTCCCCTTCCACATGTTGGGTTGGATTGGGTTGGATCCTCAGCACCACATAAAAATAAGTCAATAAAATAAAGGCATTGTGTCCATATACAACTAAAAACATTTAAAAATTCATGGTGTTTATGATTAAATAACACTATATCTATAATGGACTGTACTTCCACCTGACCACTGAATCTCCATTACCTATTGTTCGTTGCATAGGTATCAAAGAGCAAGGATAGGGGCTGTACTAATCAAAATAAATCACAGAATTGCATTAAAATTAATGTGAATCTTCCATGAATTAAACAAGATAAGTTTGGATGTGGATTAGGTCTCGTTTTGATGTCTGTAAAGATTTTAAAATCAACTCACATCTGAAGTTTTCCTAAGTCTTTGTTCTGTTTAAAGATGGTAATGTTATGTAGCATATCCTTTGCAAACAAATGTGATGAAATAGGCTGAAAGGAAGATAAAATAATATATTAATGTAGTTTATTTGTTTTCAAACATCATGTAGAGATTCTAGCCTCCACATATAAAAGAACCTATAGGTTAATTGAGTTTCAGGGTAAGATTGAATGGCTAATTTGTGACAATGTTGAGACTACCACTTAGGTTTTCAAATTTCTTTCCAAAAGTTCTAAAATTTTCTTTAATTGCTTGCCTTACCAGGTAAGTGATTTTTGAGTCTAAGTCTAGTTTGTTCTTTCAGTTGTACAAGAGTGATAATTATGTGACTTCATCCATAGTTTGTTTTAATGAGGATTACATGTATCGTTCTTGTGAAGTACTAAGCAGAGTGCTCAATGATCAATAACATTAAATTTTCATGATAATTTTACCCAGAATAATTAATTTACCATTATCTCCTAGTTAGTGTTTTTCTCTCGTGGTACGATTTATCACATTTAATTCTTTGAAGTAATTAACTACTTAATATCTCATTTCTTCAGTTCTACTTTTGAAACTCTATAAAACATGACCAATTTTACCCACTTGGTAGGCATTCATGCAACATACCAATTTGAACCCTGACTCTATTCATTTTTCCCCTCACCAATGTTATCATTGATTCTGTATAATTCTCACTTTTAGAAACAGGACCCCTGGAAATGTCCCATGGAATTCTAATCATTTTAAAGGTGAATATCAAGGTTGCTTTTCCACTGGCCCCTTCTTTAAATATTACTATACATTTCTATTTTCTGAGCTAATTTATTTTCTTATTCTATTTTAGTCTACTTCAGTTGGACCTGTAGTCCATCATTTATCTCACATTCTCAAATAGAAATCATGTCTCAACAGACTTTAACACTCTTTTTGAAACTTAGCAGTCAGGTGAAAGAGTAAGAGAATGAGGTCTCAGCTAATGGAAGTAATGTTTTTAAAAACTCAAGAAGTTCTTTAAATAAGAAATATTTGAACATTTTTGGGCCACTGCAAGTCCTTTGATATGGTTAAAGCAGAGTTCAGTGGCAAATATTGACACTGGAGTGTTACACATGGCAATGAATAAATCTATAACCCATGCTAAGGATGGGCATTCAGGACTACCAGAAGGTTTTAAAGTAAAGGGGTATTTTAGGTTTAAATTCTAGTAAGATTACCTTGACTGAGGCATGGAGAATGATTTAGAGTTGTTAAGGAAGATAAATTTGTTAGGAAGACAATGGCATTACTCAAGGCCTACTCAAGGGCTCCTCCCTGATTTTGACTGTCTTCCTCATTCAGGGTTTAACTCAAGTGTCATCTACTCAGACAAGGTAGAAAATCTTCTCATTGTCAATTCTTTTTTGGAGATCAGTTAGCTTGATTTTATATATGGTATCCACCAATACCCACAATTTCCAATTTATGTATTAATTGTCATCTTATATTTAAAGACAGATAATGAAAACAAAGACTGTATCTGCAAAGCAGTCTGTTCATAAACAGAGGCTGAGATTTAGTAATCACCAAAGCTTTATTGTGGAAAAAAATGAAACAATCCTTACCAAGTGTGATAATACTGAATAGGATAATGAATGGGCAGGGAAGATGGAAGGACATTAAAAGTTATGTATTAGCAGATAGACTCATTTATTCCCCCAGCTTTAGAGATGCTTGAGAAAATATCTTTTAGACAAGCTTCTAACAAAATCAACTAAAAAGATGCATTCCTTGATGATAAAAGTGTCTTTTTTTGAGGTTCTTATTTACTAATTACCAATTCAAGGATGCTCAAACATGCTGCATTAGGTTGAGAAGATCCTTCGTTTTGTATCTTCTAATCTATTGCCCATAACTGAAATTAAAATGTCAGGATAGAGAAATGTGTAGCTCTCAGTTCTAAGTAATTAACAATTCATTTAAGGTGAGAGATTCTAAACCCTAGAGTTACCCTTCAATGACATAGCCTGTTTCTTTTTAGTATCTCCTTTGACCAAAATACCCTCTAAGGTTATTAATCAAATAAAATCTGCATAGGTTTGTTGTAGCCTTTGTGATGCTGTCATTAGGCATCTTCCTGGCTTGTAGCCATTCATATCACTCAGCAAATATACTAAGTTTACTTATAGACTGGATTCAAAATCTGAACTTGAAATTCCATTCTGGTTGCCTTACAAAGAAGCTTGGATAAAAGAAACATTACATAAAAGGTAAAATAAATTGTATTAAAATCTGTATATTCTTCTTAATGTGTTCCTTTTCTTACTAAGCACACTGTCACTCCCCTGGTGGAAGTACTCAAATTTTTCACATGGCTATTGTGATAGTCTCCTAACTGGTCTCCCTCACCCTGCACTTTCCCACTTAGTTTTCATTCTATTCTCACCCACAGAGTTAATGTCATTCCTCAAGTCAGAATACTACATGGCTCATCTCACTCAAATTAAAACCCAAAGTGTACTTATCATGGCCTACAATATTCTATATGATTGTGCTTCCCAATCATCTTTTACTCCTTTTAGTCTCCTCCTTCTTTCTGATTGTTTGCTATTCCTTAGAATATCAGGCACTTACTAACCTTGTTCTAGACTCTGGGATTTAGAGGAGTAGAAGAGACAAAAATTACTCTTCTTATAGATCTTTTCTTTTGGAAGGTAGATGGAGTTCATCTTATCTATCTATCTATCTATCTATCTATCCATGTATGCATCTATTTTTAGAAGAATTTTTATGAGAGTGAACTCATGCAACTGTGCAGGCAAGCTGAGGATCACGGAACACTGAAAAAGTAACTCAGTTAATGTTCAAAGGCCTGAGAACTGCGGTTCCAGTGTTCAAAGAGAGAAAAAAAGTCTGCATTCTAGCTCAAACACAGAGAGAAAATTTGGCATTCTTCTGCCTTTTGGTTGTCTTCTGTTTTTATGGGGGCTTTTTGTTTGTTTGTTTGTTTGTTTGTTTGTTTTCTGCTGTTGTTTTGTCCTAATGCATTGGACCACATCTTCCCACATTGTCTATTGCAATCTTTCTTACTCTATGTATGGATTCAAACGTTTGTTACTATCTTTCAAAAACAACCTTACAAACGTTCCCAGAAATAATGTTTGACCAGCTTTCTAGGCATCCCTTAGCATAGTCAATTGACAAATATGATGAACTATAGCATTGTAAATCAAGGGAAACTTTAAAAAGTCATAGAGAAATGTACTCACAGAGAATGAGTGCTTGCATACCAAAATATTCCTTTTCAATTTCAGAATAATGCAGTGGGAGATAAACCTGGAAAATTAAGATACAATTAAGCTTTTATAATTAAATTTTTGGTATAAGCTAACATATTTATAAATTGATTTCTGAACATAAAATGTGTTGGACATCTACTCAGCCCAGCATTTTATAAGAATAAAATTATGAGCAAAACACATAGATTCTGTATATCAGTTGAGTTTATGGATACAATGAGAGGCTGGTAACAATGAGAACAGTAAATGGAAAAATATATAGCTTATTTCAAGCTATTTCTAGAACACAGCTATGTAATAGTAGCTTCTATCTGTTATTTCTAATTTTAAATTATGAGAAAACAAAATAAATGAAATAAATTCAGAATAAATAAAAATGTTTAATATATTCACTGTAGCTTATCATTTCATTTATTTACTCATTTAAAATATAATTGATGAATGCCTATTCTGTGTAGCACACAGTACTGCAGATACCAAACTAAAGAAAGATCTTCTAAATCTAATGGGTAAGCAAACAAAGAACAAAACATCCCAACAATTACAATAATGTAGTCAATCTCCAGGAAAATGTTCTGTGTAGAAGTTTATAGGAAAGACTGTGGAGGATAGTCACAGTTTCCTGATATGAAAGAGTGAAGGGTATTCCAGAAATAGCTTTATTGAAAGAAGAGAAGCAGAACATTTGGAAGCAGGACAGACTGTAGGCCTGCAGTGCATATATTTTATGGCTCTTTTCAAGAAAAATCACACACATTTGAGAATAAAATCAGATATAAAAGCGAATCTTTATTTGAAATGAGAAGTATAATCTCACTAATTTGTTTGATATTTAGGAGACTTATATGAACTCTTCAGGCAATATATCTGTAGTAGTAGGGAGACAGAGATAGGGAAAGGGTTGCCAATACATACTAGGTTGTTGGTTGCAGAGGAGAAATAAGTTCTGTTCTTCTCTTACATAGTAGGGTTAGTACAAATAATGATGATGTACTATATATTTTTTAAAACACTATAAATGTTTCTTAATCATTTCAGGACAGAGAAAATGATAAACATTTGAGGACATATGTTTACCCAGAATTGAACATTACACAATGTGTACATGTATCAAAATATCACATGGTAGCCCATAAATATGAACAATTTTATGCATCAATTAAAAAGAAAGAAAAAATTAAAAGGAATGTTCACATTGAAATGCTTCTTGATTGCAACCTGATTTCCAGGTCTTCACTCAGAACTTGAGAATTCTCAGCAACTTCCAGCATTCAAGGGCTTGTACAAGGACCGGTATATCAGGTTCATCAAGTTCATGATAAATCTACCCGTGGTTTGGAGTGGAAGGTTATATGTGCTGAGAAACAGGGAGGGAGGATAGGAGGTGTAGGAAAAGAGAGGTTACAAAAGATAAAATTGAAATGGGGAAAATGAGGTCAATCATTGGATACTTTAAAAGCCATCTAAGTTATTTTGGTTTTATTCATCAAAGGAGCCTAAAAGGTATTTGAGGAACTGATCCATATATTTAAGGACTTATTTTCTTAAAATATAAAGCACAATGAAAATGATTTTCAGAGATATATCATTTTCTCTAGAGTCAAAGTGAAATATGCATTCATATAGGAATTGATTTGACCTCCACTCCAAACTAATGTGTGCTATTTATAGTGAGATGACTTATTACAGGATCTCAAAACCTATCTTCAGTGCTCATAAAAATGTATTTATTTTCATGCCCTAAAAAATCCACAGGTACTCAGCAAAAATAAATCTTATAGAATTTTTATTATTTATATTTCTTTAAAAATAATTTTATTTTAATGGCGTTAAAGAAAATAATGGGATAAGCAAGAGAATTTTATCATGATAATTTGATGGAGGCAATTGCTTTCTTACTAAGCTCCATAAATAACAGCAAAGAGTAACAAAAGAATGATGAAAATTTCATTTAAAAAATAGCTTTCTTAACTATAAAGAAATATTCCTGAGAGTACGAGTTCATATTTGGGGAAAATAAAAAATTAAAGATAAAGCTAAGCAAGCCCTATTTTCTCTCACTTCCATCTTTTGTTAGAGTCCCCATTTGTACTCTTGGGGACAAGGATGACAGTTACTCTACAGGTGATCCCTTAGAGGGGCCATGTATCGAAGTAGATTTGGCTTCTACCAAATAAGGATTAAACATATTCCATAAATATAGTGTGTTTCTATGTAAGGAGAGTGGAATGTTTGACAAGTATAGTGAGATGTTTTCATGTTTCCATAGTCGGCTGCTGCTTTAATCCAACTATTCAATAGCAAATATTCACCCATTTCTCTGCTCTACCTCTGCTCCTCTGAGCATCACACTCACTTTTGTGTTCTGATAGGTTGCTCCTCCTATGCCTGTCTTGTTTCACTTAGCATAATGACCCCAGTTCCATTCATGTGCTGCACGTAACAGGATTTTACTTTTTTTTATTTTTCTGGATGAATAACATGACACTGTTTGTGTTTGTGTGTGTGTCACATTTGATTTGTCCATTTATTTATCAATGAATACTTGTTTTTTACTGTGTCTTAGCTATTGATAAAAAATGATGCAATAAACCATATAGAGCATGTATCTCTTTGACATATTAATTTCATTCTCTTGGGATGCATACCTAGTAGAAGGATTGCTAAATCCTTTGGTATGTCTATATTTAGTTTTTGGAGAAACCTCCATACTGCTTTCATAATAGCAATGTTAATTTATATTCCAATCAACAAGATATGAGAGGGATGGAGAAAGCTCCAGAAATGTGAATTCCTAGACTCTACCCAATTCTATGCATGACCAACTGTAGGAGTGCAGTACAACATTCCAGAGGATTCCAGTGCATGAAAATTAGAAGAACCACTGATTTAGTCAATTTCTACCCTTTGCACATCAGTTGCCTACTCTTAGGAAATAATGGTATATGTTAAATTAAGTCATACTGAGTTATTGGGGACATTGATGTTTCAATAGAAGAAATAGAAACATGGACCAGACCAATAAGATATAATCTGACTTAAAAAGGAAATAGCAAATAAAGAAAATGGCAGGTAATATCCTTGATTAAATAGATGCAAAGATCCTCAACAAAATTCTAACAGACCAAATTTAATACACATTAAAAGTATCATTCTCCATGACCAAGTGAAATTCATCTGAGTGATTCAAGGATGGTTGCATATATACAAATCAATAAATGCAATACATTACATTAACAAAATTAAGGGCAAACCATATGATCATTTTAATAGATGCATAAAAAGGATTTGACAAATTCAATACTCCTTCACATTAAAAATTTTCAACAAATTAAGTATAGCAGAAATGTACCTCAGAACAATAAATGAATCCATAGATAATGTTGTACTGAATAGGAAAGTTTGAAATCTTTTCAGCATACTACAGTAATACAGACATGCCAATGTTTATAGTAGAGCAACTTATGGTAACAAAGATATGAAACCAGCTCAGGTGCCCATCAGTATGATAAAGAAAATATGGCATATATATATATACAAACAAGCTTTACTTGACCATAAAGAAAAATAAAATCATGGCATTTTCTGGCAAATGGGAGAAGAGGAATGTAAGGAAGAGAAGTAGAGAATGAGATTAATTGAGTTAGTTTTTGAGCATATGCAAATATGGCATAATGAATCCTACTAAGTGTAATTCTAATATACATATAAAAATATATTACAAAATTAAAGCAACAATAATAGCATGAAACTGGCATAAAAATAGATGCACAGACCAGTGAAACAGAAAAAAAAAAAAGATTATTGAGATAAATCCAGATAGTTGGAGCCAACTGGCTTTTGACAGAAATATCAAAAAGACACACTGGTAAAGGTCAGTCTATACAATAAATGGTGCTGGGTAAACTAGATATGGACGCAGAAAAATGAAACTAGATACCCATCTCCTACCAGGTAGCAAAATCAACTCAAAATGGATTACAGACTTAAATTTAAGCTTAAAATATTAAAATACTAGAAGAAAATATTGGGCAAATGCTTGATGACACAGAACTAGGCAAGGATTCTTTGGATGAGACCTCAAAAGAACAGGATACAAAAACACAAACAGAGAAATAGGGTGACATCAAACTAAAAAGCTGCTGCTTTCAGTCAACAAAGAGATAATGCATAGAACAGGAGTAATAATTTTCAAAGTAGGTAGCTGACAAGAGGTTAACATCGATAGTAGCTAAGAAACACAAACAACTCAGCAATAAAACAAACAAACAAACAAAAAAAACCCACAAAAAATTCAATTAAAAATGGGCAAAAGAGCCAGATGTGGTGGCACACACCTGTAAATCCCAGCAATTTGGGAGGCTGAGTCCGAAGGGTCAGAAGTAGAAGCCAGCCTCAGCAGTTTAGCAATGTTTTAAACAACCTAAACAGATCTTGTCTCAAAACTTAAAAAAAATAAAAAAGTTAAAAGAATGTTGGGGATATAGCTTAGTGGTAAAGTGCCCATGATTTCAATCTCCAGTGACAAAAAAAAAAACTAACAAAACAAAAAAAATTGAAAATATATTAATAGATATTTCTTAAAAGAAGTTATACAGATGACAACAGGGATATGATAAATGCTCAAGAGCAATAACTCTGAGAAACATACAAATCAAAGCCACAGTGAGACATCACCTTACCCAATATAATGGTAATGTAAAAAAGACAAGAGCAATAAATGCTGGCGAAGATGTGAAAAATGGAGAATTCATGCTTTTGATTAAAAATGTTAATTAGTATATATTTTATAGAAAACAGTACAGATGTATCTCAAAGAAGTAAAAACAAAACTTCTGTTTGATTCAACATTGCACTGAGTATATGTCCAAGGAAAATGAACTCAATGTGTCAAAGAATTATCTGTATCCTCATATTTACTGCAGCACTATTCACAATAACCAAAGCAAGAAATCAGCCCAGGTGTCCATCAATAGATGAGTGAATGAATAATGCGGTATATGTATACAGTAGAAAGTTATTTCGCCATGAAAGAGAATGAAGTCTTGTCATTTGCAGCAAAATAAATGAACCTAGAGGACATTATGTTAAGTGAAAAAAGCCATACCCAGAAAGACAAACATTGCATTCACTCAACCATACATGGAATATAAAAACGTTGTATTTATAACATTAAAAGAGTAGAATAGTGGTTATCAGAGACTAAGGAAAGGAGGGAGGAGGAGGAAGAGGGAGATACTGTTTAAGAAGTACAAAGTTACAGTTAAATGGAGAGAATAATTTCTGGTTTTATTACACAGTAATAAACATTTACATTTCAAATTATCTAGAAGATACTGTTTTGGATGTTATTACTCAAAGAAATGATAAATATTTGAGCTGATGAATATGCTTAGTTGCCCTGGTTTGATCACTATACAAAATATACATGTAACCAATTATCACATGATATCCCACAAATATTTATTATTATTATTTATCAAAAAAATTTTTAAATAGAAAATCCTGGCAGAAGACTAAATGCTAAACTCATAAAGTACAACTATAAAAGTGTATTTTATTATAGCACCTGAAAAGAAAGTATTTTGATGAGGATGTTTTCAAGTAATTAAGAGCTTCATATTTGATCCACCCTGCAAATATCTATTTCGAATATCTATTCCTGTGTCAATCCATCAAAATATACTTGTTCATACTTATCCTTTTCAGCCCCTCATCTCTTCTTTATAAGGCAACAGCTAGATGATAAACCAATACATGATGGAGCACTTTTTTTTTGGTAGTGGTGGTTCTAAGGATGGATGTCAGGTGCATGCATGCAAAAGCAAGCACTCCACCACTGAGCTACAACTCCAGCCCTGTTTTACAAAAAAAAAAATGATACAGTGTCTCTAAATTTCCATAAGATAGACTTGCAGTCTTCCTTCTCATTCTCCTAAATAGCTAAGGTTATGTGCATGTGCTGCCTCAGGTTTGGCTGAAGTTCAGTTATTTTACTCATTATAAGTTCCTTAAAATTTCACCAATGATCCCTCAGTTCTGTGTGTTGGGAAAGTCTGACTAAAATGGTAGGTTAATGAGGTATGAAGAGAGCTTCCATGATTGATCACAGCATATTGATTAATCTCATCAATATGCTATGATCTTTTTTTTTCAAACCTGAGTTTATAGATTTTTACCTGAAATATTTACCTGCAGAAAGCAAAAACAAATAAAAAAAGCCAGAAGGAAGGTGTGCTTCCTTTAGCCTCAGTACCACATGTGTGAGTTGCTATGAAGTCATATAGAAAATAATTTCACAGGAATGAGTATAAAGGTATTGTAAGAAAAATAAGTGTATTTCACAAAAACAGTGATTCTAGTTCTTCAAAGACTTTCCTAAGAAAAGTTGTTTAAAAAATGTTGGACCTAAAATCACATCGAAGAATTTTGATAAAACTGCTACAAAATCTGGGCTGTAAGAATAAGCAATGAGGGGACAAAGGACCAAAGCACAAATTCCAGCAGGCAAATAAATTCAACAAGAAGAGAACATTCCAGCCCATAGAAGTGATGAATCAGTAACCAAGAAATCCAATTGGGATGACTTCAAAAAGAAGAAGAAAGAATTTAAGCCTAATAGATGATTCAGTGACAAACCCAACTACATCATCATCATTGGAGTGAAGCTGACTTGGGAGATCTTAAGAAGAAAAGATTGTGACCAAAAAAAAAAGAAAGAAAGAAAATGAAGTTGATGACTGTATTGCAGAAATTGATTCAAGGGAAGATAAAAACTCTTGCTTTTTTTTGTACATGATTCAACTCATGTGATCCAGTGCTATATACAGTATGGTAACTAAGAACAGAGAAAATAGGCCTTTGAAGAATTGTGAGATGATATGGTTGAATTAAATAATGCTAAATATTTCAGGAATATTGTTAAGAAGTTTCTCATATATGGGAGTGAACCACAGATTACAGAGATCATCCGAAATTTTAAAGGCCATGAGAGCAAGATGCACCACACAGAAGGTCTGCCCTCCTGGAATATGCATGCAATGACAAAGCCATTTTGAGCAGAATAAGTGCTGACAGAGGAGCTTTATAGTAGCACAGTTCATCTTTACAAGTCAGCATAACACCCAACTGTGGTCAGAATGTTAAAGGTACAGCCAGAAAATTAGAGCTTATTATGGATGAAATGAAGTAGACTCTAAAGGCCCAAATGGAACTGTGATTAAGCACTCATTAGTCTATAAACTATTCCTGGGCTTTTTTTTTATTATGAATACATCCTGCAAAATTCAGATCAGAACTGCGTGAAACCATCCGCGAAGCAGTGGTATACCTGGCACACATACACCTGATGGCACCTGAGCAGCTAAGCATTGTCTATTGAAGGGCACACCCAATGAGGGCTTATTTCAAAAGGTGACTAATGGCCAGTTCTCTATTCACTTTTACTGGATGCATTTGATTGTATTGACTATTCTAAGCTTATGAAGCAGATAATCATCTCAGAGATTATCAGATTTTTGACAAACATGGTAAACAACAAAAGTGGAAGAAAATTCTGTTGCCTTTACTGAGTGCTGGAGCTCCTGCATATAGGATACAAGAAGTCATTGAAGTAGTGCAAAAAGTAAACAATAATGCACACAGTAAGAAAGAGATATACTGTTGTGGCGTAAACTAATCAATAAAATCAGTAGGAGTATGAATTATAGGTTATAGATTAGTAAAAAAATATATTATAGATATACAATTTTGATAAATTATAATTATAAAGCAAGAACTGTCATAGTCAGGCCTAAGACTCTATTTTGTTGCCTTCCATAAAAAACTGTTATAAGAGCTGTTTCTGAGAACCGGAAATAAAAGCTGTTTTCTTATAATATATTGTCTTCTCTATTTTGTACCCCACAAAATGTATTCAACCCAGGATGCAGTTGTCTAACACCTTCTTAAACCCAAGATGCGATTGTCTGAGTTGCTCTGTTAACTACTGTTTTAGCTTCTATGATTGGCTTGCTTGCATGACACGAAGAAAAGTCCCTGAGCTGTATTTTTCATCCTTAAATTCCCAAGACACAGACCAGGAAATTGCTGTTCTCCTACAGAGCTTCAGTCTCTATGGTGGTTGACAGTCCCTGGCCAGATAAATAAAGCTCTTCTTTGAACTGAATTTGGACTCAGAGTGTTTTCTGAAGCGACTCCTCATAACACTGTTGTGAACTCTTACAATCTATTTCTCCAATTTTATTAAATTACCTGCCAGGACATGCCCAAGAGGTGGTTCTATATAAGTCTGTATGGGCGCTGGTGTCAGATATTCTGCCACTGGAGACACTCAGCTGGTCAGTGGATACCATTGCGAGGTTGGAACAGCAGACTAATCCTGGTGGCAAGGGCAGAGAGCCTCAGTTACAGAACATGAGTTCCGACCAAGAGGTTGTAAAACAAAGTCAAGCTGGGCTGGAAAGCTGGATTCCCACATTGAAAATACAAAAATACCAACAAAAGAATGGAAAGTCTACCAGAAAAAACTGATAGCATAGGTGGAAACAGTTAAGAAAAAAATGAAATATTATCTCCCATTCTCTGTTCTCCTCCCAACAACAACAACAAAAAAGATTGGAAATAGTCCATTTAATTGATATTTTAGGAGCTTTGTACTTGTGTTTATAAGAATCAGTTTATATAAAATTATTTCTAAAAATGGTAAAAGAAACAAACAACAATAAAAAAAACTGCCAAAAGGCAACCGTATTGCTGTTTTACTTTATTTGAAAGACAAAGAAGTACTAAATTTATAGGAATTCATATTTTACCTCAATATATGAAACTTAAGAGCTAAAGCTGTCTCCAGAATGAAGTAGCATAATATAGGTATTAAGAGCACATACTTTGGATACAACTGGATTTGAGTTCGTATCTTTCAACTCCTCTTACTAGTTTTTTGACCTTGAGCAAGTTAGTGAACTGTTGTAATTTCAGTTTTCTCAAAATGACAATGATATTTTCTTCATAAGGTTATTGTGATTAAGTATAATAATTATGAAGTACTCCATCCAGTACCCAAGGTAAGTGATCACCTTCGTAAAGGTAAACAACTATGAAATGGTAAGTAAATGGTAGCAACTATGGAATGTTTTTTACATAGTTTCTAGCAGAAGGTGAATTACCAAGCTTGCAGAAATGCTGTAGAATGTGAAATGAAAGAACTGCTGTCTATTTCTTATCTATGAATCTTAGACCTAGAAAGCCCTGTGTTTTCTCACTTCTCTACTTAGATGAAAACTACTTGAAGAAAATAGTTACATAGGGGAAAACAAAATTACTTTGATTACAAAGTAATTTTAAGATGCATTTTGGTAGCTTATCTTTTAGGAATCCATAAAACAAATCTTAAATATTCTCTTCCAACAGTAACATTTTTCTACTATGAATCTCTTCCACATTTAGACCACTGCTTCTTTGATGATGTTCCCACCTCTCACAGCAAAATTCAGACATGACCATGAATCCTCACTCACACATACTATAATTTGATGTCTTGTATAAATCCTGTGAAGCTCATGGGGCTCTGCCTGGGTTGGCATCAAATGTGCCATGGTCTTTAGAAAAGTGTGGCCTTTTTCTATTTCAACATAATTTTCAGGATATAGCTTTTACTTCTGCTACTTAGGTGATGGATAAAATATTTTAACAATCTGACTAGTTATTTCCTACCATTATCCAAGGCATTGACATTTGCAGACATATATATATATATATATATATATATATGTATATATATATATACTTTGACGTAATTTGTTAAACACTCTGTAGGAATCCAATAGGTGAAAATCATTAAAACTATCCTCAAAAAATGTGATTTTAAATGAACAAGGAATACATAAAAATCTTTTTTAAACATGGGAAAGATATTTTCCTTTTATGAAACCATATCCAAGACATTAACACAATTTCAAAATATGTTCTTGCTTTTGATCACAAATCCCACTTCTTTTTATCAGTCCTATGTATTCTTTGGCAAAATTGGTGTTAGAATAACAGCAGAAAAAGAATTTTTAAAAGTGAACTTTTAATATTTATTGTTTGTGGAACTCTTTAATTCCTGGCCAAGTAGATTCATTATTAACAATTTATTTATTTTATTGTTGCCTGCATTTTCCTTCACACTGGGTGAGGGCCTTTTGGGAACCTCAAATATCAATACAGTAGATTCCAGCCACAGATTTGTGGAGTCAGTGATCCTGGCTCCACAGCAGCATTCCAAGAAATGACTCAAGCAGACACTTGTGGGCATTCAATCAGTGTCAGTGGCTTTGGAGGCATTAAATTTATGAGAATCAATAATATTAACTCAGGATGGTGCTTCTACTTTGAAACCTGCACAGCTTTGCCCATTCCTCTAGTGAGAAAAAGAGAATAATTGCATGTCATGTTTCGGGTAATTATAAACCAGTATTATAAAGCCCTTACTACATTTGTATTTATATGATATTACAAGGAGAATACTGAGTCAGGGAGAAAAAAACAACTTGAGCTTAAGACCAAAATTCACAGGTAGAAATCCCCTTTTTCCACTTATTAGCTGTTATATTTTAGACAGCATAGATTAATGGCTATAGATTCCATTGGATTTACTTTGTAGCAATGAATCTTCTAAGAATTTCATATACAATATTTTTATAAATATTTCATTGTCTTAATTTTACAGAAAAAGGAATCCAAACCAAATACAGCATAAATCCAAAGTAACTCGGCTTATATGAGAGGGAGCTGAGGTACCAATGGAGGCCATCTGGCTCTGGGATCCTTATTCTTAACAATTATATACATACTGCTTAACTTTATCATTCATATATTACATAAGCAAGATATTAAAGCAAGATGATAATATCTTTGAAACTAACAGCCTAAGATTATCATTTTTCTCAAACATAATCATTTGGTGTGTTAATATTAGTGCTCTTATTAAACCCAAAGGATCTTATTATATAGAATTATGTAAAAGAGAGGGAATAAACTACTGTTATTTTTATTTTAAGACTAGATACTTAAAATATAAATCTGCAGCATCTGTGTAGTTAAGAATTATAGCATTAATTCCATTTTACAGATGAGGGAAATAAAATTTCTGAGAGGTTAAGTAATTTGTCAACTATTCCACAGTCAAGGAGCCACAAGGCTGAGAGTCAACTTTACATCTTTCTCACTCTCAGTCCAAATTACTTTAATTAGATTATATTGACTAGTAATTTTAAAATATTTTAAAAACCTTTAGAATTTTAACTTTATGCTCCCATTTAGAACATTTATTCATTGATAGTACATGTGTCTCTGCAAAAGTATATAGTAATTCTCTAAATTATTGAATGTAATTAGGAGGAATGAAAACAGTTTAATTTATTCTGTCATGACTGAAATTTCTTAGGAACACAGCACAATTTCTTAGTTAAGAACATTATAAAGTATATACCTTAATTCAACTAAAAGCTCAAATTGATATTTTTGGCAATTATTGGAGAGAAAATAACATATGCATAAGATGTCTTCTCCATAAGGTAGACGATTGATTTCTGTAATTATAAATAACAGTTGGACAACAAACCTTTATTAGCTACATGAAGTCATCTCGAAAGAATCTTTGCCCTGTGCTCAAAAGAGTGCTTTCTTGTTAATTGCAAATATGTGTGTACATAAAGACTCTAATAGAGGAAGGGAGAAAAAAGAAACCCAGACGTGGTGCAGAATCCAAATTCAAAGTTTCAAAAAAAACTGAATACTAATTCTTCAGGGCCATTGTTCCAAATCATGTCAAAAGGGTCATCAGTAACATATTCAGTATGTATAAATACTGCAGCAATTACTTTTTATAAGGTCAATTGGAGTCACATGGGTAGTTTAACACCTTGTAACTCCCTTAATACTCATCGAATAACATACTTGACTAGAAATTCCTCAAATCAGCCTTAAATCAAAGTATATTTTAATAGCACAGAAACCTAGGGGCAGAAGGTCATGAGAATCTGCTGTTAACTACTTAATTTTGCCACATTAATTATAACAAATTGGGTCTTTGACGGAAGTAGCAATAATGGAGGAAGACAAGCCATGGTTGACAATACCAATATTTCAGTTGTATAATTTATGAAGTCATGGCAAATAACTAGCAATTACGTCTAAAATCATTGGGGTGAGGTTGATTAAAGTGGATTTAAAATGACATTAGAACACAGATGTAAAAATAGCTCAGGACTTGCCATTCCTTCATATAGAATTCCTTAAAGAAAAAGTAGGCCCAGAAAAAGTAAAATCACCACTTTACTGCAAATGGAATTTTTATCTAGAATCCTCTGTAACTCCCTGGTAGGCTAGCTAGAAACAATGAAGGGGATTCCTAAGGTGAGTCCAAATGGGCCAAAACTGAAGCTCAAAGATCTTTTCAGCTTACATTGTTTTCAAATCCCAAACCTGATTGCAAATTCCAATTTGAAATAAAAGTAGATTATTTATACCTGTTTAAAGAATGCAAGAAAAAGTGAATTTTTCCCAATGTAAAAGGTAAAGCTGCTTTGATTTCCTGACTTAGATATTTTCAAGTCTTCTAATCAGTCTCTCTGAGTTATGAGGGGGAAAAAAAAAAGGATTTAAAGAAAGATGCTGCTAACATATAATCATTTAAAAATACCTCCCCATCAAACCATTACAATATTTTGAACTTGAAAAATTTTAATAAAAACCCTCTACTTGCAGATGATGTTGGGACTAAGTGACAGAAGCAGGGAGCTGATAAGAACCTAAATGTTCTCCTTTAAGGGACAAAAAAAAAAAAAAAAAAAAAAAAGACTTCCTTTGACTTTTCCATGTGTATTTATTAACCCATGAGGAAAGAGGGTTAATAATAAAAATCATAATTGGCCAAAAGTTGATTCAAATTAATAAATTTTCCCTGTGAGGAGACAATCACACATTATCAAAACTGCTTGTTGTGAGCCACCGGTGGGCTGTGTGTGAGAGCTATGCGCATTTTAGCATATGAGGGGACTGGTCTGGCATTGAGCACTGATTCAGCTGTGCTGCTTAAGTGTACCTTTCCTCTAGCTCTCCTATGATCCCACACAGCACCCTAGATGGGTGTGACTTGCCAAGATGTCAATCAATCTGCTGACCTCAGGACATCACCAAGCAAGACTCCACCTTTTAAAAAGTCTATCCCTTGCCTTATTTGGGTGGAATGTTCTATCGAATGTCTATTCCCCAATAAATAGGGGGGTTCCATGTGTGCTCTCTCTCTTGCTTTTTCCAGTGCTATCCAGCGTGGAGCTGACCCTTGGTTTCACAGAGCAGTGTTCATATTTTGCATGGTTTCTTTGCTGTTTTCTCAGTTTATTGCTGCAAACAGCTCCTTTGAACCCAGCTCATCTCGCCAGCCTGGCCAGCTGGCGACACCTGCTCACAAATCCTATAAGCAATGCACTACAATTCTTTTCTGGATCTTTGAATTGGAGAATTTTTTTAAAAAAATTTATTTTCAGAGTATTTGAAGTAGTTCAGGAAAGTACACTAGGTTTACTCAAAATTCCTCGTAAGCATAAAACAAAAAAGCATCCTGAAGATAACTTCAGAATTCTCTTCTACTCAACTAAGCTTCAGAACAAAATTTTCTGATATATACCAGGGACATCAGAGTTTTAAAATACTATCAATCACGTGTATATAGCAAGCGTGTGCTAATGCTGCATAGCAGGTAACAAAAGACAACTTTTGCAGATAGTTTTTTGTCTCCCCGCAACAAATTTGAAATTCCCAATTTGAATTTTTTTCTTTTTTCTTTTCTTTTTTCCAGAAAAGTTGCCTTTCCTCCCTTGTTACTTATTCTACATAGCTCGAGCCAGATGGATTTTATCTGCTGCAGCAATCAGAACCACCTGTCACTGAAACGTATAGAACTTCTGTACCCCAAATTGAAAATGTTTTACCACAAAACTAATGTAGTCGATAGTTCCAAATATACCCATGGTTGATAAAGCCAATAAGATATTCAGATACTAATTCTATGTCCGTAAGATTTAGAATACACCAGCAGCAGTATCAAGGCATTATAGCAGTGTAAACTCAAGGTATCAATTTCTCTGTAATATTATTACTCAATCAGACGCAGTAATGTTTCCAAAATGCTAATCCTAGATTGATTTGCTAGCCATAACACATAGCAGAAAGAAAAAGAATATCATTGTGGGTAAAATGAGTGGAAAAAAGAAAACAAAATTATAGGGAAAAAAGATATGTTTATGGGTTTTATCCTAGTTTGTATTAATTGAAGATAGCAGATACCTACATTTGCAAACTTAAATTGTAATAATATGCTTTCTGTTTCCTGTAGGAAATAAATTTTATTCATAAAATGAAGAAAATAAAAGCTAAAACACTTCTGTAGTTTTGCATATTAAGACATGTGCATCTTAGTCCACTAGACTTTGCCTTCTAGTTTCTTTATCTTTCCCCACCCTTCCTCCAAGTCTTAGTAATTTGAAGGCCACCCCCTGCTCTCAGCACAGCCCTGTTTTCAGAACACCTTAAATACTTACCCTGTAACCCGAAGCAAATTACAAAAATTTTCTTAAATTCCAATCACTCATCTAATAAAAGGACTGTGCACAGTAAAGACTGGGCTCATGAGATTTCAAATGAGGAAGAGGACTATATTGGATCTTGGAATAGAGGCCATTTACTTAAGAAATTTTCTGTATTTTGCCCATATCCTGAGACTTTCTGTAAGGTTTAATTGATAGGTGATAGACTTCTTAATCTGGTGGAAGAAATTTCTAGAGAGCATAGTATTCAGGCAATGACATGGATATTGCTGTTGGCTTTTAGCTAAGTTTATTGTTATATTCAAGAGTAGAAAGCAGAACAGAAAGATTTGAAAAACTTGGACTTGAAAGGTGGGAGTAGAACTGGGGCTAAGGAAGTGACAGTTCTTAAGGACATTACCACCACATAAGAAATGCTAAAGACCTTGCCTGGATACAATAAGAAAAATGGGTTTAGGGCATCTCAGAAATTGGCAAGAACACACTCATCTCAGGCTCAAGGGATTAAAAGTGAAAATTCCCTTGAGAAGAAGCCAGTGGGGCACCCTCTTGCACAAGGGGGCCTAAAAAGTTTTTTCAATGTGTTCAGCCATGCAGACACTCAGAGGCTGCTGCAGCCAGGGTACCTGGATGCTTGGCTATTGCTTGATAGGGTGACAGACCTTCCTGGGAACCATGTGGTGCTGGTTCATCAGGAATGCAGGACACTGGAGTTAGGAGGTCATGAAAGATTCCAGCAAGACTTCCTTTTATTCTTTTAATATTGTTTTTTAGTTGTAGTTGGACACAATATCTTTTTATTTTATTTATTTATTTTTATGTGGTGCTGAACCCATCACCTTGCACATGCTAGGCAAGCACTCTGAGCCACAACCCCAGCCCCTCAATGAAGATTTCAAAGAAAAGGCCTTGGAGGCCAGCAAAATGCAGCATGGTCAGAGTTCATGTGGGTGGCCCCTGAGAGGGCAATTCATGGAGATGTGAGGAATAGTGGAGAGCCCCAAAATTAAGAAATGCCAATACTGAAGAACATCTGGCAAGGAAAGCTTCAGGATTGATCAGAAACAAATCAAGAGAGAAGCTATATAGCCTGCAATGTGCAAGACCCCATGGTGCAGAGCTGCACAAGCTTTTTGGAGGGAACCTGTGGATGCCCTATGACCTAGATGCTGGATGAGAAGCTACAGGACTTGTTTGCCCAGCTGGATTTTGGTTTTGCTTTGGTCCCATCCCTTCTTTCTATGCTCCTATTTTTCTAAATAGAAATGTTTATCCTGTACCTTTATATATTGCATGCATATAACTTGCTTTTGTCTTTACAGGGGCTCAAGATGTGAGTTTCCCTTGAGTCTCAGAGGAGGTATTGGACGTAAATATTTGTACAATGTTGGAACTGTTGAGACTACGGGAACTCTTTGAAAAGTACTAAACATATTTTGCATGGTGAGATGATCAGAAGCTTTGGGGGGCCAGGGGCAGAATGTTATGTTTTAGATGTGAGATGTCCCTGCAAAGATCAATGTGAAAATGCAAAATCACTGAGAAAATGCAAGAAAATTCAGAGGTCAAGTGATTGGGTTATGAGAGCTTTAACCCAGTCAGTGAATTAATCTTGTAAGGATTAACTGAGTGGTAACCAAAGGCAGGTAGGTTGTGGATGGAGGAGTTAGGCATTAGGGACATGACTTTGGGGAGTATATCTTCTATTTGGTGAATGGAGTCTCTCTCTTTGCTTTCTGGTGTGATGTCATAAGCTGCTTTCCTCTACCACTCCTCCTGCCACATTGTTCAGACTCATCTCCAGCCTGAGGAATGGAATTCACTATCTATTTCCTCCTTTAATTGTTCTTGTCAGATTTTGGATCACAGAAGAGAAAAAAATCTCATTAAAGTACGCATATATTTAATCATATATTTATTTAGGTATATTCATACATGCACATGGCATAG